>NW_011494797.1:979855-1108680 GCF_000754665.1 Bison bison bison | reverse complement strand
AAACCAAAAAAAAAAAACCCAGTACTTATGTTATTCTGTTTAAGTGTTGATGATACCTGCTGCTGCAGCTAAGTCGCTTCAGTCGTGTCCAACTCTGTGAGACCCCATAGACGACAGCCCACCAGGCTCCCCCATCCCTGGGATTCTCCAGGCAAGAACACTGGAGTGGGTTGCCATTTCCTTCTCCAATGCATGAAAGTGAAAATGAAAGCTAACGGGCATAAATCTGGCTCAGGCATCGTCTGCACTAAGATTAGTTATCAATAGTATTATTGGTAATAATAGTGATATCAATAGGTTAGGTGTGACTGTTATCATTAATCAAATAAGAAAAATATAGAATCTCAAAGATTTCCATTTTTCACTGAGACTTGGTCTTTAACACAAAGCCGGTGGATAAACCCCTTTGCCCCAGCCTTTGGTCTTTGCAGAAAGTGGCTGGTTCCGCTTTGAGCCTCAGTGTTGGAGGAGATGAAAGCTAGGATAAGTTTTGCTGGGAGCTGTTAGGAAGAGTCACAGAGGAAATGCTAACACCGGCATCTGCATTCTAGTCAAATAAGCAAGCTCAGGGAGTGTCTCTCTAAGACGCGTAGCAAGACTACCATGAAAACTCCAAGGGTGAACACTGGTGAAGCTGATAAGAGATTCGAGTCTATAAAAGAGTTTGGGAAGCAGGCGACTAAGTAGTAGATGAAAATAACCAAGCAGAATGACAGAGTAGGGGGCGGAAGGATGCGCCCAGGCACAGACAACTCATTTCTGAGAGCAGGGTATGTCACCACCCAAGACTGCCACCAAAGGGCTTTTAAAAAAACATTCAGCCTAGGGAAGGTAGGAATCCTGGCAGAGAACGTGAAATACCCAAATTAGGTGGCTGAATCAGATGCGAAGGTGAATAGCATCTGAAATAGCCTTTTTTTTTTTATTTTATTCACTTGAAGGTGAACACAGGGACAAGTCATTGACAGTAATTTATGTGTAAAATGGTTGTCGCTTGGAGAGATTTGACTATGGGGAATGAAGTAGACCAAGGATCTTGCAGCTGTGTTTTTTCTTCCCCCATCCTGACCTTGCTCCTTTTAAAAATAAAAGGAGAAACGGAGGCACCAAGTTGTGAAGGTTTGCCAGTGATCGAGGTGCCAGAGCAGGATCCCAGGTTTCTTATTTTTGTCCCCATTTATACCCACCCAAGTGCCCTACCTACCTGGCTTACAAAATATAACATGGTTTCAGACTGAAGCAGGAGCCCCTTAACTTAAGTCAGTCTCTCCCGGTTCAATAAATAAGAAGAGTGCTCCACATTTATGGATAAATAAAGGGTTTTCACGATCGCACCTCATTTGTAATGCTTGAAACAACTGGAAATGGTTATTTGATGTTTTCCTTGAAGAGACTACCAGGGCTGGTTTTCTGTTTCCCAGGGGCCTAACGCTACAATCCTCTTGGTATCTGTGATGTTTCTGCTGCCATCAAAGGTCAAACAAGAGGTGAACAGACATTTTAGTGGGTTGATTGCTATTTTGTCTCTTGTTTGTTGCCCACGATACTTTGGTAAGATCCTATGTTTGGGGGTGATAAAGAAGAAGGGGTGAAGGAAGGGAGGGAGGGAGAGAAGGAAAGAAGGGAAGGAATTTTCCTGCCTGACACACAGAGCTATTTCTGGTGCCTCAAGCAACTTTGTAGAATTCCATGATGAAACCTGGAGGCTCACTCAAGCAAGATGAACAAAGGATGTTGGTGGGAGGATGGGGCAGAGGGCCATACGGTCTGGACGGTGACTGTGGTGAGAGTTTCCAGAACATTCAATCAATTGCCCTCCCAAGTTTACTTTTCACTCCATTGCTGGTATTTTCTCAACGGCTCTCAATCGTGGGAATTTAGGATTCATTTTGTAAGCTTTTCCTATATAATAACAGCATTGTCAGGTAAATTATTTTTGGTTGAACTAATGATTAGGAGTAACAGCTATGGCTCTATTAATTTAAAATGATGAGAGGCTTTCAGCATGTTATTTAAAATGCTTGTGGGAGTTGTATGAAGTCCCTCCAGGATTACTGACTTTGGGTTTAAAATCCTTATTACAGACTTTTGTCTTCTGTGTCCAAATCGTTGCATTCTCTTGAATTGTGGTCAGCAATTTCTCAGTCCTTTTGAGTCACCGTGACGCAAACAGGACTGTGATCTATCCAGAAACACCAAAGCCGTGTTTGGCTTTGGGCTGGCTCACGCCAAGTCTAAAAACAAGACTGTTTGTTCAGGTAAGTAGAGCAAGATGCAAATAGAGCCTGAGGCCTTGATCCTTTTAAAAATGCTGGCTAAGGCCTCCTTCCTCACCATGAACTTTCCCACCATCCTCTCAAGAGGGTCACAAGAGGGTGGAGTGAGACAGCTTGGAGCCTAAGCGCAGATTCACCATCACTGCCAGGGAAAACTAATATGAAATGTTTGCTCTGCGTTCAAGGGTCCTTTGAGTTGGAAGGACGTTAAAGCCCATCTAGTCCAATACCCTCATTTTACCAGTAGGGTTGCCAGAATCCAGGGAGATGACGAAACAGATGCAGAAATCACACCAGCTTAGCACTAAGCTATTTCTTTGCTTCTCAACGTCAGTTCAAGTAGTACATCCAGAAATGCACTTTTTAAAATAATGTCACCCTGGTTGTTGTCAGCCTGTTTTTACTGCTGTTTTATTCCACTAAGATCAGGAATTTTTGGCATTGAAATATGGTGTGTGTATATATATGTATATATATATATATATAAAATAGAGTAGAAAAGCCCCCAAAATTATAATCATAAACAAAAATAAAATTGAATTTGTTGAATCCACTGCCACAAGGAAGATAGTTTTTTTCTCTTTTTCAGACAAGTTTTCACTTCACAGCAAAATAAGCAGAAAGTATACAAATTTCCTTATACTCTGTACTTCACATATACGCAGTCTCCCTCACTCTCAGCATCCTTCTCTAGCTGGTACGCATATGTCTTTATCTTGTTTTTTACTTCCAGTTGTACCCTTTGACCAACATCTTCCCAATTTCCCCAGGTCCTGCTAACCACCATTCTACCCTCTATTTCTACAAATTTGAGTGCTTTCAATTCTACACTTAAGTCCATATATATATATATATATCCCACAGTGTGTGTGTGTGTACTCGGTTGCTAAGTCATGTCCAGCTCTTTGTGACCCCATGGACTGTGGCCTGCCAGGCTCCTCTGTCCTTGGGATTTCCCAGGCAAGAATATCATACAATATGATGATGCTTTCTCTGTCTGACTGATCTCACTAAGCATAATGACCTCAAATGCCTCAATATCCATCTACATTGCGGCAAATAATGGCTGAAAAATACTCTAATCAGGTGTTTGTTTGGAAACATCGGGTTTCCTTTCCAAAAAATTTCATTTGGGCTTTTCATAAGATGTTATAGAAAAACCCGAATGAAATTTTTTGGCTAACCCAATGTATATCATATCTTATACATATATATTGTATCTTCTTTATCCATTCATCCATTGATACTTAGGTTGTTTACATATCTTGGTTATTGTGAATAATGCTGTAATAAGCAAGGAAGTGCAGATATCTTTTTGATATCCCATTTTCATTTTCTTTGGATATATACCCAGAAGTGAAATTGCTGGATCATATGGTAGTTCAGTTTTTAGTTTTTTGAGGAACCTCCACTACCATTTTCCATAGGGACTACACCAATTTACATTCCCACCAACAGCTCACAAGGGCTCTCTTTTCACCGCACCCTTAACCTTCTTACCTCTGGTCTCCTTGACAATAGCCATTTAGCCGACATGAAGTGATCAGTGCTACAGTTGTCATAATTGACGAAACTACTCTGACTATCCTTGTCATCCAAGCCGATCTTAAATCAGCTGGCAGGAGGCATGCTATCTTAAAAGCTGCCATTTTCTAGTGAAAACACAGATGTAAGTCCTTCCAGCTTTCCTCTTTCTGTTCAAAGGGTGGGGAGAGAAGAACAGAGCAGGTGGTTAAAAATAAACAAGAGACCCTGTGATGCTCTCCAAAGGGCCAGAACTAGGCTCCTGTGAGTCAAGACAATGAAATCAGAGGAGTTTCTCCCCTCCTCTGAGACCAGCTAGAAATGTGTGGGAAAAGGAGGGGCTACCTTCAGCTCCAACTCCTATTTCATGGGCAGTAACTTTCCCAGGGACTTTCTCATCGAAATCACATTTGCGATTCAGCTTCTACCCACATCAGAACGAGACAGCAAAGGTTCTCAGCGTATCTCCAGGCTCACGTATGCCCTGGCGTGGACAGGAAGGCTTGTGGTTTCTCCTTCCACATGCAGGATTTCAAGCATAATTTTAAAGAGTAGGGCCCACTGCCTTCCGCTGGAGCCGGCTGTTTATGTAGCTGTAAGACTGTTTTACTAGCTGTGTTTGTGGAGGTGCCTTTTCCTTCTGTGTCAGCAAAATCGCTGGGCCGATGGGGCTGGGGACTGTTGGGATCTCACGGAGATGATTAATTGCCGAGTATCTCAGATGTTCTACTCTTCCCGGCGCTGGGGGCCCCTTTCATCTCTTCTTCGCAGGGATACACTCTCCTCTCCTTCTCTCCTACTCTGTCCCCTGCATTCACACTTCCCCCCACTGCTCCCTCCCTGCTGCGGTTCTAGCCTGGAATTCTAGGCCACAACACAAGGGGCAAAAAAAAAAAAAAGGTGTTTTCATATCACGGTTAATTTACTGCAGTCAGAGCCAAAACAAAAACACAACATTCTGAAAACGCCAAGCTCTGGGGAGAAAGGTCTCCTCGCTAAACTGACGCTGCCCTGTGACCCGGACCCTTTTCAAGATTCTCACTGGTGCCCTAACACAGGGTGACCACGTGGACTGAAAATACAGATTCAAAAGCGATTGGGTCATTTTCTTGCGGAGGGGAGAGAGTGTGGGGTATTTGTTTTTTTTCACTTGATTAACAGAATGTGTGATACCAAGTAAGCCGTGAGTGATCACCGACTGCTTCTTATGCGATTGAGTCAAAGTGCAAATGCAAATCATTTCACGTATGTCTTCCTTTCCTTCAATAGCTCCAGTGCTTCCTCTTTGTAGGGCAGAGTTGAGCTGAGAGGCTTCCTAACTGTGAGAGGTAGTTATAGTCCCCACACTATGCCCCTGGGGACTTTAAAATTGACTTCTCCATCTGCGCGTACTGTACACCCCCTCCCTGATTTTGTTGGGAGAGAGAAGAACAGAGGGTTATCTTTCACGGTTCCTGGAGATAAACTACAAAGCCCGCCGAGAAAGATCTGTCACTAGTATCTCAAAGGTTCTCTCTGCCCACTAGACCGGCATTTCTGAAGATGTGGGACCTGATCGCCCCCATCAGAAGATAGATTCCTGAAGACCAGCCCAGCGAAGGGGGATGGTCTGGGACAGAGAGGGCTGCGGACCTGGAAATCGGGAGCCCTGGTTATGGTCCCTCCTCTGCTTTGCCTCACTGTGTGACCCTGCACAGCCCAGTTCCCCGCACCTGTAAAATGCAGGATGGTCAGGACAGTCCCCTAGAGCACCGTGACCTTGAGTTTCTGTGTCAGTGTGGAACGTAGGACCCCACTGAGCATCCACCAGTGGATTCTAGATCATGCTTTGGAGCTTCTGAGAAAGAACTCTGTAGGGCTGAAAAAAACAGAGCCCTCAGAGGATTGTTTTTGTTTTTGTTTCCTTTCTTTCTTTTTTCAGAACATCCAGCCAAAGTCCTTTAGAGCTTGGCTCCTATTTCTTTGTGGTCCAAGAGGGAGTCCAGGAGGGGACAGAGTAAAGAAACTAAATTAAATGTCCATAAGAATGTCCCCAAAGAATAGAGGCATGGGGAAAGTCACGATTGAGTTTAAGCCCCTGAAAACATATGACAAAATGCTGAGTTCTCCCTGCACATTCGCTGTTATAAATTTTCACATGAGCTCACGGTGTTCCCAGGACTCCCAGGCCCTGGCCTCTCACATCCTCTGCCTAAAAGGATGAGGCTCCAGGAGTGAGCCTGCACCTTGTATTACCCTCCGCAGCTGCCCTCTGCTTGCTCTGGGAGATGTTTGATTCCTCCCCCTGACCTTTCACTTCCTCTTTGAGGGGCGATGTCCCAAATTACACAGCCAAGGTCTTCACCATAGGATCTGCAGAGGGTGAGAAAATAGATCCAATCTTGAACAACTGTGGTTGAACAATTGTGTAAATATTGTTGAAATCCATGGCTTTTTCCAGATGAAAATAGCATTCCACTCACAAGGTGGATTGGAGGCATTTAGGAGACCCAGAAACTTTTGGGTTGTCCCATGACTTCTCCAAAGCTGTTTTGTTTTTTGTTTTTTCCCAGCTCCTTCTTCTCTTACCTTGATCCTATTCAGGACAGAAATCACCTGGGTTAGAAATTTTGCCCATTCCCATAAATATGGCTTTTTGAACCTCCCAAGAGACAGAAAGGAAGTCAAATGTAATTACTCAGCCTCTAAGATTTAATCATGTGGTGATTCATCAAAGGTTCTGAAGATGCTGCACGTTTCTGACGTGAAATGTGCCTTCTGAGAGGCTCCTTTGCCGTGCTGCTTTCATGAAGAAAGAAGGATCCGTGAGAGGGAATTTCACACCAGGACCAAGGCTTGTGCTGTGACACCTATTTATCTGTGTTCCCTTGAACCGTGTTGATACCATTGTGTTCGAATAAGTTCAGTCTCATCTCTCCTCTTCTCCTCCTCCTTCATCTTTGCTGTTATCCTGGAAACTATACATCCTCTGCCTGTGTTTTCCAACCTCGTAACAATCTGAAGATCATTTTCAAATATTATCAGGCAGGTGAAATTTTTACCTCACTGAAAACCCACACCTGGCCACCTACGATGTAACCTTGTGTTAAGTCGCTTCAGTCGTGTCCGACTCTCTGTGACCCCATGGACTGTAACCCACCAGGTTCCTCTGTCCATGGGATTCTCCGGGCAAGAAAACTGGAGTGGGTTTCTATGCCCTCCTTCAGGGGATCTTTCTGACCCAGGGATTGAACCCGTGTCTCTTATGTCTCCTGCATTGCCAGGCAGATTCTTTACCAGTGGCGCCACTTGGGAAACCCACCATGTGACCTTGGGCAAGTCAATTCATTCCGCTGAGCCTCTAGTCCAGCAACTCTCAGGTTTGACTCTGCGTCAAAACTGGGAGACTTGAATAAATACTGCAGTCTGGGCTCTGTCTGCAGAGGAGCTGATGCATCTGTTCTGGGGCTGGTCCAGGTCTCCATACATGGAACTCTCTCCAGGGTTTTTCAAGGTGTAGCCAGGGATGCCAACCACTTCTCTAGGTCCTTGTTCTTCAACTGAGGATCTTAGGTCAGCAACATCAGTATCCCCTGAATGCCTGTAAGAAATGAAGATCCTCAGCCCTGCCTCTAGGACCTACTGCCTCAGAATCTGCATTTCAAGACCCCAGGTGACCCCTGGGTCCATCACAGTCAGAGAAGTACAGCTGTAATCCCTTGTCTGTTAACAGGGGATAATAATATTCATGACATGGTGCATGCCTTTCCCCATGTAACCTCAAAAAAATAGAGGAGAAAAAAAAAAAATAGCAGATATAGGCTCTTAAGCCTGCTTCACAGAGCTGTGTGACCTGGTGGGTTTGTTGTGTGTGTGGTGGTGGGGGTTGGGGGGGGGGAGCTGTGGGGGGGCAGGGATGTTCCTTTCTGTGGTTTTCTTAAGACCTCTTAAGAGGCTGATGGTTAACATTTAAATGACCATCTAAAATGGTCCTATGAGTTTAATATGTCCCTTTGATCTGAGAAACTAGACTTCCTCCTCACAAAATAAAATTTGCCTCCTTTTTCTATCACATTTTAGTTTGACTTGGGGGCTATAAATCAACTCAAGTTGGCAGACGGACTTGAGGAACAATGCAGAAAGGTTTTTAGTAAAGGATGGTGATTAGTAAAATAGAGGAACCAGGCTGGACAAGTGGAGCTCACGCTGGTCAGACATGTTTGTTTACAAGGGATCAGCAAACTATGGCCCACAGGCCATGTCAACTATTTGTTTAAATAAAGTTTTATTGGAGCATAGCCCCGCTCATTCAGTTAAATATCAGTTAGGTATCATCTATGCTGCTTTTGCACTGCAGCAGTAACACAGAGTAGTCCTGAGAGATAGCACATGGTCTGCAAAGCCAGAAATAATGCTCTCCATGTCCTGAAAGCTGATACTAGCCTTTAACAGAAAAAGTTTGCCTGTTTCTGAGTTAGAGCAACTACTGAGTGAGGCCAAGGCTGGGTGTGCACTGGCCATCTGGGCTCATTGACTTGTTGGGTTTCATGGCCCCGTCTATGCCTCTAATCCCAAGCAGGCATTGAGCAGCTGTGTGGTTGTGGCAGGGCCAGCTGGAGGGCCTGTTACAGACCCATCCACATGCTGGGAACAAACAGGAGCAAAGAGGTCATCTTTGTCTACAGAGAGCAGCATTTGTCTGTCGAATTGGTGGAAGATCACTTGAACTTCTACCTAAAATATCTCCTTTATAAGTAATTGCATTTCAAAATAATATGGGGAAAGAGCCTGGCAAGAAAACCCTGAGTTAAACACAGAAATGCAAAATTCCCCATCTAGCTGGAAAGCAAGGATGCTTACCTGGGAAAAGTGATAGGTAATTGAATGTGCCATCAGTCTATTTCAAGAAAGAAATTCCTTCTTCAGGGCAAGTTTTAAGCACTTGGGATATAGACAGACATTAAGCCACTTGGGGGTCGCTATCAAAGTATGTCTAAAATAAAAGCATGTCCTATTTTCTATCTTTTTTTCCTCTTCAGCATGCTATGGCGAAATCAAGCATCACATAAGATTTGACCTCTGCTCTCAGTCTGAGAACCAGATGTTGCTAACCATCTTGCAGTGATGCTTAGTGGGACAGGAATTGGAAGAGAGAGATGAAGAGAGATAGGCCAGAAAAACCTCCCCAAACTTGGGCTCCTGAAACGGGATGCTCCCTTGATGATTACTCGTATCTCTAAATGTAATTTTTTTCTCCCCTATTTCTTTTGGGTCCCCTCTCTCATCCTAGTTGGGCTTCTATTTCTTCCAGTAGGCAATGGGGAGGCCAAGAAATTAGTCGTTAGGGGCCCTAAGAAGGCTCCTGGGGGCAGCTAGATTGAGCTGAAGTGTAGCAATTAGCTATCGCCTAATTCCATCCAAATGGTGTTTTTAGATTTGCAACAGTGATAAAAAGTGAGAGTTCTAAGTGAGGGGAAAAAAAGAAAAAGAGCAAGAGAAAGATACTAGCAGTCTTGGGTGGAACAGATTGTTTCAATTATATTCTTGCTGTTTCATTTTGCAAGTTTTTAATCAAACTGGAAGATGTGAAGTCTTTGCATAATCTCCCTGTATACAGGTTTTCTTGCCAGTGGATTCCCTCCAGCACAGGGCTGGCTCAGCTGTTGATCCCTGGCGTGGGAATCCCCCAAAGGGGCTCATTCTGCAGAGCAGAACTTCAAATGTGCGCTTGAAAGATGGATGATGCCTTGATAGAAATGGTGATGCCCTTTGGTTCAGTCATTCTAAGAAGTGGATTCTTTTTCCCAAAGCTTTCTTCAAGACGCTGGCATTTATATATGGATATATAGGTAGAATTGGTTTGGTGGTTCTGACTGAACTGAGCAGCTAATGAGTTTGGCTGTGAGTGAATTTGATGTCAGGAGATTGCAAGAGATGTAACAGATGTGAAGATCTCTGTTTACAAGAAAGATACTTTTCTCTCTAACCACGACATGTGAGTTCTGAGAGAGGTTAACAGTCTCTTTTCTCTGTGTGTTTACATGAAGTTTCTGGAAATCATTGGGAGGATTCGGTACATGACAAGATTTTCCCAGGGGCAATAGATGAGGGATTTAGGGGTGAAATTGGCCTGCGCATCAGGGATGGAAAAGGATTCCAAGCTCTTCATATGCTTTATGAATTAATATCTGTATGCATTACCCTCTCAATATAGCACTGAGCCAGGAAGTCTCATGTGCCATTGAAGTTAGCTGTAAAATACCCAAGTCTTGCTTAAATTTGGGCTCTATTTTTGGCTTCCCAGGGGGTGCAGTGATAAAGAATCAGCCTGTTAATACAGGAAATGTAAGTGATGCTGGTTCGATCCCTTGGTCAGGAAGATCCCCTGGAGAAGGAAATGGCAACCCACTCCAGTATTCTTTCCTGAAAAATTCCATGGACAGAGGAGCCTGCTGGGCTACAGTTCATGGAGTCACAAAGAGTGGGACACGACTGGGCACACACACAGCACAGCGTATTTCTTCTACTTTACTTATAACTTTGAAGTTTTAAGTATCATAGTTTCTTACCTGTTTTTTTTGTGTGTTTTTTTTTTCCTTTGCCTTTTTCCAGATTTTGCATTAGATACTGGCATAGCCATCAATCTCACTTGAGGCCAATGCTAGTTGCATCTTATTGTCAATATTTGAGTGTACAGGCTCTGAGCTCTCATCCTGTGCTTTGGAATCACCCCTAAAAACTGCAGCCTGAGAGATTTGGGGGTTCTCCCCTCTTGTCAAACTAGAATAAACCCCATTTTAGAGTCTGGACAGTTCCTGTCCCTTCCTAGGAAGCACCAGAGGGAAGTCAGTGAAGTGGCCTCCATTCCTATCTTGTATCCTCCTGAGAAGTGTGTCTTAGCTGCTCAGTCCTGTCTGACTTTTTGCGATGCCATGGACTGTAGCCCACCATACTTGTCTGTCCATGGGATTTCCCAGGCAAGTCTGTCCATGGGATTTCCAAGGCAAGAATTCTGGAGTGGGTTGCCATTGCCTTATCCAGGGGATCTTCCAACCCAGGAATCGAACTCAGGTCTCCTGCAGTGCAGGCAGATTCTTTACCATTGTGGTTAAAAACAAAAAATGACGTGTGGGAGGTGTTTAGCAGATTACAGTGCACCTTCCTTCATCTCTGCAGGAACCCAGTGAAGAGACATAAGCGTACCTTGGGGAGGTAGACTTCCCATTCAAATCCTCTGACTCCAATAAACACCATTCTTTTTTCACTGCAACACACACCCCACGTGCAGACCAGGAAATGAAGATCAGGAGAGAAGCAGGGTCCTAATGTGGGATTAGTAAACCTGTGTAACCACAGAGAGGGAGGAAGAGAAGTGCCTGGGTGATAGCAAAGGAGGGTGAGTATACAGGAAGCAGAGAAGTCAAGAGAAGAGTTATTTTTAAAGGATGGAATCTCAACTTTGAGTCAGGTCCCTTAGAGATCTCAGAGCTGCTCGCTTTTTTCCCAGCACTCCCCACAGTGCCTTGATCAAGACTGGGAAAGATTTGTTGAAAGCAAAAAAGTAGTGGGTATCTTCTCTAGTTTCCTTGACTTTGCTTTTACCACTTAAAAGAGAATAAGGTTGTTCTGCTCTGCTGGCCGGAGAAGGTGGTGGCAACCCACTCCAGTGTTCTTGCCTGGAGAATCCTGTGGACGGAGGAGCCTGGTGGGCTGCTGTCCATGGGGTCGCACAGAGTCAGACACGACTGAGCAACTTAGCAGCAGCAGCATAAGCTCCTCCGCTGGCCAGTGGTCTCTGTCACGACTGCTCAGCTCTGTCCTTACGGAGGAATCAGCCGTAGATCACATGGAAACAAATGGGCCTGGCTGTGTGCCAATCAAATTTATTTGCAAAAGCAGCAGCCAACTGGAGCTCCCAGTTTGCTGGCCTCTGCCTTGGAATAACTGCCTCCAACCTTCGTTGGGATGTGATTCTACATTACAGTCACCTGGGGAGCAATAAAAAAAAAAACACCCCCAGTCCTTCCCTACAATAACTGAATCCTTCTGGAGTAGGGTCCAGGCATTAACATATATTTTTAAAGCTTCTCATGAAATCCTAGTGGGAAAACAAGATGGGGAGCCACTGTCCTTGATTCTAAAACAGTGGCTCTCAAAGTACAGTCCCTGAGAGAGATAGAGACATCAGTATGTCCTGGGAACTTATCAGGAATCAAATTCTCAAGCCCAGCTCCAGACCTGTGTGTATGTGCTCAGGCATTCGGTCATGTCCGACTCTTTGTGAACCCATGGACTGTAGCCCACCAGGCTCCTCTGTCCATGGGATTTCCCAGGCAGGAATACTGGAGTGAGTTGCCACTTCCTACACTAGGGGATCTTCCCAACCCAGGAATCAAACCCATTCTCCTGCATCTCCTGCATTGGCGGGTGGATACTTTACCACTGTGCCACCTGGAAAGCCCTAATAGATGCAAAACTGAGGGAGTGAGACCTGGGATCTGTGTTAACAAGCCTTCCATGTGGTTCCACAGCACAGTCAAGTTTGAGAACCACACATCCAAGGCCTAGAGAATAAGTATTCAGCCCCATAGACCTCACTTCATGGGTAATTTAGATGTAATCTTCTGGACCCAGCACTAGATCTGGCATTAAAAATCCAGGTTCAAGCCCCCTTTATGCCCTTTACTATACTTCTCTGAGCCTTATGGTCTCCATCTTTAAAAAGAATGATGTGCCATCTATATTGATACCTATATCGGTGCCTACAGTGGTCAAATGATTAAATGTATGTGAAGGCAGTTATGAAACTGTCAAGCACCATCTTTAGTCACCACCACTATTAAGTCTAAGATCACCATTGACCACTTGGACTGAGGTAGAAGGATGTGCAATTCTTGTTCACGGGCTCAGTCCATGGTTCTTGGTCCAGGAGGCTACTGTAGCCCAGAGTGCTAATGCTAAGCATAATATAGAAAATTGTCTCATCCTTCCAATGTGTGATCCTGATTTCTGAACTGAAGCAAATCCATGAAGAGAGGCAAGCAGGGCTAGCCTGAGTCACCCAGGAGACTAAGAACACACAATCCCAGGAAAGCAGGGAAAGCATTTAGAATTAAGGCAGATGGGGTGGGCTCAAGGTCCACAGAGCCTCGTGTGATGTAGACCAAGTGGACAATGAGTCCTCCTGGAGACATTTTTCCAGGAGTCTCCAAGTCACACTGTTTAGTGATCTTGACGTATGTTACCTGTCAAGAAGTAGCACCAGCTACAATCACAAACGTATTCGAAAATGTCTAGATATCTTCGTGAAGAACATACATAACTCGTTCCTAAGACAAACTGGATGTTTTGGAGGAAAAGATACAGTCCTGTAGGTTTGACATCTAAGGGGATATATATGTGACATAAAATCACCCCTAGAACGTCTTTCAGAATATAATGCCCTGGAAGAAGCAGAATCTTATTTGGTGTGGTGATTCTTAAGCTCACAGGAGACCAAAATCAAGATACTTCTCAGCATGTCTGCTGTTTTAGACATATTTGGATTTGAACTGAATGTTTCTAAAATAAAGGCCCCTGGGGAATCAACCATCTTATATAGATTCTAAAGTTATTATCTGAACTTTAGGGAAAATTTCCACACCAAAATCAGCACCATCTGTTAAAGCTCCCTTGTCATATCTTATTTCAAGATCCTGTGCTCTTAAACACTGTGATTTTTTTCTTCCTTCTTTTTTGGTTCATTGACAGCATAAAAGGTGAGGCGAGGAGGGTCAGAAAGAGGTCTGTCTGTCATTCTTTACTTGGACAGAAGGCCAGGCAGTGCTACGGAGAAGTGTTGTTTTCTTACAAAGATTACCTGTTCACTTCTATTAGTCAAATGCTCTGAAAATGATTTTGTTGTGAAACGCTGGGGAAAATTGAAGTCAGTTAAAATATGAGCCATGAAGCGTCAGAGCCGCAGGTGTGGCTGGAGTCTAGGGAAGGGAGATTACCTCCTGTGTCCCCCTTCTAACCTTGCTGAAATGCCCTGATCCCAGAGAATACATCCAAGCTGCTTTGCTCAGAGCAGCACGACTCCTAGGACATAGATCTGTTGAAATATGAACCAAGCAGGGTGTGAACAAGCTCAAAATATGCTGATTTCCAGATGTTCCTTGATTCTCTCAAACACTGATTGCCCCCAAAGACCATCCTGAGTTGGTGGATGGCAGCGATTACTCATATTTCTTTTCTGCGATCACGGCCATAATTTAAAAGCCCCATAGTCTTTCTCATGAGCCTATGTCTGGGTCTTGTCTAGGTCATATATTACTTCGCAGTATGAAAATTGCAGAGTCTCGCTGGATTGGGCTGTAAAATATCTGCACACTGATGCCAGTTTTTTGATTTGTTGCTCTTCCCAGGATGGGAAAACTTTTCAGAAATCTGAATGAAGGGTTGGTGTTTTATAGAGTGACCTTCCTTGAAGGAGAGGTCGTGGAAGATCTCCTTTCTCTGCAACAACAACAACAAAATCAGAAAAACCAGAGGAGTTCATGTTAACATGTTTTAGGGAAAGTAAAAGAATCCAAAGCAGTGAATTTGAGTTTATAAGAGGAAAAAAATATATTTGTAAAACATGCTTACAACCAACATTATTATTGTGTTCTAAAATCTCAACCACCTGAGAACAGATAAAGAAATCTGGCTTGTGAATAAGTTGGGATGGCAAATGCTAAAACTTCTGGGAGCTTCATTTGAATCTGTTTATCTGGTATCTGGGATAAATAAGGAATCAGTGAAAGCCTTATGAAGGGTCTTCCACAGGTTTACGAGAGGAAGTTTAATATCTACCACCAGAAAGATGGTACCATAAGGAAAAAAGGATTTCCACCCTGTTCAGAGACAAATTTGAGGCCACCCACCCACTGTCCCCTGAGCCTCTGAACTGACACATTTCCTCCCCATTTCTTAGGAGGAGAAATGTGACAGAACTCTCCAGTTGCACGGCAAGAAGGAGAAAAGACTTTGATCTGGGTTCCTGTGACAGCACTGACTCATACAGGAAGTGACCTTAATGTCTCAGAGTCTTCAGTGTCTCATCTGTGAGAGGCAGTTAATAATGCCTGAGGAGGAGAGGTTAAGCATTCCGTCTAAAATCACACCTGGTTGGGGCAGAATGAGGACTTGAACCTGCTGGGCTCGCAACAAAGATAGTGTTTAATCCACGGTATTAATACCTGATGAGGAGTAAATGGGCTAAGACCCAGAAAACCCTCACGACTGGGCGCAGGGCAGGAGGAGCCCTCTGTGAATAGCTGCTCCCATTGTCTTTGCCCTTACTCCCTGCACATCTGCTGCATCCTCTGTTGCCCCCAAAGCATCTGATGCATTCTGTGACCTGCGATGGTACACAATTAAGTAGGAGCAAAGGTGATTCCTGTGCCTTTAATGCTTCTGCCACAATTATGGCTGCTCTGTCCTTGTATTTGTTTGTCTATTGCTTCTTCCTTGCAACGGATTTCTTCTCACGCTGTATAATATTATAATCTAAGTTCTTCATTATTGATGATCATTTTAAAAAATAGAAATCATTCTTAGGTAGTCAGCTCTCCCTTTGGGGTCGGGGATTTAGAAGACAATCGCAGTCTCCTCGGGAGAAGACCTCACCTAGAGATCACCAGCATCTGGGTGTAGCTGACACTGGAGGGTTTGGGGGAATCTATAAGCAGAAGAGGGTGACAGAGAATGAGATGGTCAGATAGCATTACTGACTCAGTGGACATGAATTAGAGCAAACTCCGGGAGATAGTGAAGGACAGAGCCTGGCGTGCTGCCGTCCATGGGGTTGCAAAGAGTCGGACACGACTTGGCGACTGAACAACAAGCAGCACAAAATGCAAATGAGGACAGAGAACCCACTGCTCCAGGAGCAGAGCTCACCAACACTGCTTGCTCGCACCATCTTTGAGCAGCACAGACTGCGTGCTCTTCTACCTGCCCGCTCCCCTCTATCTCAGATGATGTCCTTGAATCCACACTCCACACCGGCAGAGATGTTCTTAGATCTACCAGATCCTGTTTTTAGCTACTCTTGGTCTTGTAGTTTTCTAGGCATCCATGTTCCCTAGTCTCCAAGTGCCTCATGATGATATCCTTGAACCCTAACTGTACTCTAACGAAGTGGTAAGGGAAATGAGGCAGATGGCCTTTTCTATTAAGAAATAATGTGTACCTGTATCCATTTATTTAATCCCCTTAATAAGCCTAGATTTTTTTTAATATGTATTTATTATTTCATTTTGGTTGTGCTGGGTCTTAGTTGGGCATGCTGGCTCTTGGTTTCCGCGTCAGTTTCTCTCTAATTGCCACCATGGCTCCAGAGCACATGGCCTCGGTAATTGCAGTGCACCGGCTTAGTTTCCTCACAGCATGCAGGAACTTAGTTCCCTGACCAACAATCAAACCCTTGCCCCCTGCATTGGAAGGTGAATTCTTAACCACTGGACCGCCAGGGAAGTCCCAACAAGCCTAGATATTACAGACGAAGAAGTGGAGTCACAGAGCAGCCAGAAGAAATATCACCCTTTTAGAAACTTGCAGTAAACCCATGTAAATGTCGTGTCCAGCCAGGAACTGGTTTCCATATCACGCACTTGAGGCTGATTTTAGAATTGAGTCATGGTGGGAGACAGCTGATGTTTTGAAAATGTTTTGACCCTAATATTTAAGTGGCTAACCTTCTGTCTTGTCACTGCCCTTAGTTTAGGAGGGAGTGAGAACATAATATCCGTTTTGAAATGAGACCCTGGGCCTGAACCGTTAACCCAGCCGGCTAAATCCTGCATCACTTAATTAAATGCCGTAACCATGGGCACAGAATAGAGAAGTATTATTTTGGAGTTTTCTTTCCTGATTGTTCCCTTCCTAACATCTGCTGTCATTCACACATGTGCACGATGTGACTTATCTCCTTGATGCCTCACTCAGGGTTCATCATAGTCAGTCAGGGCCACAGCCTTAAGAAATTTACTGCTAAGAGAAAAACAAGTTAAATGTGAATATTTTGCAACTTAGGGTCACTATTTTATTGGGGCCCTGACAACAGGAATACATGAAAGATCAAAGGATAGGAGGATAATGTTCTTTGTAGGTCAAAACAGTGAAATGTAAGTGGGCTGGCATAGAGTGAAATATTACTATTACTTTTGCTCAAAACTTTTGAAGAAGAACCATCTATGAGAATTAAAATCTGCATAATATCTAAGTTTGCAAACTCAAAAGATAGAAATCATGAGACAAGTCTCATTTCTCCAGAGGGTGGTACCAACCCAACAGTTTAAAGGTGTCATAAAAGTAAGAGCTGGTTAAATGGTATTGGGGGTTGAGGGTGGGGATGAGCAATAATGGGGAAAAAGTCATGGTAATAGCAGATCTGGAATTCTGAAGAAATTAATTGTGACATATTCACACACAGGCTGCTGGGCAATAATAGAATTTTTTTTAATTTTTTTTAATATTTATATGAACAAGAAGGAAGTTTAAAAATAAGGTCATTCTGTTGCTTTGATTATATTGCTGCAAACTGACCGATGATCTGTGATTATCTTTCTTCCTGAATTTAAAGAATCAATTGTTTATGATATGATGAATAATCACCCCAAATTTTACTTTTATACCAGTTTTTAACATATAACAGAAAATTTCTAGTCCTCTAAGGAGGTCACGTTTTAAAGTAAGCAATGTGTCTGTGTGGGTAAAACTCTCACATCATACCTACTGTCGATAGACCTCTCCTGACCTCTTAACTCTCAATTTGGGGTAGTTTACTCTTTACATTGAAGAAGGGAATGGCAACCCACTCCAGTATGCTTGCCTGGAGAATCCCATGGACAGAGAAGAGCCCGGTGGGCTACAGTCCATGGGGTCGCAAAGAGTGACTTTCACTCACTCACTCTTTACATAGGGGACTCGTAGAAGTTTTTTTTAGTAGAGTCCTGGTCTAGAAAATTCATTCAGCAGAATCTTGGAAAGGAAAAGAATGTGATTTGAAAGAGGCTCATTTTAAAGATTCTGTGTGGAGTTCAGAGAAGAGACATAGATGGGCCACTGGGGCAGCATTAATGAGTAAGACACATCAGAAGGGCTGGACAGAGGCAAATTGAAGAATGAAATATGGAAGTGAGATACAGGAGGAGTCAAAGACGTGTGAGTTTTTCTCCTAAGAACATCAGGAAACCAGAAAAGAAACACCAATCACAGAAAAAGGAGCCGGCCTGGGATGGGGGTGATGGGGATGGTAACTGCAACGAGGAAATGAGGACATGTGAGGCTGAGATGATCTAGAAAGCATGGATGTTCAGATCAGGGCTCAGAAGAAATGCCGGGGCTGCAGGACAGAGGTATTCTCAGGCCACACACTTATAGCAGCGTGGGAGAGACCACAAAGAGTATGGACAGTGTATTCACAGGAGGTCTAAATAGCATCAGCAGTTAGGACCTAAAGTGAAGGACGGCAGGCGAGAGAGATGAGCAGAGAAAGTGGGGGAATCCAGGCACACACAGTGTTAGCTGAATCTGGAGGAAAAGAGCCTTCCGTGCAAGGTCCTGAGTTTTCCATCAGACAGGAGGAGGATGAGAACTGAGACGGAGGTCAGGAGACCTTCATGGAGGTCGACCAGCTTTGGGTCTCCTTTCAGGGATCCAGGGGTCCCAGACAAGGATTTGGCTCAGCTCTTCAGTGGGCTTAGGGTCTGAGTCTAAGCTTTGAAATCTCTTAAAGGAAACTGCCCACACAGTGTCAGCATATCAACCTAGGTCAGGATTACTAAGCTACCACTGAGCATGGAGCCTGCTGGTTAGCTGTGAAACTCCTCCTAACAACATACCCATCAGTTAAGAAAAAACTTACGCCCACCCCAGGTGCCAAAGAATTTTTTTTTAATAAAAAAGGTCCAAAGGAAAGTTCATGGAGCTAGATCAAGATCATTTTACTCCCACAGCTATATATCTGCAAATTAAAAGACTGAAATTCTAAAGGCATCACACAACAGTTGAAAGTTCCTCTTCCTTTAAAAAGCTATAAAATTATATTCATCTTGAACACCTCCAAAGACGTGTATATACTGATATATACACATGTATACATCCCTTGCATGTGTAAATATGTAGATCACTATGTGTATAGAGCCAAAGAGTGTTTCTGTGTAATAAAAGTCTTTTTTTACAGTGCCATTGTACTTAAATTAAACCACTCTATAAGATTTTTCTCTTAAGTTTCAATTGCAAATATTAACAGTTTAATAAATGGAGGGAAGGAGGCTCTGGTTTCCTTTGATTCACAGTCAAAAATGAGAAAAGGATTACCAAGTGTGCAAATATTTGCTACATTTGAACATTTAATGCACGTCTATATAAAGGGTTTTAATGTACACTCCTTGCTAACATAACTAAATACTATTTAAAGAGATGTCTCTGGCCTCATTATTCATAAACATTTGGAAGTCAATGGAAAAAATGCAACACTGATTTATCTTCCTTTGTTACCTCTTGCTTCTCAGGGGATCATTTGTAAAATAAGGGGAGGACATCCTTTCCAGAGGCACAGGTTATCATTATTTAATGGCTAAGTAAAATAATAATAGCTGTATATATAAAATATATATATAATAGCTAATATTTATTGAATGCTATCTCCCAGGCTGTTCTGAACTAATAGGTTCTGTAATTAACCAAACTGCACAAAGGAGGAAACTCATCATAAGTCTCATTCTCAAGTCAGGCTACCGATTCGTTTGTTGCTGATGTTGTCTTGGGCTTCCCAGGTGGTGCTAGTGGTAAAGAACCCGCCTGCTATTGCAAGAGATGTAAGAGATGAGGGTTCAATCCCTGGGTCAGGAAGATCCCCTGGAGGAGGGCATGGCAACCTACTCCAGTATTTTTGCCTGGAGAATCTCATGGACAAAGGAGCCTCGACGGCTACAATCCGTAGTGTCACAAAGAGCTAGACACAACTGAAGCACTTCAGCAAACACACACATTCAGTGTTGCTCTTAATATCACTGTAAGGTTGTTACCATGCTGATATGTCATCAAGGTGAATCTTAGTTTTTATTGGATTCAGCCTGACATCTTCAAACAAAATGGCAGATTTTTTTTAAACTTCAATTGAAAGTATGTTTTATAATTTGAGCAGATGTCAAAACCATTTGGGAAATAGGTAAAGATTATAGTGTATAGTGACCTGTGATTTCCCTGAATAAGGTCTCAGGTCACAGACCTGCAATTAATTAATAGTATTAATAATGAATTAGGACTGATTGTGGAAACTGTCTTATGTACCACATTATAAAACTGCTGCTGCTCCTGCTAAGTCGCTTCAGTCGTGTCTGACTCTATGTGACCCCATAGACGGCAGCCCACCAGGCTCCCCTGTCCCTGGGATTCTCCAGGCAAGAACACTGGAGTGAGTTGAGTCCAAGGTAAATAACAGTGATCTAATGTAGAAGATATCTGGGAATTAATAGCAACATACTATTTATTTTAAGAGAGTTAAAGTCTTAACAGTGTTTCTCAAAGTAAGGTCTCCAGAGCTCCTACATTAGAAACACTGAAATTCTATTAAAATGCAGACTGTGGCCCCATCACAGACATTCTGAATCAAAATATGCCTAAATAAATACCCAGGTGTTCATTCTTACTCAAATCTAACAGGCACTGCCCTAAAATATGAAAGAGCACTTTGAGGAATTTGCCTTTATTCCATTCCAGAAGTTGAAAATACACTGTTTTATTATTTAACTAAACCATTTCTGTGACTTGAATTGTGTCCCCCAAAAAAGATTCATTGAATTCTCACTCCCCTCACCTGTGCATGAGGTCGTAACCGGAAATAAGGTATTTGCAGTTGAATTGAGTTAAGATGAGGTGATACTGGAGTAGGCAGGCCCTCAATTCAATAAGACTGCTGTCCTTGTAAGAAGAAGGGGATTTGGACAGAGACCCAGAGGAGACACCCACAGCGGAAGAAGGCCATGTGAAGACAGGAACAGAGACTGGAGCAAAGCCACTTTAAACCGAAGGAGTCCAAAGATGCTGGCAACTGCCAGAAGCTAGAAAAGAGGGTGGGAAAGAGGCACGCAGCAGATTGTCCCTTAGAGACTCCAGCAGGAACCAAGCCTGCAGACACCCTGAATTTAGACTCCAGGCCTCCAGACTGTGACAGGATACATTTCTGTTGCTTTAAGCCATCCGGTTATTTTACTTTGTTACAGCACCCTAGAAAACTGTTTTGCTGTTGTTCAGTGGCTCAGTCGTGTCCAATGCTTTGTCACCCCAGGGACTGCAGCATGCCAGGCTTCCCCATCCTTCACTATCTCCCAGAGTTTGCTCAAACTCATGTCCATTGAGTCGATGATGCCATCCAACCATCTCATCTTCTGTCGCCCCCTAATGCAAAGAGAATTCATTGAAAAAGACCCTGATGCTGGGAAAAATTGAGGACAGGAGGAGAAGGGGACAACAGGGGATTAGAAAACTGTAGGCACAAACTAATAACTAGGGTGGTGGCAGGGAAGTTCTTCCTTCACCCATCGCTCTTAACTGCCCCTCTTCTCTCCCTTTGTGGGTTCAGAACCTTCATCAGGGTCACCTCTGCCACCTTTGATTTCCTTATGCTTCTCCCTGAAGCCGTCTCCAGCCAGCGCATCCACAGTCCTGGGTCCCCTCTGTCAGCTTTCCATTCAGTAAATACCTTGGAGAACAGCTTGCCTGCGTTTGGAGTTAGTTTTGCCCACCTCTCTCCCCGCAGAGAGGTGAGAAATTTCCTAATTCACTGGATGGCCAATGTCACCCTGAAGTGTGAAGTTTTTAAAAATTAAACTTGAAAACATGTCTGAGAATCCCGTGCTCTGCCAGCACTGATTAAACGTGGGCAAGGCAGAGAGAATAAAGTAACAGAGAAGTAATCCTTGTCATTTTCACCAGATTACATTTCCCCCCACTGCAGAGCACGTCTGTCACTCTGGGACCCTCCACTTTCAGGGCAGGCCGAGTCAAGGTCATTTTGCTTTTCATTGATTCTACGGCTCTGGCATTCCTCATAAGGATTTACAGTATTTAACCCACCAGGAGAAGCCATGAACTATAAATGGCTTCCCGTTTGCCAGGAAGCCTGCTGTTTCATAAGTGACACCAGCTATGGAGTCCCCTCTACAACTCTCTCAAATGAAAGCCTGCAGCCTCCGCTCCTGCACAAAGAAGCCCGGCCTCTCACTTCACAGGCTGATCCTTCCTTTGGCTTCAAATCAGCATGGGGTTGTTTAGCTTACTGAGTAGGGTAATCCAGATACAGGGAGATAGGAGAAAACCCAGTGAGCCGACTCACGCTGTTCATTTGATCTGTCAGCATCCTCCACGGCCCAGACTGGGAGGGAGAAAATGAAAGTTGACGAGCATAAAATAGGGAAAATAGAAAATTAAGAATAGGATTTGATGACTTGTGAAGCCTTCTCACATGTGTTCCAAGGGGCTTGGGGGGACACAACAGATACTGAAGATAGAGATCTGTGAAGAAGAAGTGAACGAATTAACTTGGAGGGAAAGTTAGTCGCTTAGTCGTGTCCAACTCTTTGTGACCCCATGGACTGTAGCCCACCAGGCTCGTCCATGGACTTCTCCAAGCAAGAATACTGGAGTGGGTTGCCATGTCCTTCTCCAGGGGATCTTCCCGACCCAGGGATCGAACCCAGGTCTCCTGCATTGTGGGCGGACTCTACCTAACTTAGAGGACTTGTTCTTAAATGAAGCATGGTATCATTGTGATTGTGACTGAAAACTTTTCATCCTTAGAGTAGAATTAAAGGAGTTTTAAATACGCGGCTAGTAGTTGGTGTTCACTGATGGTGTTCTTGCATCTGTGAACACAATATTAAAATGAAGCCCAGAGCAAAAGGAAAAAAAAAATCAGCAATACCAATTCTGTCTTCATTTACATTTTTGATATTTTATTCATCACAGAATTTTTGTGTTCATTTTGAATTTTTAGAAATATTGCATTAAAATATGATATATTTTGATTGCTGACTTTTGGGGTTGTCTCCTCCCTGCATTTTACACCAAAGACAAGGGCCTTACTTGCCTTACTCTAGGCCCAGCTCAGGGTGAGCATTTCAAAATTTAAAGCATGTTTTGTTAAGTGGAAAATGTCACTTTCAGGTTTTCATTTACAATGAATTTTGAAGGAAAAGTCCCTCAGAACCAGAGGAGCAGTCTCACTGACGAGCCTGAAATGAAACAAGAATTTCTACGAGGCCGTCCTGGCATCACAAGGGGATGGTTTTCAATTCACAGACTTTGCTTTTCCCAGAATCTTTGAATTTAAAAGTGTGCTGCAGTTATTAATGCCAGTTTGCCACTTGCTGCACAGAAAATCATCCACAAACTTTGTGTCTCTGGTAATTATGCTCTTCGTGACAGTTCATTGCCCTTAAGTGAGTCAAGGCTGTATCTACAGAGAATATCAGAGCGATGAACTAAATTTCTCCCCAGAAATAGTCCAGGCGCCACTAACACAGAGTATTTATTTAATATTCAGTCACTTACACTGTCCAGAACTGTTTCTTAACCCTTTCGTTGTCTGTATGTCCTAGAGAAGGAAATGGCAACCCCCTCCAGTATTCTTGCCTGGGAAATCCCATGTACAGAGGAGCCATGGGGGTGCAAAAGAGTCGGACACAACTGAGCGACTAAACCCCCCACCACCTGGCTTTAGTAAGCAACTTATCTCCATAAGGATAAGACTTGTGCTTTTGAAAAACACACTGTATGGTGGAAGCACATAGTATAAGTTCAAAATATTCTGAATTAATCCATGAGTTCACTGTAAATTCCTCTGCTTTAGGTTTTCTCTTTTGGTGAATTAAATTCGTTTCCTGTTTTATCATACATTCATAACACATTCCAAGGAATATCCTTTTTTGGAAAGAATGTAGGCTCCTAGCAGTCAAGCAGAGCTGGGATATGAAGTCATTCTTAAATTAGCACTAATATTATTACCGCTATAAAGGAAATATATTTACTGGTCTATGTTTATAGAATCTCAAGTCTTTGAAATAGATAATAAAATTCACCCTTAGTTCTTAATTTAGAATCTGCTATTGAAAAAGACTTAGTAAACTGTCATCCTTTAATGTCTGAGGAACCACCCTCAGGTCCACCTGATTCATCCTTAGAATGACCCCGAGTCATGATTCTTTTTGCTGATAATATCTACTACAAGGATGTGCTCCCTACTTTAAGAAAGCCGAGATCAAGAAATCTGATTTTGGGGGGTCAGAGGGAAAGGCATACTTGCTTTGCAAAAGGATTTAATTTAAATAGCAAGCTCCCTCTGAGTACTTAAAATACGATTCAATTTACCAAAACATTACTGATGCATAGCAGAGAACATCCTGTTCATCGACTTTTATTTAGGGCTCCTCGGCTTCTGCACTTTGAGAGAACATGCCCATTGCAAAGTTACTGTCATTAAAGAAAAGGGTTCTAGTGCCATCTACATGCTTGATGAGAAGCACACGTGTCCAATTAAGCTGGCTATGTGTTTAGACTGGCTCGGCTCTGGGGCTCACAGGGGCCGTCTGAGAAAGCCCTCCGACAGTCTTGAGAACATCAACCTGTCAAAACAGCTCCTGAATGCATGGAACAGGTGCTGGTGGTTATTATTATTTACTGTTTTGCAGAAGGGCACTGTATCAGTCTCCTAGGGCTATCATAACAAACTCCACAAACTGGGTGGCTTACAACAACAAAAATGTATTGAGACTTAGTTCTGGAGGCTGTAAGTCTGACATTAAGATATCTGTAGAGCTGAGCTCTCTCTCCAAGCTCTGGGGGAGAATGTGGTTCCAGGCCTTTCTTGAAGCTTCTAGTATTGCCAGTCAGCTCTGGCACCCCTTGGCTTGCAGCTGCAGCCCTTCGGTCTCTGCTTCCACCTTCACTTGGCTTTCTCCCCTCCTGGGTCTGAATGATGATGGCTTGCTCCTGCCTGTGTTTCTCTCTTCTCTTCTTCTCATAAGGACACGAGTCACATTGGATGAAGGCCACCCTACTCCACATGACCCCATCTTACCTAATTACATGTACGAAGATCCTGCTTCCAAATAAAGCTACATACTGAGGTTCCAGGGCTTTTCACCTTTCTTTTGGGGGAAGACACTTCAGCTGATCACAGGCAGTCTGTGTACAGGCTGCCAATTGCTGGTTAGATAGCATCACTGACTCAATGGACACGAATTTGAGCAAACTGTAGGCGGTGGGGAAGGACAGGGAAGCCTGGCATGCTGCAGTCCATGGGGTCACAAAGACTGAGACACGACTTAGCAACTGAACAACAACAAAAACCCATCCCCTCGCATTGCTTTTGAATTGTGGTGCTGTAGAAGACTCTTGAGAGTCCCTTGGGCTTCAGGGAACTCTCAAACCAGTGAATCAAACCAGTGAATTGTAAATGAAATCAACCTTGAATATTCACTGGAAAGACTGATGCTGAAGCTGAAGCTCCAATATACTGGCCACCTGATGTGAAGAAGAGCTGACTCACTGGAAAAGACCCTGATGCTGGGAAAGATTGAGGGCAGAAGGAGAAAGGGATACCAGAGGAGAAGATAGTTAGATAGTATCACGACTCAGTGGATATGAATTTGAGCAAACTCCAGGAGATAGTGGAGCACAGAGGAGCCTGGACTGCTACAGTCCATGGGGTGGCAAAGAGTTGGACATGACTTAGCCACTGAATAGCAATAACAACAATCCCATCAGACATTCAGGGTTACACAGTAAGAATCCTCCCATAAAAACCAGCATCTAGCTTCTCGACGTCCCAGCCACATGGATAGATGTCCTGAAGCTTCCCTGCTAATAGAACAGCTCAACAAACATATCAACTATGGGTGTGGGAGATGGAGAGGAAGATGCCAGCTAAAGAGTGTAAAGCAGGGAGGAGGAGGCTAAGGGTAAAAACAAAAACGAAGAGTGTTTACCTCACAAGCAGGAAGTAGAAAGCAAGGACTGTGCAGGAAACAATGGAGAACTTTGTGTCTGGCTGCTCCCTGGACATCCTACACTTCCATCTGGGTCATTGCTTCTCCTGTCAGTTCCCTCCGTTACCCAGAGCATAATCATGACAGAGGTGAACAAAAAGAAGCATAAGAAGCATAATTTTCCTTTTTTCCTCTTGAATACCCAGCTTGTTGACCTTTCACTTTGTCCGTTGTAGGTGAGCTCTGAGACTGGGGCATGGTGTGATATTTGAGCATCAGAGATATAATTAGAAGAATTCCAAAACTCTGCTCTCTTTGCTTTTATGTGGCTCTTGTTTTCATCCCATACACATAACGGCCTCTTGGGCACCTACTGTTTTTTGATTGGGAAAAAATTAAATGATAAAGGCCAAAGCCTCTGAAATTGCATATAGGGGAGAACAAAATGAAACAACCATCCTGAAAGCTTCCTAGTTTTCAGCTCTAACTCCTCCGTATTACATGCTTTGATGGAGTATGATGTTCCTAAGAGAGATTTGGGGTCAGCATAATTTGCTTCCGGAAGTTATCCAGTTAAACATCATGGCTAATAATTGTATCCTAAAGCAGGAAATTAAATTTTTCTTTGAGGTAATAACCAATCTGGTAATATTTTAAAAATCTCCTATAGACACAAATTGACTTGACATAATTTAATAAAAATTTAAGAGTAATTGAGGAATATGAATGAGGCAATTGGAAACTAAGACTGTTTCTGCATTGCCATCTTATTTTTTGGACAATTTATTCAGAGGTGATGAAAAAGCACCTTATTATCAAACTTACACATGAAGATATTTGGATGGAGATTGCATATCTGACTAAATGAAATAAAGAGAAATTTAAAACCGCCATGGGAATATATATTCTAATATAGCTTTATCTTGTGGTTAGATCAAGCTACCTCCTGGCATAATAACTATATTTGGGATAGATTAGTTTGGAGAAAATCTAAAGAGGCCCATTAAACAGGTTGTATTGTGCACCAAAGAGGGGAGGGACCCAGCAAGTATTGGAAAGCATGTGAATGTCGACCATTTCCTGTTACTTGTCTAGGCTGCTGTGGTTGTGTGCAGCCGTCATCCAATGCCAGCCCCCATTGCCAAGTGCCATGAAGGGCATTAACCCCTCATGAACCAAAGTCTAGCGTTAGACATTTTCCTAATTCATGAAGTCCTTTGACTCACTGGTTGGTTGATGGGTCTCTTTTAACCTAGGACTCTCCCACGCTTCTACCAAAACGGTCCTGCTAAAGGAGCATGGTATGTGGCATTGGGCCTTCCAATATTCAGCTGTCATCACCTCCCCCATGTGGCAAACTCCAGGACACAAATCCTCCACTTTGACTGGCATGACCTGGACCAGCACTTCTCCAAGTTTAGAGCTTTTCCAAATCACCTAGTGTGAAAGTGCTTGTCACTCAATCATGTCCAACTCTCTGTGACCCCATGGACTATAGCCCGCCAGGCTCCTCTGTCCATGGGGATTCTCCAGGCAAGAATACTGGAGTGGGTAGCCATTCCCCTCTCCAGGGGATCTTTCTGACCTAGGGATTGAACCCAGGTCTCCTGCATTGCAGGCAGATTCTTTACCATCTGAACCACCAGAGAAGCCCTAGAGATCTTGTTAAAACATAGGTTCTAGCCCAAGAAGCTAGAGTAGGGACGGAGAATGTGCATTTCTGACAAGCTCCCAGATGAGGTCAGGCTGCTAGTTCCCTTGAGTAGCAAATATCTAGAAAACACCCAGGGATCCCTGCCCCTTTCACCCTGGAATTTTTTCCCCTTTCTTTCTTCCTAGTATCTGTATATTCATCCTTCAAGACTCTGCTTTAATATCTGTTCCTTGGAGCAATCTAGGATGAGACTTCCATATCACAAGTGCTTCCTCCTCCAAATTCCCATAGCAGACAGTGTCTGGACCTGCTGTCTGGCATCCAGCCCCGGATAATTTTATCTTTAGCTACTTTTCCATATACACATCCAGAATCCCAATTAGATGGCTCTTTGAGGATAATCTCTACATGCATGCTGTTGGGCTTTCTCTTACACTTCAGATCTGCAGTTCCTACTACCTGCTGCCTTATTGGAATTCCAAATTCAACATGGGAAAAGACCAAACTCCATACCTAACCCCCTTTGAGAACTTAGTCAACTATACTTCCTTCTCAGAGAGTCCCATGTATTTATTCAACAAATACTTGTTTATTCAATAAGCATTTGTGCCTGCTATGGGCCAGGCACTGGATATATGGTGAATGGAGCAGACATGGGTACTCCTGACACTTGCCTGAAGCCTCATGGATTCCTGCAGAGCCTCAGCCACCCACAACCTAGAGATCGCCTTCCTGGAGGCTCAGTCATTCAGAGCAGAAACTATAGGGTCATCTTTGATTCTTCCTTCTAACTCACCACCACAATCCCAGTTTATTGTAAAGTTCTATCTGCTCTGCCCCTGAAATGTGCGTCATACACAAGTTCTCCTCTCCTCTCTGTCCCCCTCAGGACTGTCCTAGAAATGTCCTCATCCTCCTCAGACCCGATGATGACACTTGTCTCCCTACCCTTGACTGATCCTTCCCTGCTCAGCTTCTTTTCTAACTCATCCTTCATGCCAACCTTGAATTTGTCATTGCCCTGGGACAGCTATCTGATCATGGTACTTCTGAACTCACAGATAGATGAATCCACATGCCTCTGCAATGAAACCCCAACTACACAGCATCAAGTTTCTAACACCCCTCTAATGCTCTCCCCACCAGCTTCTGCAGCCTCCACTCCCTACACAGCAGCTTCTGCCTCTCTTTTGCCACAATCAATGTGTGTGTGCTGGTCTCCAAACGGCCCCACTCTTTGAAGACTGCTTGTCTTTGCTCAGCCCAGAAGACCTTGCACTTAATTCTTTTGCTATCAAAACATGACATTACTTCAAAGTTCGGCTCAAAGCCCACCCAGAAACCATTTTCTGTCACTGCTTCCACGGAACTTAATTTTGACCTGTGTCACACACTATTTGTCACAGAGTCCAGGACGAGTATTCCTTGTATATTTGTCTGTCTTCACCTCCACTCGATTTTAAGACTATATATATCTATCCCTCCCCCTACCCAGTATTTACTAAAATTCCCTGATATCCAGGACAAGAAGTTTCTCAACAGTTTGTGCTTGTTGACTTTTTTGTGTCCTTGATGGCAAACATCAGGCTCTACTCTGGGAAGATGCACGAGAAGATAAATTATTGGTAAACATTTCTTCTTTGGCATCTTCAAAATGCGCTGTCTTTCCACCTTCCTCTAACCTGGTGATTGAGTCTCATTTGTGTACCTGTCAGTGGATGTCTCCTCCTTCAGAGCCTATTGCTGGAGCTGTACTTTTCAATCTTGGCCACGTATTAGAATCACCTGGACAGTTTTGAAAAATCCCAGTACTCAGTCTGTGCCCAAGGTGAATTAATTTCACCACTGTCTCTGTGGTCCAGACCCAGCCACCAATATTTTTTAAAACTCCCCAGATGAAGGACTTCTGTGAAAGTCCAGTGGTTAAGATTCTGTGCTCCCAGTGCAGGGGGCACAGGTTCAAACCCTGGTCCTGGTTCCACATGTCACGTGGTGAGGCCAAAAAAAAAAAAATTTCCAGATGATTCTGATATGCAGCTGAAGATGAGAACCACTGTACTGGGGAGGAGCTCTGTTCTAGACTCAGTCTTGCTGCTGCTGCTGCTGCTGCTGCTGCTGCTACTGCTGCTAAGTCGCTTCAGTCGCGTCCGACTCTGTGCGACCCCATAGACAGCAGCCCACCAGGCTCCCCCATCCCTGGGATTCTCCAGGCAAGAACACTGGAGTGGGTTGCCATTTCCTTCTCTGATGCATGAAAGTGAAAAGTGAAAGTGAAGTCGCTCAGTCGTGTCTGACTCTTAGCGACCTCGTAGACTGCAGCCTACCAAGCTCCTCCGTTAATGGGATTTTCCAGGCAAGAGTACTGGAGTGGGGTGCCATTGCTTTCTCCGAGACTCAGTCTTAGGAGAAGGCAAAATAGCAGACAAAGCACATGGCGCCACTTGAAGGGGATTCACTGGACCCCAAGTATCTCTCTTGGTGGCCCATCGTGTTTCCCACTACGAGCCAACAGTAGTCTCCTCTGAATTACAGCATTGTTTCCAGAAGGCATTGTTAAAATACATATATGCTATATATGTAGCTTATATATACACGTGTGCTGGGCTGTGCTAAGTAATTTCAGTTGTGTCTGACTCTGCGACTCTATAGACTGTAGCCTGCTTGGCTCCTCTGTCCATGGGATTTCCCAGACAAGAATACTGGAGTGGGTTGTCATTTCCTTCTCCAGGGGATCTTCCTGATTCAGGGATCGAACCTGTGCCTCTTATGTCTTATGTCTCTTATGTCTCCTCTTATGTAACTCTCATTCTCTCTCCCTCAGTGTTCTTTCTCTATGGAGAGGCAGATAGAATATATGTACCCTGGAAGGAGTAATCCATTAACCCTCTAGCCATGTACAGAATACAAAGTCAGTCTCTCTTGAGGAAGAGGAACACCTGAGAAGAAAGGTCAGGAACACACAGACTGGATGGGGGCGTCATCACGGGCAGTTCACAGCGTCAGAGGACATCGTGGGGATGGCAATTCTAAATGAGGGGGGTGAGAAAATGCCCAGGTCCTAGGGGAATTCAGCCTCAACTATACCCTTTAAAAGGGGCTTCTCAGGTGGTTCAGTGGTAAAGAATCCACCTGCCAATGCAAAAGACACAGATTGAGAAGATCCCCTGGAGAAGGAAATGGGAACCCACTCCAGTATTCTTGCCTGGAAAATCCCATGGACAGAGGAGCCTGGCGGGCTGCAGTCCATGGGGTTGCAAGGGACTAGGGACTAACAGCAACAACAACATACCCTTCAAAGCACCGCTGAAAATAAAGAAAGTGAGCAAAAGTTAGCAGCATCCAAATGAAACTAAGGAGAGGGGAACTCAGTAAAGATAAAAATTCATGGGAAAAAAATATATATGTGTGGCAACTATTTCCCAAACTTAAAAAAAAAACACCACCTGGGAACAAGAGAACCACAGTGATCCCTCTATGCTCTCCTGCCTAATGAGAATTTCTGAAAGCAAAATACGCCTAGAGTGAGTCCCTGCAATGTGGTAATTTACAAAGCAGCCCCTATTCCATGCTGACACTGAAATAAACTGGTTTCCTGGTGCACTAGAGCCTTTTGCGGCAAAACAAAGCTATTGGAAAGAATGCACATGATGGAAGTTTCCAGAGAGAAGGAGATGGCACAACTCAGTCTGTGACTGCACCTCAGATTCACTCAAACATATCCTTCCTGGATGAACCTACTTCTGTTCCCTCATGAACTAAGTCAAATAGTAATCACCCTTTGCCTTGAGCATGAATATTTGCTAAATTACCTACAGCTCTGAAGGAGGGCAAATCTGTGGCTTTATCGTGGATTCGGGCTCCCTTCCGTGACCCTAACCCACCACCCTGACTCCCTCTATCTTGGGTTTCAGCAAACTAACTAGACATGAAACAGAAAGAGGCTGTTAAACTTAAGAGAATCAGATCCTGGCAGCATCCCCTCACGAAATTCCCTCATGGGCTGGAGTAATGTCTCAGAAACAGTCCAGATGATTTCAAGGAGGCAAGGGCATACCGGTAATTAAACCGCACGAATCAGGAAGGCTTCGAAATAGAGAATGAAGGGCAAGGAAAGGAGACGGAAGGAAACAAAGAGACAGGACAGCAGAGTCCTCGCCAAGTAGTCTGGGCCTCGGACTTGCTCTTTTGACTTCGGTGCCACTTTCTGTGCTTGTCCACCATTCTGCCTTCACCCTTCTTTCCAGTCCCTTAGTGAATATCTTGAAATCACACAAGTTGAGTTGCGCTTCTGTTTCCTTCCAAGACCCAACTGATGCAGCCCTCCAGCCCAGGACGGACCAACTGGGAACTATATCTTCATTCTTCCATGGTGTGGGAGGTTCTCCAGGTGCTAAGCCACTGAAACATCAACCTTAACACAGAAATGTGTAGAAATGCCCAAAAATGGCTCCCAGAGAATCTTAGGCCCTGAAAGAACCTGCTCAGGATCTGTAAGACCATGGAACCTTTAGCTAAAGGAAACGCAAGTTCTTTTCTCTTGATCTTAAGTCAGTTTACAGCTCCTGCAGAGCCCCAGTGGTTTCTACCACATGCCATGAAAGATGGCCTATAGTAAGATGGGCAAGGGAGGGATCCCCTGCCTTTCTCAGTGAGAATGGGAGAAAAGGAAAGTGGGTACACAGTACCAGGAAAGAAGAGAAAGGAGATCCACCTTGCATATAGGAGTCACCTGCCATCACAAAGTGTGACCCTCTTTCTACCAAACCACCCAGCATTAGGAATATACTCTGTGTCAATAAAGCTTAGAAGTGGGGCTTCCCTGGTGGCTCAGTGGCAAAGAATCCACCGGCCAGTGCAGGAGACATGGGTTCAATCCCTGGTCCAGGAAGATCCCACATGCCGGAGCAACTGGGCTCATGCGCCACAACTATCAAGCCTGTGCTCTAGAGTGCAGGAGTTACAACTGCTGAGCCCATGTACTGCAAGTACTGGAGCCCGTGCTCTAGAGCCTGGGAGCTGCAACTATTGAAGCCCATGCACCCTAGAGCCCCTGTGCTCTGCAGCAAGAGGAGCCACCACAATGAAAGCCCAAGCATGGCAACTAGAGAGTAGCCCCCACTCTCCACAACTAGGGAAAAGCCTGAGCAGCAACGAAGACCCAGCACAGAGAAAAATAAATAATTTCTTTTTTTTTTAAGCTCAGAAGCCACTGATAAGGCAAACAAGTGCATCTTTCTTTGCATTCATTTCTTGGAAACCTTTTTTTCATCATTTAATCCAAAACCTAATTTGGGGGGAATTTAACAAATCACGAGTGTTTGATGTAATGTGAGATTGCTTTCTCCTCCCGTATCCCCAGACCCTCGTGAAAATGAGATGCTGCATTTCGTTTGGGGATTTGGGGGAGAAAATAAAACAATCTAGATCTAGGTCAGCAGAAAGTCTGTTTGTTCCATGTAAGTAAGCCTTTCCGCTAATTAACACTTTCCTGAGAAAAAAAAAAAAAGGAGTGAAAGGCGCGTGTGAGGAACATATATATTCTTCTGTAAATGGCACCATTTCAGATTCAGTGAACTAGCACTTAGGCCCTTCCAATTGGAATAGTCATCATGTGTACTGAAAATTAAAGTTTTGGAAAGCTTCGAAGACTGAAAATTCAGCCAGTTACCTGACAGAACTAATTAAATTTACTGGACTGTTCATCAGTATTTACTAAATGATGGACCCAGAGCTTTAACTCTGCAATTTTGGCTTCAAGAATTAAAATAGTGTGGAAAGAGAGAGGTAACCAAGATGTCAGCTTGCTTACTCTTCCAGAAAGCAATATTCAGGCTTTTATGTGGTTCGTGTAATTGATCCAGTGATCCTGAAGAAAGAATGCTTACCCCTTAGAGCAAAAGATATACTTTTCTTTCCTTCCTAATTGCCCAAACACTGTGCATATAATAACACACACAAAGAGCAAATGAACTTGCACCCATGGGCACATGTGAGTTTGTGTTTTTTTAATTTTTATTGGGGGCATAGTTGCTTTACAATAGTGTTAGCTTATGCGGTACAGCAAGTGAGTCAGGCATATATATATATAGCTCAGTTGGTAAAGAATCTGCATACAATGCAGGAGACCCAGGTTCAATACCCTGGAGAAGGGAATGGCAACCCACTCCAGTATTCTTGCCTGGAGAATCCCATGGACAAAGGAGGCTGGCAGGCAGACATGACTTAGCGACTAAACTACCACCGTATACATATCCCCTCTTTTTTTGGATTTTCTTCCCATTCAGGTCACCACAGAGCATAAAGTAGAGTTCCCTGTGCTATACAATAGCCTCTCATTAGTTATCTGTTTTATACACAGGAGTGTATATATGTCAGTCCCAATCTCCCAGTCCATACTACCCACCTATCCCCTTTGGTGTCCGTACGTTTGTTCTCTACATCTGTGTCTCTATTTATGCTTTGCAAATTGGTTCATCTGTACCATTTTTCTAGATTGCACATATATGTATGTTTACAGCACTCTGAACTAGCACCTGGGTAGAAGTGACCCCAGGACCACCTATGCCTGATCCATTTGTTTCACTTTAAAGACCACTGGGAACTTTCTGTAATTTCCCAGAGTAATTAGTATATTTTCCCCAAATTCTCTTTTTAATCAAGTCTTAGGTAAACCTGTTTCCTCTGGTTCTGTCTTCAGAAAAGACAATTTAAAAATTACCAAGCAAAACTGAGGAACCCTCCCAGCTTGTTTTGGAAGGATCACCTCTTCACACCAACAGAAGTAAAATCCAGTTCTTGGCATAAGTCCTTGGTTTTCTGAAATTGGGACTTTCCTCCTAACTATATAAGTAAGGGAAACTTAGTGGCACACCTCACTCATAAATAACCAACATAAATACCAGTCCACTTTCCATTGTCTTTGGGGAAACACTTGAAAACCCCTACCTACTTAAATAAATAAATACACTGCAGATGGCCTGAGCCCTTTTTCATGTCTATGAAAAAAGATATTCATGGGTATGTAAAAGACATTCAATTTGACTTGAGGAAGAGATTTGGTTTTCCATGTCAAAGTAATTTGAAGAAGTGAGGAAATGAAAACTATTTTCAAAAGGCTATTTAATCCTCCTTTTATTGCAGTAAAAAGAATGAAGAGGATGAAGCATGTCGGAATTTGTGATTTATGGACCGCTGTGGCAGACATATTATTAAAAAAAATTCAGAAATAGCTGATAATGAGAAAAATAACCAAAATCAAATTGGCAAATCTTACATTTATTCATTCGATGGAAAAAAAAAAAACTTGGGCGGTTAAGATCGCATACCTGTTAGCAAGGACTCCCACAGCACTGTCAGAAGCCTACGTGATGTGGTATCACCCTCACCCCAGGAACAAAACAGAACTCTTCAAAAAAGTACACAGCAGCAACCTAGGACGGAGGCTAAGTCCACACAATCACCGTAATTATTTACATTCAGAGTGCCTTTGGCTGAGGTTTTTGGTTTTTTTTAAGAGATGAAAGTTATTCTCTAAGTACCAATACTTAACGACCAAATCTATTAACAGCCAGCCTCTGGCGTTCTCTCTTTCAGATTCCAGTATGCTTCCACTACTGTTTTTATACTTATCTGCAATAAAAAGGTGATTCCTCCGAGTGCTTTGGATTTGGCTGAATCAGACTTACCATCTGGCTCCTTCTCAGCCTATTCCCAAGCTCAGTGTAGCAGGAAAGGGAGAGCTCTTTCAAGTCCCCAAGGATTCCTGGGGTGGGGCGGGGCAGGGGGAATTTTTTCTTTCTTCACTACTTTCCATTTCACAAGAGAAATTGTCTCAAGGAGAGGATTTCTAAAGCACTTTTGTTAGATACAGTCCATTAAATATGTAGGGCTGGATTTCCAACTTATGTCTGCAGCCCTATGGGGGAATTGGCCCTTTGTCATGGAGACCCAGGGGACAAGATGGTCCGTGCAGTTTTATGAATAAAAGATCCGTTTTCTCATTTTAAAGCCAGGAGGAGTTTTTAGGACTTTCATTTTTTTTTCACACTTGCATTTTTGAGAAACAGCCTAGATTTTATGGTGAAGTACATATATAGAATGTTCTTAGCACCACCTGAAAATTATTTCTGCTAATAGATAAATAGATAATAATAGATACAGTCAAGGACAATATAAGCCGCTGATGTGCATAACCACAAGTGTAACTGAACAAACAATATTTGGTTCTTTGAGTCTCCTGGGGAAGATGGACTGATTACAATGTTAGACTGAAAAATCTGTAGTCTTTTATTTGTTTGGAAGGTTTTTCTAACCATGGACACTGTTGTTGTTATTGTTTTTAAAAAAGGCCTAGAAAGGAAATTACTTTCAGGGCTGCTCAAACCATAGTGGTGTGAGAAACAGTTGATAATTAGGAAATTGCGAGGCAGCTAGAATCATGGCAGTGTTCGAGAAGGTCTAGAAAATTCTCACAGGCCACTAATTTGGAGGGAACACAAAGATTTCCAGAACACTGCACCATCCCCTCCCCAAATATATTTTCCATCCTTTTTGAAATGAGTGAGACCTACCATCAGGACACATCGCTTTTAGAATGAGTTGAAATGGGCCAGCCGGCCATTTCTGTTGTCATAGCTAATTTAAGAAAGCAGGCTCTGGATCCCGAATGTCAAGGTTCAAAACTAGGTTCTGCTACTCGTACTATGTGATTAAGGCCACTTGATTTAACCCCTTAGAGCCTCAGAGTCCTCATTGTTCAAGGCTGCTGGGAAGATTAAACGGTGAGATGCGAGTGCTGGGTTTAACATGGCATCTGCCACATACAGGTACTTGGTGACATTTCGCTAAGTGAAAAGGCCACAAGAGAGCTGCCGTTCTCAGTCTGTAAAGGGAAGGCACCATGAACCAGCTCTCACCATTTTTTTTGCAAATTAGAGGTAATATGTATGTTATTGCTAGATGTGTCATAGGTAGGTAGTTAATACTGCTGACATGACTATTGTCAGCATCTGTCTTGTCTCCTGATTGTATATATCAGTGAACACCCACTAAACTGCAGTTTCCTGAGGACCAGAAGGGCCAGCTTTATGGGTATACAACTTGGGCAGCTGTATGGAGCCCACCTTTAGAATGGCCTGCACTTGATTTAATATTCTGCTCTGGCAGAGTTGAAATTCTTCATAGTGTTTTAACAAGGACCTGTACAGTATTCACATTTTCCACTATTGTCCTCGAATTATGTAGTTGTTCCTGAGGGCAAAGTTTCTTTGAGTATTGTAAGGTTTGTCTTTCTACACCTTAGGTTTGCATTAAATCTTCATGAATTGAATGGACGCTGCCAGCAAAGAATAATGACTGAACATGAATTTATGTATTCGAGGCCCACTTTCATAAATCAAGACTCTTCCTGAGTTTGTCTCATTGTGTGTAGGTCTATTGGCCAATCACAAGACTCCCTGATGACAGTATTCATTCAAAGAAATTCTGTAAATGTAGAACTGTATTGAATATTTGCAGGATCTATGTTCACAACTTCAGATGGCAAGGTTTGCTAACCATTAAAGATTATTTTGTGGAGCAGGATAAAGAGCTGCAAAAAATGTTATCAAGATCACTTGAGTAAAGGTAGTTGCTAATGTTTTTAATATCGGCACAGTTAACAACTGCCTTTAAATACTTCCTTGATCAACATAAAAAGGCATGTAAGACAAAGGAAATAAATGATAATTCCATTAACCAGCACACACTGTAGAAGTATCTATTATAAAAAGAAAATCTTTCACAACTAAGTTTTACTGTTCTGGATCTGAACTTTTTTCACAAAAATAAAGACTCAAATACTACACTTGAGTTCATTTTGGAATATTAATAAGACTAAAATAGATTTAAATTTTCCTTTGAGTCATTAAGCTAGAAAGTCAAAGGGCTAAAAATACACTTTTGCTTCAAAATAGGTAGAAATGGAAAACTGTAGAAAGGATTTCTTTTTTTTAAGTTTTCACAGAATGTAACAGAGTAGAAGGACTTATTTAGCGAAATTTGAACAGATTTTAATGCAGAATTTGACTATACGTCCAAACACATGTCTATATTTGTCATGTAGCTTTACTTGTCAAAAATATCTTAAAACTTGTACAGTCAGAGAAAGGTATCAATAACATAAAATTTCACAGCCCCCTTTTAGAACTATGGCCTTAACATTTTGTAGGGAAATAAAGCTTTGGTTAACCTTGGCTCTGGCCGACCTCATTAAAATAACAGCCTGTCAGCTTCAAGTTTAAAATAACAGGGTTGTCAATTTTATATGCAGTGGAACAATCTACAGTTTTATTCTCTCGGAAAAAGACTGTGGAAAGTGCTGGAAGGGACAGAAAGATTGGACAACACTGCCATCTGGTGGTCGTAGAGAAAGGCAGTCTCTAGACACCAGGTGAGGCTGGGCCTTCTTGAAGTATAAGGTGGGATGATGTCAGGCTGCCTTGAACTTAACTTTAACTTAATTTTAAAGACAGCTCTGTGTCTTTAAAATGCACACGCATGCCCAGATCCTGTATGCAGTTTAGGATTATAAATTATAAATTTAGTCATTTATAATCTCAAAATTGCAGTACATCAGTAAGAAACTCTCTGCTCTTTGGTAACCTGTCATCCCTGAATATCAGTAACTTGATGCAATTAATTTTCAAGAGAATGAATCATGTGAAAATAGGATCCAGGAAAAACTTTTAACATATTTTCCTTTTTTAAAATCTGCCACATACCTGGTGGCTTGTTCCATGAATATCTTGGTAGAAATTCATCCATCTGTTCATATGTATATGCTTTGTGTAGTTTTCTGAATGATTGTTATACTTCAGTAAAAATAAATAAGTGTAAGCCAGAAGAAAATCTCTGCCACATAGGAAAAATATCGGCAGATGTCACAAAACTGAATGCAACATGCTCCCATTTATAAAAATGGAAGCAATTCTAGGGAAATGCTGGATCCCAACCAGACTTCAGATGTGACCTAACTCAATCTAGTTTCTTCCTGGCGCACTTCTTGATTAGGCAGGAAGCAGTGGCGGGCCAGAGAATGGCACCAAAGAAAAGGGATGAAAATGAGTTTGGTTGATTGGAAATATAGTAAGTCCCCTAGATACGATCCCTCCTGTTGCAGAACTTTTGAAGATGTGAACGCGGGTTCATGTGTCCAATCCATATGTCAGTTCATGGGTCTGGTGCACATCGTCACGTGAGTGCAGCCTCAGTGACTGTGCTTTTGAGTACTTTGCAGTACTCTGTAGAGTACAATACTACAGTATCATTTCAAGCCCATGACATCCAGGAGCAAGCATATAAGCAGCAGTGATGTAGCTGGTACTGCTAAAAAGCACCAGCTATTGTACTGTTGTATTGTCCTTTGGGGGGGCTTCCCATGTGGCACTAGTGGTAAAGAATCTGCCTGCCAGTTCAGGAGACATAAGAGATGCAGGTTTGATCCCTGGGTCAAGAAGACCCTCTGGAGGAGGGCATGGCAGACCACTGCAGTATTCTTGCCTGGGAAATCCCATGGACAGAGAAGCCTGGCAGGTTACAGTCCATAGGGTCACAAAGAGTCGGACATGACCGAAGTGACTTAGCACACACACACACTGTATTTTTCAAGGTACTATACTGTAAGATCGGAAAGGTTTTCTTTATTTTTTGTGTTTGTTTGTATGTACTATTTGTGTGAAAAGTATTATAAACCTATTACAGTACAATACTATATAGCCCATGGTGTTAGTTGGGTACGCAGGCTGATTGTGTTGGACTTAGAAATGTACTCTCTGAGCAGAACTTATTCGTATGTAGGGCACTTGCTGTACCACCTACTGGAAGAATTCAGAAAGACATGCTGAGTGTCCTCTAGCTTTAAGCTAACAGCCTGTCTTCAATTCATTTAAACAACTCAGCTCCTCCCACACCACTGGCCCCCAACTCTCCATGTGCCAAGGAAGAACCTTAGACCTACATCAATATGGCAGCCAGCTACGTATGGCCATCGAGCACTGGAGATGTCTGTAGACTGAATCAAGATGGTCTGTGGTATAAAACACACACCAGATGTTTATGACTTAGCACAAAAAGGAATGTAAACTATCTCATTAAAATTTTTCACACTCATTATATGTTGAAACAGTATTTTGAATAGGTTGGCATAAACAGAGTATATTCCTATAATTAACTTCGCTTTACTTTTTTTATATGGCTCCTGAAAAGAGTCCTCTGTCCATGGAATTCTTCAGGCAAGAATACTGGAGTGGGTAGCTGTTCTCTTCTCCAGGGGATCTTTCCGACCCAGGGGGACCAAACCCTGGTCTCCTGCAATGCAGGCTGATTCTTTAACATCTGAGCCACCAGGGAAGCCCTCTGTGGCTCCTAGAAAATTTTAAGTTGCATTTGTGGTTCACATTGTACATCTGTTGGATGCTGATGCTTTAGACGCTCATTGTTTCCTCGCCTAGAATGATCGTTCTGCCATTTTTACAAGATTGTTCCTCTCCCACTGGAGCTGAAAAAGGGAATCTCTGACATCTCTTGAAGGAGACCAGGAGAATCTGTTTAGGTTACCGGATGGTTAGGATGTAAAGGTGAAAGTCAAGTACAATGATGTCACTGGAGTCTAATCATAAGGGGAGCAAATGGCACCCCTCCTTGCTGCCCCCATGGGGTAAATTGGATCTTTAAGGTAACCAGATGGCTCCCAGGAAAAGGTAATTTACCTCCCAGGAGTAAGAACTTGATTTCCCAGAAAGAGTGCACTTTCGTCCCCCTGTACCATCTGTCTCCATGGTAATGTTCCTACTCATTAAGAACCTCCAGCTCCAAGCGCCCTCACGATGTATTAACTTACCAAGTGTTATTAAGTCTTTAAGAAGATAGTTGGCAGCGTAGGAGTGGGGAGTGGTGGGGAAAGGCAGTCATTTCCCCGTTCTGAAACCAACTTGTAGGAAAATGAGGCAACTTTGCCGAAGTCACAGTTAAAGTAAACACGTCTCCACGCTCTGGGCACTTCTGCTTCTCTCACATATTGAAGAGGCTTCACATCAATGAACTGTGGCCTCTCAGGGTCCCTCTGCCAAAAAGAGATCTTCCCAGCCTTTCTACCTGCAGAATGCTACTCCTCCTTTAAGGCTCAGTTCAACTGCCACCTCTTCCTTGAAGCCTCCCTCGATGTTGCCTCCTTCTCGATAGTAAAATGTTGACTTGACTTATCATACCCTACAATCTGAAACCTGCGAGTCATTTATTATGCTTATTCATGCGTCAGTCTGTTCTCTCACTAGCTAGTAAGTTCCTTGATGGCAGGACCATCTGATATCGTATATGTGACTCTGTGCCCAGTACATTATAGACACTAAACAAGTGTGTGTGGGGGTGTGTTTAATTGAACCAACTACTCATAAGTAGACCCTACACATCCATTTCTCCATCAGGTAGGGAGGTTTGTAAAAGATGCCCCTCTCTAGGGCAACAATTTATTTTGCAATTAAGGGCATCTAGAATTCAAATTTCATTGACAATAGAACCTGGAGACTCAGAATTGAGGTTTTCCCTCTGCCTACTCTACTTCATTCATTCTTTCATTTATTTATCCATTGGCTATCTATCTATTGAATGCTCAGCATTGTGCCAGACAGGACACCCATCTCCTAGGATGTGTTGAACATAAAGGACAGAGGCCCTGCCCCATGTCACCTGCAGTCTGGAGACGGGGAAGACCCACAATGCCAGTGAATGGGGAAATTGCCATGACAGGAAGATCAGAGACCTCTTTGTGCACACTTATGAAGGAGGTCCTAAGTGACCCTGGGGATCAAGGGAGGAACCAGCCCTAGAGAAAGAATGTTGAAGTTGAGACCTGAAGAAGGAATTATCCACTAAATCATGTCTTCTCTTCCCAAGGTGTAGACAACATGCTGGAGTTAGAGATCACAGACATACTTGGGTCCTGTGATTGAAATACTTGGGTGCATCTGTTACCATCTAATTCTGCTGTTCCTCAAATTCCCTTAGGCTGAAATCACTGGCAATTAAACTGGAACTGGTTCCCAAATAAATCCATGAAGGAAAAGGCAGAACATGGTGTTCTATTATAAATAGAATGCCAAGGATGCAAAAATAGCATTTATTGTGCACCACACAGTACAAATCTACATAGCTGAGTGTAAATCAAATCACACATGCCCAACAGGGATTTGTATGCTTTTTATTGCCTACTCCATAAGAGACTTAAGGCAACCCATCTCTACCCTAAATGGTTTTCGAATTTAGATAAATCTGATTTCCACCCACCACTTGCTAAATATTTTTCTGTGCTGTACCTAAATTATTTTTCCAATGTGTATGCCTCCTTGTGGGTAGTCTCGCTGTTGGATGAAATCATGTTTGTAATATCTTACTTAAGAAGGCCCTGCTCAATTGCACCAATCTTGCAAGAGCAAAACGCGGTTCCTTATTCCTTGGTAAGTTCCAAATATCTATAGTGACTTGAGAACAAAAGACCAAAATTCACATCTATTTCTCAACTTTGCTGTGAAAGAATACAGCCCTAAACCTTTAGAATTAAATGATGGATCCTAAAATAGTCAGGAATGCCTCAACTTGAAGTGTAATGCTTTGCCATGCCTCCTCTCCCTTTTTAAATTAGCAGACATACTCATAAGATCCTGGATTTCATTCCCTGAACACAAGAATGCAGCGTCTTAAAAGTCACATCAGGTGGTTATGAGCTGAACAGAATCACTGCTGTATCTCAATCACAGGATGAGTTAGAGACTCTATGTGGATTCTCTGAGTATTGTCAAAGACCCTTCTCATGGAGAGATGGCACTTTTGAAGTAATAGTTGGCAAAGAATCAGAATTTTTCAGCAAGACTGGATGTTCAGAACATCGAGCTTTTTTTAATGTTGGCAAAATTGAGCTATTAAATACATCAGGTTTCTCTAGCACTCCTGTATCAGTGCTAATTTCCAGGTTGGTCCTGTACAAAGGAATTGTTCCCAGCACTGCCATGACCTTAGCTATATCAGGAAACTGAGGGTAAGAGAGGGCAATCTGCTTTTCAAGCTGCAAAGAACTTCCAAAAGTGATCGGATAAATGATATTGGAAGAAGTCAGTCTTTAAATATCCAGACTGCTTCCATGAGCCTTTTGTAACTGCTAGAAATTCTGAATTCTTTCTCTTCTTTTGAGCCTGCCTCTGAGAGTGTCCAGCAACACGAAGACCGCATGTCTAATAACCTAACTTAGAATCGGCACTGGTCACAGTTCATGCTCTAGGTCAGTGGTCCCCAACCTTTTTGGCATCAGGGACCGATTTCGTGGAAGACAATCTTTCCATGGACCCAGGGGTGGGGGATGGTTTTGGGATGATTCAAGTGCGTTACATTTATTGTGCACTTTATTTCTACTATTATTACATCGTGATATATAATGAAATAATTATACAACTCACCGTGATGCAGAATCAGTGGGAGCCGCTGATCCGCCAGGAGGTGGAATTCAGGCAGTGGGGAGCAGCTGTAAATATAGATGAAGTTTCACTCGCTCACCTGCTGCTGTACTGCCCGGTTCCTAACAGACCAGAGACTGGAACTAATCCGTGGCCCAGGGACTGGGGACCTCTGATCCAGATTTCAGAAAGTTCCCTGGGGATGTCTGCACCACGGGTGCTAAGTCGCTTCAGTCGCATCCAACTCTGGAACCCTATACGCTGTAATCCCCAGGCTCCTCTGTCCATGGCATTCTCCAGGCAAGAATGCTGGAGTGGTTTGCCATCCCCTCCTCTAGGGCATCTTCCGGACCCAGGAATCAAACGCACATCTCTTAAGTCTACCTGCATGGCCAAAATAATGCCCAAGAAGTGATAAAGACCAAAGGTAGCAACCAAGGAAGACAGAGCTGGTCTCAAAAGCTGGGAGCAGAGAGTGAAAGAGCAGGGGTTGGACAGATTTAAAGTCAGAAATGAATCCAAAGGAGATTTTACTGGGTGATTTTACTGGTGATTTTTACTGGTTTTCACCAGTAAAATTCTGTTCTTTTCAGAACAGAGTGCACTCTTGGCAATTGAAGCTAACTGTGATTGCAAAGAAACAGAGCAAAGCAAGAGGGAAAGTTGGGGCTCCCACTAGGTGCCAGTCACAGGAGGAGAAGCAAGAACACCGTTATGCTTAGTGGTCAAGCCTTGTGCACGAAGAAACTGCTCCAAGAGGAGCAGTGACTTGCGCTGGGTCAGGTGTCAAATCCCGAGTCCTCTTCCTCTTAGCACTGATATCTGTCATTGGAAACGTTTAAATGGAGTCTAGATGAGTAGCTGTCAAGATGGTTCTAGAAAAGTTGGGGCATGCTGAGCCTCTGTTTTCGGTGATTCAGTGATCAAAACCACTTCTTGAAGTTATTTCTCTTTTCAGTCTTGAGAAGTAAATAGCGCCACAATTTAGGTACCACTGTGCAAAGTAACACTTTGATTTCACATGTATTTCTGCCGACCAAACATCTTCCTGCCTTTTGCTTTTCACTCTTGAATTCAGTATCATTTTGATGTCAAACTGTGCCATCCCTTGAGGATGTGTAAGACGTGCCATAAAGGAATGAGATACCATCAGGATATTAGTCACAAGGTGTGAACATTTGAAACTCTGCTTTTGTTTTCTTAAGATCTGCTGCAAAGATCTGACCTGAACAGCAAAAGAAAAAAATTTTTCCCATCTTTATTCCACTTTGAGGACCAGTGTTTTGCCAGAAGAGAACCCCATCTGTCTTTTCAAGGTCATGCCCTTATCACGGTGTCATCCTGTAGCCGAGAAACTCCAAACCTGAAGCCTGAGGGGATGGTGCCGGATCTTTAAATTTTTCATCCAATTCTCAATCCTCTGAGAAACTCCACAAAACTAAGCAGTGTCCTTTCAAACCTTCAGTGAATCTCTCACTTCCTACCAGTGTTTTCATCCATCTTAGTTTTTCCTACAGAACGCAAGTGTGTTTGTCTCCTTGGCAAGTAATGGGAAAAGTACTATTCCACAGGATCGAGGATATGTCACGTGGTAATGGCTGGGAATATGTTGTGGAATTCCCTGGGGGTGTCTGAGAAAGCCCAGAACACAAGACTGGTTTTAGATTGTCTTGTGACTCAAGTCCTCAGCAGAGAGCTGGGTGACAGTGTTGTATGGCCAAAGTCTGCTTTGGGTTCACTGATAAACTACATCTAACAGGAACGGAATGATGCTAAAGCTGAAACTCCAGTACTTTGGCCACCTCATGTGAAGAGTTGACTCATTGGAAAAGACTCTGATTCTGGAAGGGATTGGGGGCAGGAGGAGAAGGGGACGACAGAGGATGAGATGGCTGGATGGCATTACCGACTCAACGGACGTGAGTTTGAGTGAACTCCGGGAGTTGGTGATGGACAGGGAGGCCTGGCGTGCTGCGATTCATGGGGTCGCAAAGAATCGGACACGACTGAGTGACTGAACTGAACTGAACTGGACGAAGACCAATTTAGAAGCTTCCAGAAAGAACACATGTAACAAGTGATTTTTCCAAGCATTCCAGAGCCTACTGAAACACTACCTTAAGTTGTCATTGTGTAGTCACTAACTCTTTATGACCCCATGGACTATTGCCCGTCAGGCTCCTCTGTCCATAGGATTTCCCAGGCAAAATACTGGAGTGGGTTGTCATTTTCTTCTCCAGGGGATCTTCCCGACCCAGGGATTGAACCTGCATCTCCTACACTGGCAGGCAGATTTTTACCTCTGAGCCTCCAGGGAAGCCCACACTACACCATAGACAAGGACTATCTGAGATCTGAAAAATAACACCAAAGAGTTTCACAGAATCAGAATAAATGGAAAACTGATGTGCTAGTGAATAGGATACTAAGAGCCATATCAGAAAACTGGACTAGAGTTCAAGCTTTGACATAAATCAAGCAAGTAGATTAAGCCTGCCGTGTGTCTTTAGCCTCTGAATTGACCTAAATGGCATCAGTAACGCTCACTTTCTCAAGAATGTTAGGAAGATTGTATTCATGGATATTTGACCACATTTTAAAAATTAGCATTCCTTCTGAGACATTGCAGCTTTCAATACTCTATTCCAGGCTGTCTGGATGTGTTGTCAAGTGAGAACAGTAAGTCCCCTGCATGTGAACAAGTTCTGTTCCAAGAGCGAGTTCATACGTCCATTTGTTTGTAGGTCCAATGAAGTTAGCTTAGGTCCTACCTGAGGAGGGCACAGCAACCCGCTCCAGTGTTCTTGCCTGGAGAATCCCATGGACAGAGGAGCCTGGCGGGCTACAGTCCACAGGGTCGCAAAGTTGGACATGACTAAAGCGACTTAGCGCGCACACACACGTACCCAACTAACACAACTGGCTGTATAGTACTGTACTATAGTAGGTTTATAATACTTTTCACAGATGCATACGTGCCAAGTCACCTCAGTCGTGTACAACTCTTTGTGACCCCATGGACTGTAATCAGCCAGGCTCCTCTGTCCATGGGATTCTCCAGGCAACAATACTGGAGTGGGATGCCATGCCCTCCTCCAGGGGATCTTTCCAACCTCGGGATCAAACCCGCATCTCTTATGTCTCCTGCATTGGCAGCCGGGTTCTTTACCACTGCTGCTGCTGCTGCTAAGTCGCTTCAGTCGTGTCCAATTCTGTGCGACCCCATAGACGGCAGCCCACCAGGCTCCCCTGTCCCTGGGATTCTCCAGGCAAGAATACTGGAGTGGGTTGCCATTTCCTTCTCCAATGCATGAAAGTGAAAAGTGAAAGTGAAGTCGCTCAATCGTGTCCAACTCTTCAAGACCCCATGGATTGCAGCCTTCCAGGCTCCTCCATCCATGGGATTTTCCAGGCAAGAGTTCTGTAGGGGTGCCATTGCCTTCTCTTTACCACTAGAGTTACCTAATACATTAAAAGAGCAAACAAACAAAAAGAAAAAACAGTTTTAATCTTCCAATACTGTACCTTGAAAAGTACAGTAGTACAGTAAAACAGCTGGCATACAGGGGTTGGCATCGAATGAACAGGTAAGAAAAGTTACTGACTGGAGAACGGTAGGGGGACGGGAGATGGTAGAGCTGAAGCATCTTCACCGATAGGAGATGGAGGGCAGGCGATTTCACTCACACCTGACGTTGATGGCACAGGTTCTGGTTCCTTGTTAGAACCCGATGCGTGTTCACATCTTTGAAAGTTCACAACTTTTAAGGTAGGGGACTTACTGCAGTCGTGAGCATGTGCACTCATGAGCACTTGAGGTGGAGCACGGCCTGAATTCCAATGCAGGTTGACAATGTGAGTTGAATGACTTGGTGCTCTAAGAAAAGAGCATTCTTCTCTAGAGTAAAGATGGATGAGGTCACCATCTCTGAAGCCAGATTATTAAACTCTCAGGTTGCAAAAGTGGTATCATGTATCCTGAATTTACCTTAACTTGGCCAAAGTGGTCTTGTTCAAGAGGCAAAAATGAGGTTCCCTTTGTTTCTTTAAATAGATTGTTTTCCAAGCTAACAAATGACCTTCAGCCTATAAAATATTCAAATTGTTTTCTTTACCCCCTCAACATGTATTATTTAGTGTATAGCCCTTTAAATATTAACCATCTTTTTTCTAAATATATGGTATATATTATTTACATCCAGTTATATTATGTTCCCATACAGATGACATAGACACATGGCAGTCTTTCTGAAGTCATGAGCAGATAGGGCATCCGGCCAGGTACACACAACAGGTATCCAGCGAAGTGAATTCTGGTCCTGGCATGATTGAGAGGGGATAGGAGGGGGTCGTCTGACAGTTCATGTCTCACACTTCATATGCAAAATCCAGAGGATAGAAAAAGTTCAGGAGAGATGGGTCTCAGGAAATAGACAGACAGCCATGGGCAAAGTCTCTTGGAAGGGAAATACACCCCCTTGAAGAATCCACATAGAACCAAAGGTAATAACAAAGTTCAAAAGTACTCCCCATCAACATTTAACAGGTCACTCACTTAGAAAACCAAAGGGAAAATACTGGGCATGGTATGTCTTGATAAGGATTGCAAAGACTGTTTAAGATGGGACTCCTTGCATTGTTTTAGTTAAATTCGCATGTTTTTTTCCCCACGCCCAGACTATCTCTGAGATATCTAAGTCTTTTCCATCTTACCTGTGTAAATTACACCTGGAATGATATTCAAGATGGCAGGAGACTAGATAGAATCCCACTTAGAGAACTGGAGGGATCATTTCCGATTCCCCTGTCCCTCGAGAGTAATCAGGTCAGGGGAAAGCACTTTCTTCAGAAAGCTTGACTGAATGTACCCATGTCTTCCTTTCTCTCCAAATGAAAATCCAGCAGGCAGTTGCTGGCAGTTGGTGGTTTAATCACTAAGTCTTGTCTGACTCTTTGCAACCCCATGGACTGTAGCCTTCTAGGCTCCTCTGTCCATGGGGATTTCCATGCAAAAACACTGGAATGGGTTGCCATTTCCTCTTCCAGAGAATCTTCCAGACCCAGGGATCTAACCACATCTCCCGCATCGACAGGTAGATTCTTTACCACTGAGCCACCAGGGCAGATAATGGACCATTTTTGAAATCTTACTTCCCTTGGTAGATAACTGGCAATCCTGCTATATATTTACTCATTCAACAGAAATTTCTTGAGCACTCAGGACATGCACAGTGCTGTTTACCAAGTCTCCTGGAGTCAGGAAAGCACAGATGCTTCTCAGCAAAATGAGGAGCTAAAGACCAGAATGGTTATGAAAAACGATGACTTGTGCATGGATCAACCAGCCCATCATTGGAGCAAATGCATTTTATGCTTTTCTTCCCTCCGGATAGAAATGACTAATTATCCAGCTTCCTAATCATCCCTATAGCCGAGTTCAGCAGCCACCGAAAGCAAATGTCCACAAAGTTTTATTTGGTTGGGCAGGAAACTTCCAGACAAATTGATGTCAGTGCCCCCAGAGCCCTTTGCTTACCCATGACTGTCCTACTTGTTCTGTGTCTGTTCACCTGCCTCTAGCCAGGGAAGCTAGTACGCTTCAAGAATAGTGACTGTACCAGCTATGTTTGTATCCCCAGTGGGTAGCAGAAATCCTAACTTAACAGAAAGCATATAGGAAGTGTTTAACGGATGAATGCTAGCAACAAAAGCCATTTTTGTTGTTTAACCAATGTACTGGAACTTTTTCTAAATTATAATAAATACATTTCCCTATCTCATGGAGGCTGATGGAGGGGGCGTCCCAGTGGCACCAGGGGTAAAGAATTCGCTTTCCAATGCAGAAGACACAAGAGACGCAGGTTCAATCCATGGGTTAGGAAGATCCCCTGGAGTAGGAAGTGGCAACCCACTCCAGTATTCTTGCCTGGGAAATCCCATGGAGAGAGGAGCCTGGTGGGCTACAGTCCGTGGGGTCACAAAGAATCTGATACAACTGAGCACAGACACGCTGATGACTTATGTAGGATCTCTCTCCCTATCTCATTAAACAGATTTCACTGAATGTTTTTGCTTGCTAAGTCAGGGATTCAAAGTATATTGTGTCAGTCCCTGGGCTACAGACTAGCAAGCTCCAATTTTTTTTTTTTTGACTCTCACATCTCTATCAGCAAAAATTCAGAATCATAGATACCCAGGATATTTATAACTACTTACGCATAAATTATATATAACACTGCTACACTAGTATATTCTGTACCTTGTGAAACTTATGCAAAAAAATAGAAACTTTTGAAAAGTGAGAGAAAATGCAGAAGCTTTATTATTTGTACTTTGTAAAGTTGCTGATGTGAGGGCTATGTCATGCCTGCCATTTTATTATTGTTTCCTTGTGCTTGCCCTGTTTGAGAAGAAAGAAATCCAAAGTTTCTTTGCAAAAGTAATTTTAAGTCACTGGTCCATTTAATGAGTTAGTGAAAACTGCATCATCTAATCTATAGATGCATTTAACCAGCACATATGAACTGTGGTAGATTTCAATACCCTAGAAGCAAGCTAATGAGGAGAGAGGAAGATCCATTCCCAGCCTTTTCCCAATGTAGAAATCTCACTCTTTCTACAGGATAATTGAGAAACTGCCACTGCTATATGAACTCATTGAAGGCATGTCAATCTGTAGATAGATGAAATACTAGAAAGGCTTAACTCCCCTTATATTTTTATATTTAAAAATAGAAATAGAAGTCCTAATGTCTTTGTCTTGAATCACACTGAATCATCTTGCCCACCCCTAAGGATGTAGACAACACCCCATCACCAACCCCCAACAAACACAAGCTGGAGACCATGGCTGTAGGCAACACCCTTATCAAGCTGAGTCGTTAAAAGTAACAACTCTAAAGTCTGTGTTTGAATTTGAATTTCCTCTCCACCATTGACTATATGGGCTTCCCTTGTGGCTGAGCTGGTAAAGAATCTTCACCTAATGCAGGAGACCTGGCTTTGATCCCTGGGTTGGAAAGATCCCCTGGAGAAGGGAAAGGCTACCTACTCCAGTATTCTAGCCTGGAGAATTCCACAGACTGTATAGTCCATGGGGTCGCAAAGAGTCAGACAAGACTGAGCGAACTTCACTTTCACTTTCACTGACTAGATGTGTGGCCAATTTTTTCACCTCTCTAAACCCCCTTTTCCTAGTTGCAAGCAGGGAGTAATATTTCAGCACAGAGTTGTGAAGATTGAATGTAAATACTTTAGCTCTAAGAAAGCTCCCAGTTAGCCTCCAATTGTTTTGAGTCAATTACTGCCCTAGGCTGAATATAGCAAGGCTCTTAAACATCCTGTGTCCTGACAGTAAAGTCTTATTTCTTTTCCTAACTTTCTGCTATTGTTAACTTTTTCGAATGACACTAAAATGGTTGGAAAAATAATAAAATTTACATCCGTATGTTCTTTGTGTAGATTCAATCATGGTTGACTTTTTTGCTATTTTCAAGTCTAAGACAAAATAACACCTATCTCTGAATACCTCCTTGTGAATCTTCTAAAAGCAAGGACAGTCTCCTACACAACCACAATGTCAGGATTACACTTGAGAATAGTAACAGAAATTCAATAATATCATCCACTATTTCATATTCAAAATTCCTTAATTATCTCAAAGGTCTATTATCCCTTGGTACCCATCTCCAGATCCAAGATTCTGTTAATGTCTTCACATAGCATTCGGTTGTTATGCTTTTAGAGGGTTTTTTTTTTTTTTTTTCGTTTACAAAAATTTCCCTTTATTATTTTCCCTCTTCTTTTGAAAAGTCAAAGCCAGCTGTCTTATATAACATCCCACACACTGGATGTGTCTGATCATTTATTTATGGTGTTACTTAATTTATACTTCTGTCCCTAATATTTCCTGTAAACTGGAAGCTGTTAAGTCAGAAGCCCAATAAGATTCAAGTTAAATATCTGGGGCAAGATTACCTCTTAAATGAAGTTACCAGACGACAGTGCTTGGACAGTCCTTCTTTCTGTTCTTTGTTTTTTCTGATTCCTTTGATTTCAGCAGCCCCTCCACTTTGTTGCCTGCCTCTCTCTTTTGTGTAATTGTACAGTCCTGTAGGGTGGGTATGAAATTGGTACCACTGTGTTTCTATAGCTAAGTATTCAGAACCCTTCACAGGTGTAAACGGAGTGTCTGCCTTTACTGCAGCCAGTTGTTGAAACTGAGTCAGAAATCAGAATCAAGTCCAGGTAAGTTCTATCAGAAGGCTCACATTCTCCCAGTGGATCCCAATAGTGCCTGTTTGGATCAGATTCCTATGGCATAACAGAAATTGTTGTTTAACTTTCACAATCTATCAATAGCATAGATGAAAAATATTTAGTACACAGATATTTCTAATATTTAGTATAGTATTCCTAATGTAACACTGGATAAGCGGTAAATATAATTTGCAAGTATTAGAGAGAGTTCATTTGGGAAGCAGGGCAAAGAAATTAGAAATTCTCATTTGATCCCAGGTCTTTGTTTCCATCAAGTTTGTGTTGTTAATGAATTAGACCTCACTCTTATTGTTAGTGATACATTTCCACCAACAGTACTTGCTAACATGAAGCTTAGCACACAACAAAAACTCAGATCTAGAGCTACAGAAAAGTTACATTATTATTCAAAAAGAAAAGTGTTGAAAGTGTTAGTCGCTCAGTCATGTGTGACACTTTGCTACCCCGGGAGCTGAAGTCTGCCAGGTTCCTCTGTCCATTGAGTTCTCCAGGCAAGAATACTGGAATGGGTTGCCATTCCCATTTCCAGGAAATCTTCCCGACCCAGGGATCAAACCCAGGTTCCCCCCATTGCAGGCAGATTCTTTACTGTCTGAGCCACCAGGAAAATGAAAAAATATTTCTAAACGATGTGAGAACTGAAAGATTTTCTTAATACTAAAAAACTGAGGGCAATCATCCAGCTATTCTTTAGAATCAAAGGCATATTCCTCTCCGGTGGCTAATAGTGTCCATTTTTTTCAGCTGTCTGCCTCACCACTCCAGTCTGGAAGTGAATTGGATGGTGTTTTCGTGCAGAATGTTAAAACAGCTTTTGCATCTCTTACTGCTTCTTTGCTGTTATCACCTTCGATTGCACAATGAAAATGCCTGGCTTCTGAAATGCCAGAGTGAACACGACCTGATTAGAAAATGTGCTGTGTGAATGGCCAGAAGAGACCCACACTCCTCACTAAGGCAGATATTAATACAAGTCCTGGGGGGACCCTCAGGGCCTCCTGGCCCTTTTGAGATAAGAGCCCACATGGTGTGACCCTCAACTATTTTCTGTTAACTATAAGGTCTGTGACCCTGTAAAGTCTTTGCACTTGTGCTAGTTTGCTAGGACTGCATAATCACCAACTGGGTGACTTACAATAATAGAAAATTTTTCACAGTCTGGAGGCTGAAAGTCTGAATTTTTGCTGCATAAGTGATTTTCTCAACCAGCATTTATTGAACATGTACTGTATGCTGAAACCTGTGTGTCTAACTCATCCCAGTTTGCCCAGGACTTTTCAGTTTTTGCACTAAAAATTAGTGATCCCCCTAAGTGAAAGTGAAAGTGAAGTCGCTCAGTCGTGTCTGACTCTTTGTGACCCCATGGACTGTAGCCTATCAGGCTCCTCTGTCCATGGGATTTTCCAGGCAAGAGTGCTGGAATGGATTGCCATTTCCTTCTCCAGGGGATCTTCCCGACCCAGGAATCAAACCCAGGTCTCTCGAATTGCAGGCAGACACTTTACCGTCTGAGCCACCGGGGAAGCCCCCCTAAGTCCTGGGCAAAATGGGATGGTTGGTCACCCGACCCCTTCTAAGCACTGAGAATAAAGACAAATTAGAACCCTGTCCCTCCCTTCAAGAAGCATGTGGTCTTAGAATCATAAAAATTAGCCATTTATAAAGGATTAGAGCAATCAGTACTCAGAATCATGAATGGGGGCCCTCTTGGAACTCAGAAAGTTCCATCCAAGTCTCATGGGTGTCAGGGGAGGGGATGGCGTTGAAAATAAACCATGAAAGATATAATGCTTGAGTTTGATTAAAAGAAAAAGCAGCATAATATACACTTAGATTTGGCAAATATCGAAAAAGGAGATACCTGTGGGATGTCATGCAATTTTCTTCTTTCCCTGTGTCGAAAAATGTATATAATTGGTTCAGACTCCAACAGCTTAAAGGTGGGGTCTCTGTATGAAATAAGAAGAAAAGAGAAGGCTCATTCTTGGTGTATCTATTGTGGGATGGAATAGAGCCTACACTATTTCCATCCTGAAGCTGGTGGCCATTTTCTGAACTAGTGATGAATATGTAATACACGTTTCTCCCTCTGGGGTTTGCATTTGAGAACAGTGAGGATAAGTGGCCCAAAGGAATAATCCAGGTTAGAGGTTAGGGACAACAGAATGGCACTCTGCTGAACAAATCACATGTGAAGGATTTTATTTTTTGACATGTTTTATTTTTTTAATTCAAACTTACTGAAAAATTGCAATTTTTGAAAAAGAAAGTATATCTCCTTCTAGATTCACCAATTATTAAAAATTTCTTACATTTGCTTTCTCACTCTCTCTTGCTCTATACATCTATATGTTTTATATTTATTATTCCTGAGCCATTCTAGGGTAAGTTGTGGAAATCATATCTCTTTAGTTCTATATACTCCAATGTGTATCTCCTAAGAACTTGACATTCTCCTGTGTTATCACAATAGGAGTCCATACTCAGGAAATTTAACATTAATACAATATTATTATCTAATACAGAGTCAGTGTGCAAATTTTTCCAACTAAACATATCCTTTTTTGGCAATTATTTTTCCAATCTATTATCCAATCCAGAGCCATCCACTGTATTTGGACACTATGTCCCTTAGTCTCCTTAACCTAGACAAACTTTTCAGCTTTTCTGTATCTTTTATGACTGACCTTTTTAAGGAATACAGACCAGCTGTTTTGTAAAACATCCTTTAGTTGGGGTTTGTCCAGTGTGTCCTCATGATTGGATTGAGGTTGTGAATTTTTGCTGCATAAGTGATGTTTTGGTACTGTCCCATCACACCTGGAGGTACCCAGCACCAAGGTGTTCCATGACTGATCACTTGGTTAAGCTGCCAGGTTTCTGCCCTGTAGAGTGGTGACCAGTTGTCCTCTTGTAATAATAAGTAATCTGTGGGAAATGCTTTGCTGTTGTTCAGTCACTCAGTTGTGTCTGATTCTTTTGTGACCCTGCCATGAGCTGTAGCCTGCCAGGCTCCTCTGTCCCGGGATTTTCCCAGGCAAGAATACTGGAGTGGGTTGCCATTTCCTTCCCCAGGGAATCTTCCCAATCCATGGATTGAACCCATGTCTCCTGCATTGGCAGGCAGATTCTTTACCACTGAGCCATTAGGGAAGGTCCAGGGGATGCTCTGGGATTGTGTAAATATCCTGTTCCCCATCAAGCTTGTACCCAGTATTCTTTGCACTTGTGCTAGTTGGCTAGGACTGCATAATCACCAACTGGGTGGCTTACAATAAAAGAAACTTAATTTTTCACAGTCTGGAGGCTGGAAGTCTGAGACCCCAGTGTCAGCAGGGCTGTTCCTTTCCAAGAGGGAGAGTCTGTCCCAGGCCTGTCCCCCGTCTTCTGTGGCTCACTGGCCATCGCTGGTGTTCCTTGTCTTATAGAAGCATTATCCCAATCTCTGCCTTCCTCTCCACAGGGCTTCCTCCCTGTGGGTATCTCTGTATCTAAATCTCCCTTTTTGATAAGAACGAAGTCATTTTGGATTAGGGCCCACCCTAATTACCCCATTTTAACTTGATCATCTACAAAGATTTTATTTCCAAATAAGGTCAAGTTCACATTCACGGGCACTGGTGAGCAGAATCCATCTTTTAGGGTGGACACAATTCAACCCACAACAGAAGCTATTGATGATACTCACTGAGATCAGTTATTACTATGAGATGGCTGCAGAATGGTGACTTTTCTGTCATACTTTCAACATTTCTTAGTTGAGGTTTCAGGGATTTGAAGTTTTTTGAATAGTTGTTAAACACAGAGTGTCCATCCACCTATGGCTGGACGGAAATGGCTACACATATTTAAAACAAAAAAATTTTAAAAACCAGTGACAATATGCATACACATCTGTGCTAAGAATGGTGAGCAGAAAAGAACTAGCATCACTGCAGTCCCTTTAGCCAGTCAGAGGGGCTTCCCTGGTGGTTCAGACAGTAAAAAAAATCTGTCTGCAATTAGAAGACCCAGGTTTCATCCCTGGGTTTCGAAGATCTTCTGGAAGAGGGCATGGCTACCCACTCCAGTATTCTTGCCTGGAGAATTCCATGGACAGAGCAGCCTGGCGGGCTATAGTCCACGGGGTCTGTAGCAAAGAGTCAGACACAACTAAGTGGCTAATGCTTTTTAGGCAGTCAGACTGGCTGGAAGGAGGGCCAAGGGGGCAGTCTGTGGACCAAAGTCAGCACCAGTGGAGGAAATCAGAGAGTGTAGTTTTTAAGCTACCCTTAGATTTACTGAGTATAAGCCACTGTTTGGAATTTCATCACTTGCAGATTTTTTTTATGCTCTGAAACAAAAGTAACATCACACCATTCAAGGATATGTATCAAGGTCTTAGGTTCAACATTCTGGTCATCTTCAGTACCTGACTGGTGAACAGACATTTCCCAGGGCTGAAATCTCTGTCATCATCAGAATCACAAATAAGCAAGGACCAAAAACTGTACAGTTCTGGAACTACTGAGAAATATAACTCGGGACAACATGAAATGCTCTTTTATTTTTTTGTGTTTCCTCTTAAACCTGACAACGGATCGTTGAAGTGTTTTCTCAGATCTGTACTGCATCCACAGTAAACACAGAATACTTTGTTTCCGAAGGCCACTGATCACAAGTGTGAGTGGTCCTCCCTTCTAGGATGCTGTATAGGTCTGCCAGGCTATCACAATGAGGTGTGGGTGGCTTAAACCACAGAAATGTGTGGTCTCATAGTTCTGGAGGCTAGAAGTCGAAAATCGAAGTGTCAACAGGACTGGTTGCTTCTGAGGGCTGTGAGGAAAGGATTTTGTCCAGGTTTCTCTCCTTGGCCTGTAGATGAATGTTTTCTTCCTGCGTCTCTTCACACTGTCTTCCTTCTGTGCACACCCCTATGGTCAAAGCCCCGCTTTGTATAAGGACACAGGTGCTATTATATTAGTGCCAACTAATGACCTCATTTTAACTTTCCTTACCTCTGTAAAGATTCCAGATCCAAATAAGGTCATATTCTTGAGGTTCTGAGGGTTAGGACTTGAGCATATGAATATCACAGGACATAATTCGACCTATAACAGCGGCGTTTCCACCAACCATAGATTTTCCCCATGTTCTTATAGACAGAGTAGAACATCATGGTGTGACTGCATGAACCTTGATTCTTCCTGTGGAGCCAAAATGTTGCTGAATCCCTGTCCTATCCTTTCGGCAGATGAAAAGTCAGAGCTGAGCCTGAAAGCCCTAGAGTTGCTGGTACCAAGCTCCTCCCAGCCATCCAGCCACAGGACTGTGGATTTTATGCCTACTCGTATTTGGAATGACTCTTGTCTCTGCTGCTAGAGATTTTAAAGTGGGTTTAGGGTGCCCCTCATCGTCCAAGAGTGTACTCTGTGGGCCTGTCCACTGGTCAAGAGCAAGGGTCACCAGCAGCTGAATTAGTGACTATATTCATTTCTTGCAGAAACGAGTAGACCTTTGGGGAACACAATGTATCTCTTTTTTCATCCCTTAGGTATTTATCTGACCTCCAGGCAAATGAATCCTGAAGATCAGATTGAGGATGTTTGCAATAGGGAAATACCTATTTCTCCCAGCCGGAGTGGGACCCAAAGCCAGTTGAGATGCCTCATAAGTTTTTTTTTTTTTTTCTTATATATGGCAAAACCAATACAATAGCCTCATAAGTTTTTGATTCAAAGGATGGGAGGGCAGAAAAAAATGGAAAATCAAGAGTCAATTATCTGAGAACCCTCTGCCAGAAGCTAGAGGGAAGTGGAGGAAGGAGGAAGTGAGGCTTCCCTGGGCAATAAGTCCTACAGAATGGGTTCTCTCTTAAAGGTGATGGGGAATCTGTGCTCCTCCCATCATGGACTCTAACCTTCCCCTGCGCGTGTCCTGGTGTAGAAACGGAGGATGCCCGGCGAGAATGTTCACTCTCTTTCCTTGCTTTCTTGATCAGGTCACAGACATAAAAGAGAAACTGAAGCTCTCTAAAAAGGTCTGGTCGACATTGCCCTATACCATCTGCAAGGATGAGAGCGTGACTGCGGGCACGTCCAACGAAGAGGAATGTTGGAACGGACACAGCAAAGCCAGGTGAGGGTGGCTTGCTGTTCTTGTGGAAGGGATACTGCACATCCAGTCCTGGAAGGCTCTCCTGGCACAACGCTGCAGACCTGTTTATGAAAAAACCAGCGGAGGGTGGAGCGACAAGTCGTCACTTAGCGACAGCTGTTCAGAGTGACAGGTTTGATGGGCACCTGGGAGCGCTAACTCTCAAGGTGCCATTAAGCGTGGAATCCTTGTTCTGCACGCCGCCCCCGTGGACGAGGATGGAGGGATGGTGACAGATGCCAGGTTACGGATATCTTGAGATCACAAAGAGCTTTTTATGTTCTCTTAATGACTTTAAGGTAGCGGAGCTATTTTTACCCATAGTTAAATTTGCACAGCTTACTGGGGTTTTTTTCCATTACAAGTTAAACAGGAAGTGAACATTCAACTGTAATTTTTTTCACCCTGGGAGAAAAAGAAAATACTGAAGTCTGATTCGAAGGGTAAGGGAAAAAGAAAATAACAGACAACCAGGAAAGCATTCTCCTAAGTCTGGTGCCTTAGAAAGTCCCATTGGAATCTCCCGCTGAGAGATGGCTCTGTTTTCCTCCTCTGCTCTGCTGCCCAAGGCTACTGCCCCTTGGTATGGAATTTCTGACTTTCTTGATTCAGCCCAGAAATGGGGTTGGCCTGAGTTGTCATAGGGTGGAGAAGTTGGACGGGAGAACTGGCTGGGAGTTGGCAGGCAGGGCAGACACCGGGAGAGGAGTCCACCCAAAGCCTCCTCAGCAGGGGCGCAGGTGAGCAAAGCAGCTGGTAAATTGGATTCAAGGAATCTTTGGGGATCAACAGGCAGGTGGAAGAGCTAAAAGAAGGGGTCTGTTCTGGGGCCTTATTGGGCATTTTTGAGCATATGAAACAGCTGTGATGAAAACAGAACAAGAAGATTCATGGATATTAAGTTCAGACAGAGCTGCAGGAGGCACGGGTGCAAGTGAGGTGCTCACTGGGTATAATTTCTTACACTGCTGAGTTGCATTTTTAGCTTCTATTGGTAATGGCATTATTAGCCACCCTGGAGAGAGATTAGCAAGAGGAAAACAAGACAGCTGTTGAAAGAACTGCAGTCATTTCAAGTTACCCCCCAAATATCCATGTGACAGTCTTAAATTATGAGGGTACCAAAGGCTTTTCACAGTATCAACAGTGCTGCCCCTCAAAAATGCTTAGTAACTTAGCAGTTTCCGGTCTTCTGTGAAAGGGACCTTGGGCCAGCAAATTCGGCTGTGAATTAACAGCTTCTAATGTGTCTTTTCCTAATGACTGTACAGAAAGACACTGTAAAGGATGACCAGATGGTCTAATGAATAAAGTTGATTTTTCAAGCTGCTCCATTGCCCATCTGTGTTTACCTTTTAGCCTCGGCTAAAATGGCGGCTGTGTTTTGAACTGCATTCCCATGGAGAGTTACACAGGTTACTGTATATTAGCACATGTGCAAATTTTTTTATTATTATTATTTTTATTTTGGCTGCGCTGGGTCTTCATTGCAGTACGTGGGCTTTTCTAGTTGTGGCTCAGGGGCTCTAGGGCACGCAGGCTCAGTGGTCGCAGCAAGGGGGCTTAGCTGCCCCTCAGCATGTGGGATCTTAGTTTCCTGACTGGGGATCAAACCAGCATCCCCTGCATTGGAAAGTGAATTCTTAACCACTGGACCACCAGGGAAGTCCCTGTAAATTCTTACAGAAGAAGTATAGAGAAAGGTTTGCTGCAAGGACTGGGGAGGGGACTGCATTCCATCAAGAAAATGAATGGGGAAGATAAAGACCATGATGTCAGAGCGAGAAGAGCCTGGGATGGTTCAGCCAAGTTCCTCATTATGCAGTCAGGAATCTAGACAGGGTAAACCATTAGTCTAAGGGTAGCCGATGAACTAAGGTGAAAGCTGACATCTCCCAAACCCCAGAGAGTATTCTTTTCACTGCAGTTTGTTGTTGCTGTTTAGTCGCTAAGTCCTGTCCAACTCTTTGCAACCCCCTCGACCGTAGACTGCCAAGCTTCTCTGTCCATGGAATTTCCCAGGCAAGAATACTGGAGCAGGCTGCCATTTTCTTCTCCAGGGTATCTTCCCGACCTAGGGATCAAACTCACATTTAATCTCACAATTTGCATTGCAGGCAAATTCTTTACCACTGAGCCACCTGAGAAGCCATTTCATTTCAATACCCTGACTCTAAACAACTGACAGATATATACTGCCATCCCTGAACTAGGAGAACAAATGAAGTAGATTCTTTGCTCTTTCGTTCGTTCAGTCCATCAGCAATCTTGTTAAGCACACCCTCAGCCCAGGCGCTGTGCAAAGCTCTGTCAATTAAGTACTATGTGATGGCAGTGGGGTGTCACATGAAAAAGCAGAGCTACTGGAGGCAGGACAGTGGACTTTGGAACTTTAAGTACAGTCCCGTTGGCCTGTGGGTTGGAAAGGACCACATAGCCAGGAGACACACCTGCTCAGTACTCAGGGACCAGATTTGAATTTTATCCTGAGTCCATGAGAAGCCATTAGAGGATTTTATGCAGGTGAGGGAAATCATCAAATTTAATACAATAAAATCATTTGCAGGAATATTCCAGACTTCAACCCAATGTATTAATAAAAAGATAACACTGGCAAATATTTGTGACTCAAATTATACTTCCATTGAAAAGTTATAATTTCACAGGGTTTTCTTAGTTCTCTTCTTTTTACTTCTTCCATTATAATGAACTCTTAATATTATAACTTTATATTTAATAACCTTGTAAGTAGATAACCAATACAGACTTGTTGGGTTAAATTTAATTAAAGCTTTCTTCTCATCCAAATATTAATTGATCTAGGAACACAGGAGAGAAGTTGTCACTAAAAAAAAAATTCCACTGAACTATTTTGTAAGTTGAAAAATCTATTTGTAATGCAGACAAGGTATTTTTTCCCTATTTTTGAAGTATGGACTTTCAAATGAAAGGCCTTCTGAAATGTTTAGAAATGCTTGTAAAAAAAAAAAAGAAAGGTTATTCTTGTCACCCTGTGAAACAAAAGAAACAGAACTTTTATTTCAAAAAAAAATCTATCAAGTGTGGAACAGCAATGTTAACTAGCATTGATAGAAATTGTCTGGAGTTTTAAAACTCAGGCCTGTGAGATGAGGCTGCCAGTAACCTAGATATTTCTTCCTCTTGGTACAATATTTCATCCTTCCAATTCCTTTAACCACAGTCTCTGCAGCCCTTTTATCCTAAGTACTTGCTCAGACTTGTCTGTCATCACCCATTTTTCTCCTGATTGCTTTCTGAATGCTGCTCTAAGCTCTCTACTGTACTTCCTTGATTCAGAAGCATGTCTATTTCATATGTTAACATTTCCAAAATCAAAATGACTCCTACAATAGATATGTCACTCTGTGTCCCCAAGTATGCATTGTTTTCCCCCAGTATGTATTGTTTTATAATAGCTATTACAAAATGAATATCGCCTGTTGAAATTAGTGATGACTTTGACACAAAACAGGATACACACAGATGTGGCTGCTATGGCAACTGCAGGGTAAGAGCGGCTGCGTTGAGGTGATGGTCAAGGATGTATGAGCAGTGTCTCCCCTAGAACATGGGCCCATCTTCATTCCTGCTCTCACCTTCATCCATCTCTGGCAGATCTCAGTGTGCTTCAGTAGCCCAGCAGGTCTGGAAACAGAAGGTCAGGTAGCAGGAAGAGAGTGTGCCCTCTGATGGGAGGAAATTGTGGGCACGCCCGTGACCCTGTCAGCATGGAAACCTCCATTTTGACAACAGGACCAGGTGGTCAGGAAAGGTCCTCGTCTACTTCTCCTTCCCTTGCCACCCTGTTGGGACAATTCTAAAGACCAATGCAATAAAGTCTGTGAGAATAGCTGGTAACCTCTAAAGCAGCACCTCTCAAATGGACAGACTAAAATCTGGGGGGTTTTGTTAAAAAATGCAGATTCTGATTCAGTAAGTCTGCGATGGAACTGAATTCTACGTTTTTAATATGTTTCCCAGGGAAGCAAGGGTTTCTGGTCCAGGGATCGCATTTTTGAGTAGCAGGGCTCAAAGGCAGAGTTGCCAGCTTTGGCACCTAAGAAAAGCGGACACCAAGTGGAACACACTCACACTAAGGATTCGTTGTCGATCTGATATTCAGATTCACACAGTCCTGTGTTTCATCTCGGCAGGCCTCCTTTAAGTTTCTATTAATATGTAAGATATTCCCTTTTTTCAGTTCACGCACAAGCCTTGGGGAACATGTTACGATTTGCTGTTTTCTCTTCACCTTCAAGGATACCCTTGATGTTTCCTTTAATGGGCTTTTGCTTCTATTACAAATGGCAACAGCAACTAGATTAGGCAGGTCGTGTGGTTCATACGGAACATCACGCACTAAAGATAGCTGAGCCCGAGCCAGGTTAAAGTCATCTCGACAACAAATTGCTTAAGCTTCACAAGTGCATCAAGAGGGAATTTTGACTTGGAAATGCAGCACAGCTTTCTCAAGACAGGATACTGTCTCCACAAACCTCTGGTCTCTCATGAGATGCCCTTGGGGGCCAAGAATGGATGCTTTGAATCCCTGGATTCAATGGATGCTTTTGAAACCGCATTCAATTAGTGTCCTAGCTCATGCTGCTGTAACAATGCTGCCATAGACTGGAGACCTTAAGCAAAATTTTATTTTCTCATAGTCTGGAGGCTAGAAGTCAACAAGGCTGGGTTCTAATAAGAGCCCACTTCCAAGCAGTTGTTCTGAGCTGTGCCCTCAAGTGGCGGAGGGAGAGAGGGCTCTGGTCTCTTCCTCTTCTTGTAAGGGTGCTAATTCCATCATAGGGGCTTCACCTTCATGATCTAATTACCTCCCCATGACCCCACAATACCATCACACTGAGTTTTAGGGCTTCAATCTATAGATCTTAGCAGGACACAAACATTGTCTACAGGGCTTCCCAAGTGGTACTAGCAGTAAAGAACCCACCTGCCAATACAGCAGACATAAGAGATGCAGGTTCAATCCCTGGGTCGGGTAGGTCTCCTGGAGGACAGCATGGCAACCCACTCCAGTTTTCTTGCCTTGAGAATCCCATGGACAGGGGAACCTGGTAAGCTATAGTCCTCAGGGTCACAAAGAGTCAGACATGATTGAAGCAACTTGGCACACACGTGCATGTAGGTCAATCCCAGGTTTCCCAATTCATCCTACCCGTCCCCCCAACCTCCTCCCCACGTCCACACATCTCACTCTCTACATCTGTGTCTCCATTCCTGCCCTGGAAATAGTTTCATCTGTACCATTTTTTTTTCTAGATTCCCCACATATGCATTATTATACAATACTTGTTTTTCTCTTTCTGACTTAACTTCACTCTAGGCTCATTTATGTCTCTACAAATGACCCAACTGACATAACCATGTTGAATCACATCACCTGTGTCTTTCATGAGGACTTTGTTCTCTTCACAGGGATCCTTTTTCTAAGCTCACAGATGTTAAAAAGAAAAAGGGAATGTAGAAGATAATGGGATGGTGCAGGAGGAATGTGATGAAATCCAGTCTGAGGCAGGTCCCCAAAGCCTATGGATCCCAGGACAGAACATAGACAATCTCAGAGTCTTCAGGGTTTCTTGAGTTAGTTATAGCCATACTCTTTCTTTTCTCCCTTTAAAGTTGGCAAGACAGCTTCCTGGTTCCGTCCTTGTCAGCTAGTATTTAGCCAGAACTGTGTCTTTTCCGGAGAAGGCAATGGCACCCCACTCCAGTACTCTTGCCTGGAAAATCCCATGGATGGAGGAGCCTGGTAGGCTGCAGTCCATGGGGTCTCGAAGAGTCGGACATGACTGAGCGACTTCACTTTCACTTTTCACTTTCATGCATTGGAGAAGGAAATGGCAACCCACTCCAGTGTTCTTGCCTGGAGAATCCCAGGGATGGGGGAGCCTGGTGGCTGCCGTCTATGGGGTCGCACAGAGTCGGACACGAGGAGGCCATCAAGAGGCCGGCTGGGAGACAAGGATTAATTGGATCCGTTGGTAACGCAGCTTTTGCCAGGAGTCTTTGCTGTCTTTTAAGGCATCTGATCCTCACAGAAATAACTGTGTCCCCCAAGGAAATCCTCCCTGAGGCCAGGAGGTAAATACAGTAAATTGTAGGAAATAGGAAAAGTAGAAAAATCTAGAAAATAGGTCAGTCACTCTCAGCAGCCACCAAATGGATTGACTAAGCGAAAAAACTAGGAAGTCATGAGTGGGCACATGCGAGCAGCTGGCAGAGTGGTGAAATGGTGCGTAGTGATGAGAAATGTGTCAGAGACAGCAACTTGGCAGATCTGGAGTATTGTCTTAGTCTGATTGCAGGGTATGTCCAAAGCAGTCCAGCTGTGTTTGAAAGAACTGTAAAATATTTGATGTATACGCAGCCGGGCAAGCACCTGGGGAAAGTGGGAAGCCTGTCTGGGATGAGAACAGGCGACTCTCCAACCTGGCATAGCTAAAAGCCCGGTTCCCTTCTCTGGGATGTTCAGGAGGGAAGACCCCACGAAGGCTGACTGCCTTGGGGGGAGCGGGATACTGTGTGCCCCTCGTGGAAATGATAAGAAACATGGCTACAGACAGGAGGAAAGAAGCATGTTGTGTCGGCAGCTCGGAGCCCTGGGGCCTGGCTCGTGGGTCTTTCCTCCCTCCCACCCTGGAGTCTGCTGACTCCGGTTCTACCAAGAAAGGATGGTGTCGGCAGCTCCTGCCAATGAGTTGAGAAGCCAAGTCAAAGAGTTTAGCTTCTGTTCACTGGCACAACCAATGAGCGGTGTGTCCTCCAAGGGTTCCAGGCCATTTCATGCCCCACATCCTCCAGCTGGAGGAAAGCCACAGCAAATCACTATTCTGTCCATGAATCCAGGCTTTAAAGCTTGGAATTCTGCTGCTGTCAGCCCTCCTAAGAAACAGGTTCAGCATTTGAGGGAGCTATGTTAACAACTTAATTTTCATAAGGATGCATTGCAATTGTATAGTGTATTATATTTGTCAAGCAATTTCATATCACTTTACTTAATATGGCAGCTTATGAAACAAACAAGGTAAATATTATATATACAGATATATACATACAGTTATATCCCTTATATAATGGCTTTTATATTATATGGATAGTACTGTGTGTGTGTGTGTGTGTGTGTGTATACACTACTTACTATGTATATACATATATAGTGTGTATATATATATATATACGATATATGGGCTTCCCTGGTGATTCAGTAGGTAAAGAATCTGCCTGCAATGCAGGAGGCCCAGTTTCAATCCCTGGGTCAGAAAGACACCTTGGAGAAGGAAATGGCAACCCACTCCAGGATTCTTACCTAGAGAATTCCATGGACAGAGAAGCCTGGTGGGCTACAGTCCATGGAGTTGCAAAGAGTCGAACATGACTGAGCAACTAACACTTCTACTTTCACTTTTCACATTATATACATATACACATATAAATATAGTGCATATATATAGTAGCCAAGTTAGTTACCCATAATCACACAGCTGGATTCCAGAGAGATCTCAGGTGTCCTGGGTCAGCCTCTGTGCATTTGACCATGTCTCAGTGTCCCATCTCTTTGAAGTACCTAAGGCCACAGACAACTCCAGCTCAAAAGTCTTCAAGAATTTATAAGTCCACTTAAAACCTAAAGTCATAGTATGTTTTGAATAATACCACTTTGCAGCAGCCCAGAAAAATGGAGAAAGGAAAAATAGAAAAGTTCTCAAGAACTTTAGAAAAATGGTACTTAAAAGTTAGAAATTTTAAAACTGTGGTAAAACATATATAACTTGGATTTTAACATTTCTGCCATTTTTCAAGTGTCCAGTTCAGTGGCATTAAGTACATTCACAGGGTTGTGCACCCATCACTGCCATCCATCCACAAAAATCTTCACCTTCCTCAGCTAAAGCTCCACACTCAAACAATAATTCCCCACACTTCCCTTCCCCGCTGCCAGTCCCAGCCACCACCATTCTGCTTTATGTCTGCAAATGTGACTATTTCAGGTACCTTCCATAAGTGAAATTATACATTTGTGCCTCTGTGATCAGCTTATTTCACTTAGCATGATGTCTTTAAGATTCATCCATGTTGGCATGTTGTCGTTTTTGTTGTTGTTCAGTCGCTCAGTCATGTCCGACTCTTTGTGATGCCATGGGCTGCAGCACGCCAGGCTTCCCTGTCCTTCACCATCTCCCGGAGCTTGCTCAAACTCCTGTCCATTGAGCCAGTGATGCCATCCAACCATCTTATCCTCTGTCTTCCCCTGTTGGCACGTTAACATGTGTCAGAATTTTTTTATTTTTTTGGCTGTGCCATATGGTTTGCCAAACTTACCAGATCTTAGTTCCTGACCAGGGATTGAACCTGAGTCCTCGGTAGTGAAAGCATGGGGTCCTAACCACTGGACCACCAGGAATTCCTGTTCTTCCTTTGTAAGGCTGAATTATTTTATGTATAGACCACTTTTTGCTTATGCATTCATCTGTCAGTGGGCACCTGGTTAGCTTTCACTTCTGGCTGTTGTAAATAATGCTGCTGTCAACAGAGAAATATCTATTTGAGTCCTTGCTTTAAATTCTTTTGGATATATACCCAGAAGTGAAATTGCTGGATCAGATGGTAGCTCTATTTTTACTGTTTTGAAGAGCTGCCATACTGTTTTCCATAGTGCTGCGGCATTTTACGTTCCCTCTAGCTTGAGCAGGAGTTGATATTTCTCCATGCTCCATCCATCCCGAGCCCACTGACAGCAGCGTCCTGGGTCCGGCATGCCTGCTGTGCTGGCCAAGTCACTCATCACACAAGCTCCACAGTGATATCCTCCACCAGAACCCCTTCTGGGAAGACGTCTAGTCATATCCTCACCTGGCAGAGGGGCTGGGAAGCCCTGTGTGGCCCTCTTTGTAAAGGCTCTAGTCCCAATCACGAGCACAGAGCCTTCTTGATCAAATGCCTCTCCATCTAATCCTATCACTTTGGGCATCAGGTTTTCAACAGGTGGATCTGGGGAGAATGCAAGCAAGCCGACCATAGCAGATGAGAAGATATGTAATTCTGCCAAACTGCCAATGATTTAGCCCCTACATGTGGTCTTACAAAATTGAGGGTAACAAAATTGGGAAGCTATGCTTGACTCTTCCCGGATGCCACTTACTTTCCACACCATAGCACTAGGTAGTGGCAAATAGTGACACCTCTCCAGTTGGTCACTTCTGGGCTTTCCCTGCCCCAGTTAAATGTGGAGCCAGCCTCAGAACCTGGGCTCTCTGTAGCAACATTCTCCTCCCTTCCCATGTCTCCCAGAACCATGACGGTACAAAAATGCCCTCACATCAAAGAGCTGGTGCAAGATCTAATAAAGGGAAGAATATTATGGGCTCAAAGGTGCATCCATTCTTGCAGGATAGCTTCCCCAGGGGCTCAGATGGTCAAGAATCTGCTTGCAACACAGGAGACCTGGGTTCACAATCCCTGGGTTAGGAAGATCCCCTGGAGAAGGGCACGGCAACCCACTCCAGTATTCTTGCCTAGAGAATCCCCATGGACTGCAGCCTGTCAGGCTCCTCTGTCCATGGGGTCACAAAGAGTCGGACTTGACTGATCGACTAAGCACAGCACACAGCACAAAGAGATCAAACAAGAGAGGCAACAAATAACTGGGCTGGCGCTGAACTGGGCTTCCAGGTGTCCCCCAGGCTGCACTCTGGACATCCACAGATATGGCCTCTGGATATGCCCCTGGGGTGACAACGTGGCCATTTTCTTTTCCAACTGTGTTTTTCAGTGTAAGTTTCCATATAGTCTCTAAAGTTCCCCTTTGAATACACTGAAAGGAAGAAAGGTTCTTAAGGACATAGGTGCATTGTTACTTGTTTTTATTGTAAGTGGCTGAGCATCGGCAGATGCAGTTAGAGGCTGGGTTTCTTTGGCAGTCTTGTATTGTTCCTGTGTGCTCAAACTCCCAAGGGTAGCGTTCCCATGTAAGCTATCGCAGTCGGCTTCTGATAAATGAGTCTCAGCTAGCTGGGCCATGCACACAGCAGCTGAAAGAAACAAAGCCCTCCTCTGACTCAGCACAGGTACAGCCACAGGGATCACTGTTCAGAATGTTAAGGGACAACACCAGAACCCATGAGCACCTTTTAGCCCCTCCACTTCTGTGCCAGCAGAGGCTGGCCGACCCGTGGGTTGTGTATTTCAATGGGCTTTAGTGATTAGGTAGAACTCACCAAACCTGGCACATATAATTGAATGTCAGTAATAGTCAATCAACGTCATATTTCAGAATGTATATCAGGAAAACAATCTCAGAATCTAACAAAGTTTTATTGGTATACCAGATATATGAAAAGGCAGCATAGAAGTTACACTTTAAAAATAAATATAGCTCCCTGACTCTTCTTCATTTCAATTAGGACATTTTTTTAAGGCAGTAAATATGGTGAAGTTTTATGGACCAGAATTTGCAGTGCACTCTGTATGTTTTATTTTTCATTATACAATGAATATCATGAATGTTCATGATCATCTTGGTTGTTCAAGATATGGATAAAGACATGGAGCTTATTCAGAGACCTCTAATGTAAAATGGGGCTTCCCTGGTGGCTCAGATGGTAAACAATCTGCATGCAAGGCAGGAGACCCAGGTTCGGCCCCTGGGTGGGGATGGGTAAACCAGTTCGTGTACAAACACATCAGGCATAAGATTTCATTACCTGAAAAATGGCTTAAATATAAACGTTTCTTTGTGTGTTTTTATTTCTTCTTTTGGAGGCTGACAGACAGAGCCTTTGGTTTTGGAAACTTGCAAAATAACCTGCAGGAAGGGGAAGAATTTTAAGCACAAATATATTGTATGAGTACATGTACATAGGAAGGACAAAATAGAGGAAGGGAAAATTTTTTATTTTTAATATATTTATTTTAATTAGAGGATGATTAATTTACAATACTGTGATGGTTATTCCCATACAATCAACATGAATCAGCATTAGGAATACATATGCCCCCTCCCTCATGAACCTCCCTCCCACCTCTTTCCCCATCCCACTCATCTAGGTTGCCGCAGAGCTCTGACTTTGGGCTCCCTGCATTATACATCAGACTCCCTCTAGATATTCATTTACATAAGGTAGTGGGCTTCCCTTGTGGCTCAGTTGGTATAGAATCCACCTGCAATGCAGGAGACCTGGATTCAATCCCTGGGTTGGGAAGATCCCCTGAGGAAGGGAAAGGCTACCCACTCCAGTATTCTGGCCTGGAGAATTCCATGGACAGTCCATGGGGTCTCAAAGAGTCGGATACGACTGAGCAACTTTCACTTTCAGTGTATATGTTTCAATACTACTCTCTCATATCATCCCACCTTCTCTGAGGAAGGGAAGTTTTTTTCAGCTTTCAAGCCACATCAGGAGAGGCGGTTGAAGAATGCTAATGATAGCAACTAGGCAGGGCTGCCACCAGTCCATCAGATGCCTGGGCTGGATGTTCTGGCACCCCCCGCCCTCCTTGAAATCTACTCTTCGTCCTTCCAACCTTGGTCTGTGTCCTAAAGGAGAACATCTACATATCACATCAGCTGGATAACCCTTCCTTCTGGTTTCCAGTTGGTTTCAGCCAATGGGAGGCAGCAGCCAGAGGTCAGAAGGAGGAACTGGAGAGGTCAGAATATCATTCCCTCTGCTCCCTCCTTGAGGGACCTTGCTTTGGCAGCTGCAGCATCTTCCGGCCACATTCCGTGGCTTCAGAGCTGGTGCATTCTGGTAACAGCTCCATCCCTTCTGGCCGTTCTACTGTTGCCAGCCCCAGAGTTCTTCATCACATTGGCTTCCTTCAACCCCGTTCACACCTCTGTAAACTGTCTCTTCTTTAACTCTCTTTATTGCTCCTTTGAGTGTGCCATCTGTTTCTTGCCAGGACCCAGACAAATATAGTGCCTTTGTAGGAATTAGGGGGAAAAAAGCACCCAGATGGGTATGCAAGGGTTCATTACACTATTGTCTTTACTTTGGTGTATAGTGAAATTTTCTAAACTAAAAAGATTCCCACAGAAGAAAAGGAAAGGAAAGAAAAAGGCACCCCTTTTGGTGAATGGTGCCCTGCAGGTGCATTCAGGCTGGCCTTCAGCCCCATCTCCCTCTCTCAGCAGATGACTTGGTGCAGTGCCCAAAATACCCTGCCGAACTTGGAAGCCCTATGAAAGAATGGCGTGCATGCTAAGTCACTAAGTCCTGTCCGACTCTTTGGGACCCAGTGGACTGTAGCCCTCCAGACTCCTCCATCCATGAGATTTTCCAGACAAGAATCCTGGTGTAGGTTGCCATTTAGGAAATGGCATTTAGGAAGATCCCCCCGGATCTTCCCCACCCAAAGATCAAACTCAAATCTCCTGCATTGGCAGACAGATTCTTTACCACTGTGCCAACTGGGAAGCAGGAAAGAATGGGCAGGTCCCTAAAAGCTGGAAAACATCTTAAAGAGAAAGTGAGGATTGACCTGGGTCTTTAAAGATATTTGGAACTTAAATGGAAAAGTACATTGCCAGCAAAGATAAGATGAATCCCTGCGAAAGATTGCATAAGGCAAGGAGTGCCCCTTGAAAGGAGAATTGAAGCCTGAGAAAGTAGAGATGAGGTAGAAATGGGCTTGGAGTGCTGAGCCATAAAGTGTGAATTGGAGTTTGTGATCAAACAGGCAATATGATGCAGTGTTTGGACACATGGGCTCTGAAGTTAGATCCATTAGCTCTGTGACTTTGCACAGTAACTAAGCCTCCATTTTCTATTACACAAAATGGGGATAAAATAGTACCTACCTCCTAGATTTGCTGGGAAATCGCATTTTTGTAATGCAGGTAAAGTGCTTAGCACAATGACGGGCATTAAGTAAGCACCCCATGGAGATTAGATACAGAAGAGTGACGTGATGAAAGCAGTATTTTGTGAAGCTTAGCCAGACAGGTCATTTAGGATGCGCTAGAATGGAAAGACGGAGGTAAGGGGAGGCAAGGAATTCTGAAGCTGCTGTAGCCCTCTGAACTCCAACTCAGGACACAGGAAACAGGAAAGAAGCTGTATGTGTGAGAACCTTGTGAGAGGAGGAGAGGGCCTGAAAGCAGATGGGTCACAAGAGTAAGGAGTCTGGCGCTGCAAGCACTTTGCTAAGATCTTCAGTCTCTGCTGGTATAAACACACATGGGCAGCTTAAGCAGTTGACATTGGAAGGACTGACAATTTGACACGAGCACAAGTTTTAAAAAATGGTGATATAAATTTGACATTAGATTTTACTCTTCTACTCAGTGATGAGTTAGACCCAAGATTCTAGTACAAAATAAAAATCCTAATGGACATTTAAAATATTCCAATGATCACTGGTTGCTCCTCCAACTTTCCAAAGATGGTTTTTTGTATCCAGAAGTTTGTTCTGATTAAAACCTGGAATCAGACCTCCTCGATTGAGGAAGAGCACCCTCGTACAAGGAAACCCTCTAAGGTCACGTATAATTTACAAGCTCAGGTCCTACTAGCAAAATTCACAGGATCACTGAGTGAGCTGTCAAGTCCTTGACTTAACCATCTTAACGTTTGGGATGGAGGGAGACAGAGTAATTAATTTTAAGGAATAATTTCTGGAAGTCCTTAGATGAGCATTTATTTGTAGGCAAGCCTACATGAGAATTCAGTGCCATTTAGAGACAGCTCTGAAGCCATTTTAGCCATGTCTCTCTCTGGGAAAACGTATGCCTTGTATTCACTGTTTGGCGTTTTTTCCAGGAAACCAAGCCCAGGTTTTGCTGACGTTCGGGTTCACTGTTAGAAAGAGCGTGACAGAATCTGGTTTCAAGGTGCCTCCTGCCTCACCCCAACTGGTTTCTCTCTCTGTGCCCTGCAGGTACCTGCCTGAGATCATGAATGACGGGCTGACCAACCAGATCAACAACCCGGAGGTGGACGTGGACATCACGCGGCCTGACACGTTCATCAGGCAGCAGATCATGGCTCTCCGTGTGATGACCAACAAACTGAAGAACGCATACAATGGCAATGACGTCAACTTCCAGGACACGAGTAAGATAGCCTTTATCAGCACCCTCCAGAGTGAAAACCGCTATAGAAGATGATTCTGTCATTTGTTTTTTTTAAAGAAAGAATTTTATTTTTATTTTTTTTTTAATTTTTGTTTTGTATTGGAGACTTGTCATTTAGAGAGCTTCCCTGATTGCTCAGCAGTAAAGAGTCTGCCTGCCAATGCAGGACATGCAAGTGACTCGGGTTCGATCCTTTGGTCAGGAAGATTCCCCCGGAGGAGGAAATGGTAACCCACTCCAGTATTCTTCCCTGGGAAACCCCATGGACAGAAGAGCCCGGTGGGCTACAGTCCATGGGGTTGCAAAGAGTCAGACAAAATTTAGCGACTCAACATCAACAGAGATGTTTAACCACGTTGTTTTGGTTTCAGGTGTACAGCAAAGTGATTCAGTTATACATATACATGTGTCTATTATTTTGCAAAATCTTTTCCCATTTAGGTTATCACAGAATATTGAGCATCATTCCCTGTGCTATACAGTTAGTCCTTGCTGCTTATTCATTTTCAATATAGCAGTGTGTACCTAGTGATCCCAAACTCCCAAACAATCCTTCCCCACTTTCCTCCTGATTACCGTAAGTTCGTTCTCTGAGTCTGTAAGCCTGTCTTTGTTTTATGAATAAGTTTATCATAATTTTTCTTTAAGAGCAATGTGTGCCTTGGCTCTTTTGTGTCATTCTTACCTCATCTGCAAAGTTCTTTATAGGGCAGAGAGCCCTGATCTTTCTTTAGGATACGACTAAAATCATAGCTGCTCCTAAGGAGTAGTTTCAGTGGCTGACATTCAACTGTACCAAAACTAAAGTTCAGTTTTGTCTGCCAGTTAATCCTTTAACTACAAGACAGCAAAGTAATGTTTTCCCCTCCCCCTTCCCCATCAGCATTTATGTGTCTGCCTCAAACTTCCATCCTTCCTCCCAACCACCAAGAGAATGTCCTCACGATCACTCAAGATCACTTCAGGGAAGCATACCTGAGTTAGGATTGTTGGGAGGTTCGTCTGAGGCCATGTGTAAAGGAGCTAAGATGAATATCTCATGTGCCATGAAGTCAGTTGCATTGTTCTCTCTCTAATTGTGCACATACAAGACCCACTGACTTGTATCTGAAATCCTGAGTGAAATACCAAAATGCTGACTATTTTATTAAGATTACAAAATACCAAAAGTGATTTTGAAAGACTATTAAGTACATGTTGAATGAAAGTAACCATATTTGGGTTTTGTCTAAGTGGCTTCTAGATGTGTAACTATAAAAGCAAGGGTGTTTTTTTTTAGTTTGTTTGTTTGTTTTCTGTTTTTTTTTTTTTTAATATATATTCTTATAGAGAGAGTTCTTGGGAGAAGATTCCTTGAACATAAGATGTGGAGTTGCCAGTGATTCTATAATTTGGTCACTGAAGCAAAAGATGATGCTATGTGCTTGAATTAATGAGATAGAAAGAAACAAGTTACAGATGGGAGACATGAAGTCATCTGAGTCTTAACCATCATTCTACTGAGTTTTCCCCTGAAGAAAATTTTTGGAGCTTAATTCCACTTAAAATAACTCAAAAATTAACTTTCTAAGTGCAGGATCATTGCCAACCTGATAAACTTGCTGTAAACTTTCTCAGTCCTCCCAGTATTTCTCTGCTCTTTGCTAAATGTCTCCTTCCCTCTTCAGAAGAGAAAATTACACTAGGTTTCAGCCTTTGCTGCTTCTCCCCTGTTCATTTCTTAGCTTCACTCCTTTCAATTTATCTTTTCTATCTTCTCTGTCTAATAAAGCACTTTGTCATCAGAGAATGACTATTGGATTAAATAATTCAAGGCACATGAGAATTAGTTGATGTTGGCCTTGGTTCTCTCTCCTCTCTGACCTAAAGAGGTTGTATACATATCAATCGGCAAAACTTAAGATATGTCCTGGAGAAGACATCCTGCTCCATTTCCCCCAAAAAGAAAATTAAAATCAGCAACACTCAGTATCACTTTGCTGTAACCTCAGCACCAAACTTAACCTCCTGTTTTAGGATGAAAGTGAAAGTGTTAGTCGTTCAGTCATGCCCGACTCTTTTTGACCCATGGACTATCACCCACCAGGCTCCTCTGTCCATGGGATTTCCCAGACAAGAATACTGGAATAGATTGCCGTTTCCTTCTCCAGGGAATCTTCCTGATCCAGGGATCGAAGCCAGGTCTCCTGCATTGCTGGCAAATTCTTTACCATCTGAGCCACCACGGAAGCTTATTTTAGGATACTGTCTGTCTTATAAACCACTATCATATCTTATAGTCATCATCACCATTATTGCTTCTGACATTTTTAAAACTCACCCCTTAAATACCTGCATTTGTGATTCCTTTTCAGAAAGAGATGGAGCCATTATTTTTCTCAGCTAGAATTTCCTGTCATTATTTGCTTACCACATTTTTAATATTCTAAATCACCTCAATAATATCTCTGTAAAGGTTATGTAACTTCTTGTTCATAATGCCAGTGTGTAAAACAATTCCCTTAGCAATTGTGATATCTCTGAATTTAATTAATGGGCATTTTCCCCCTTGTGAAAACGACTAAAGATAAACTAGAGAAAATGTTAAGAAGCCAGTATAGTATATTCAAGTGTTCTTATGTGGTATTTTAGATGTCTCATTAAGAAAACAAAAATTACACTGGGACTTCCCTGCTGATCCAGTGGTTAAGACATCGAACTTCTACTATAGGGGATATGGTTCAATTCCTGGTCCGGGCACTAAGATTCTGCATGTCATGTGACATAGCCAAAAAAAGTTCAAAAAAAATTTTAATAAATAAAGTTGTGCTGAGTTGAGCCTTGCTTAGTGGGAGGTATTGGAAGAGTCCTGACATCACCTTGGCTTTTCTTAAGTACCACTGTCTAGCAGCCAAGATGGCACTGGTCTTCTTGGAGCAGCTCAATATATACATCACCATTTCAGACCAGCAGGGAGACATTTAGGGCTGTTGAATGGACTCCATGGAGTACACGGGGGAAATAGTAAATGTCATTACTGTGTTTACCACTACTACGTTTCCTAAGCACTCCCAGGAACATTATCTCACTTATAACACTTATCTCACCCTGTAACCATTCTATGAAGTAGGTAGGATTATTCTCATTTTCACAGGTGAACAAGCAGAGCCTAGCAAGGCTAACTGACTTAAATAAAAGACAGCAGGTTAAAATCTAAGTCGTCTTTGCTGGAGGAACAGTATATTTCCTATCAAGCATCATTGCACACATTGGGTTTGGCGCTCTCACATTTTATCAGGGGGTCTTCACCATCCTCAACAAGGTAAATGTTATTGTCAGTAGGTATTGAGTTGAGGAAACAAAGAAGTTGAAAAAAGTGTCCAAGGCATATTTAATTATTCAGTAAGTAATTATTATTGTTCACCTACTGTATGCCAGGGATCATTAAAGCCAATGCAGATACAGAAATGAACAGTATATACAAAGTGTCTGCCCTTCCTCAACAAGTGTACATTCTCAGGGAGGGAATAAGAAAGCAAAGAGTTAAATAATAGAGTTGCAAATGGGGATAAGTACTTTCACATAGTTAGTAATGGATGCTCAGTTGGTAAAAGAATCTTCATGTCAATGCTGGAGACCCAGGTTCAATCCCTAGGTTTGGGAAGACTCCCTGGAGAAGGAAATGGCAACCCACTCCAGTATTCTTGCCTGGGAAATTCCATGGGCAGTGGAGCCTGGTGGGCTATAGTCCATACAGTCGCAAAAAGTCAGACACAACTTAGGAACTAAACCACCACAACCAGTAATGAATGGATGGAGACTTACCTGAGACCCACGTCTGAGATACAGGGTGTAAGAATCATGAAACAAGTGGTCAGAAGTGGGAATAGAGCAGTCTCAGAAGGCATTTTGGGCAGGCAGGGAAGATGCCAGGCTGAGAAAACACTAGGTGGATACCTGGGCATTGACTTTAAGCAGAGAATGGCAAAATTTTCTGTAAATAGCCAAATATTAAATATGTTCAGCTTGGAGGGCCATAAATGAATGCCGAATTAAACAATCCATAAGTGAGTGACCATGGCTGTGTTCCAGTATAACTTTACATACGGACACTGAGGTTTAGATTTCAGATATACACTATTTACATATCACAAAATAGTATTCCTCATTTGTGTTTTTTCAAACACTTGAATACATAAAAATGATTCTTGGGATTATACAAAGTCATTCTTGAGTGTGTGCATGCTAAATGTTTTCACTCATGTCCAACTCTTTGTAAACCTATGGACTGTAACCTGCCACGCTCCACTGTCCATGGGATTCTCCAGCCAAGAATACTAGAGAGGGTTGCCAAGCTGTCTTCCAAGGGATCGTCCCAATCCAGGGATCGAAACTTTATTTCCTGCGTCTCCTGCTTTGGCAGGCGGGGTCACTACCACTAGTGCCACTTGGGAAGCCCAGGCTTGAGAGCCATACAAAAACAAGTAGCAGGGCTGCAGGCCATGGTTTGTCAACCAATGGTCAAGTCAGAGTCCATCCTTGCACTTAGGAGGAGAACAGCAGTGGAAAAAGTGCCCAAATGGTAATAACCAGCTGTGCCTTCCACAATTACTTGCTGCCATTCTCTGATTTCTTACTTCCATTGTTGGTTTTCCTCTTCACTGGTTTCCTTTAAAATATCCTTTCAAAATCCTTTCTAAAAGCATGATATCTCCTGAGAACAATGGCTCTGAGTTTTGAAAATGAGCAAAGAATGAAAGTTGTTAAAGTAATTGAAATATTGGCCAGAATATGAAATTCATTTCAGATTCCAACATGGTGGGTATGGCCTCTCACTGGATCTGAGATTCCCATGTTTTTTTAGTTGGATAATTTCAGGTATCTTTTCAAACAAGTCGACTCTTTGCATCAGGTGGCCAAAGGATTGGAGCTTCAGCATCAGTGCTTCCAATGAATATTCAGGGTTCATTTCCTTTAGGATGGACTGGTTTGATCTCTCTACTGTCCAAGGGACTCTCAAGAGTCTTCTCCGGCACCACAGTTTGAAAGCATCAGTTCTTTGTCGCTCAACCTTGTCCAGCTCTCACATCCATACATGACTACTGGAAAACCCATAGCTTTGACTATAAAATGGACTTTTGTCAGCATAGTGATGTCTCTGCTTTTTATTTAGATACAGTCCACCCATCCATCACAAACCTGTCCATTAAAGAAAAACACCAATAAAGTATATTAATGCATATGTATGGAATTTAGAAAGATGGTAACAATGACCCTGTATGCGAGACAGCAAAAGAGACACAGATGTAAAGAACAGACTTTTGGACTCTGTGGGAGAAGGCAAGGGTGGGATGATTTGAGAGAATAACATTGAAACATGTATATTACCATAAGTGAAATAGATCACCAGTCCAGGTTCGATGCATGAGACAGGGTGCTCAGGGCTGGCGCACTGGGATGACTCTGAGGGATGGGATGGGGAGGGAGGTGGGAGAGGGTTTCAGGATGGGGAACACATGTACACCCATGGCTGATTCATGTCAATTTATGGCAAAAACCACTACAATCTTGTGAAGTAATTAGCCTCCAATTAAAATAAACATATAAATTTTAAAAATAAATAAATAAAATAAACCTAGTGGGGTGGGGTGAGGGGGTCTTCTACCAACATGCCCAAATTCTTTTGTGCCCCACTCTTTGCTGGCCTGGCTCTAACTCTTTTTCCATCTGTCCACATCAGGCGACGAATCCAGTGGCTCGGGGAGTGGCAGTGGGTGCATGGATGACGTGTGTCCGACAGAGTTTGAGTTTGTCACCACAGAGGCCCCCGCGGTGGATCCCGACCGGAGAGAAGTAGACTCTTCTGCCGCCCAGCGGGGCCCCTCCCTGCTCTCAGGATCTCTCGTCTGCGTCGCCCTGGCACTGCAGAGACTGTGCAGATAATCCTGGGTTTTCGGTCAGATGAAACTGCATTTTAGCTATTGGAACGGCCAACTCACTTCTTTTCTTACACCCCTGGACAGTGGACCATGCCACAAAAACTTACCGGTTTCCGAGAAGAGGGCAGTACTGTACTCTGCCTCCCTTTTTGTTTTCCCAAAGAGTACTGGGCACCAGACTGGACTGCTTCCTCTTTCCTTCAGCTATCTGTGGGGACCTTGTTTATTCTAGAGAATTCTTACTCAAATCTTTCGTACCAGGAGATTTTCTTACCTTCATTTGCTTTTATGCTGCAGAAGTAAAGGAATCTCATGTTGTGAGTTTTTTTTTCCCCCATTAAAAAAAAAAATAGGAAGAAAAGATCATTTTCCTTACAAAATCAGGCCAAACCCCAAGACAACTACAATTGAAACAAAGAAGCAAACAAGAGAGAAAAATAAAAGAGCTTTAATGCCGTAAGTTTGGCATTGCTAGCCAGCTCCCAGTGTAAGCTTTTCAGTAACAAATCAGGGTTACAAAATGCTTATGGGGAGAAAGTTTGACATTTTTTTCATGTAGTGGAAACACTGTTGTCTTGGAGGTCTTGCAGGCTAACCACACAATGCCCCAGCTGATTTGGAGGTACTGAGGGTAAATTTAGAATTCCATCTTTACTATGAGAGCAAAATTTGCTACAGCTCAGCATCTCTCTCTTACCTTGCCCGACTTCAATTTCAGTAATGGCATCATTTTTCTTAATTCTTTTAATTATACACTTTATAATACAGTGTCTGTCCACTGTATCCAATTGGCACAGACTTTTTGCTTCATTTTCAGTTACTAGTGGACACCTGCATGAACTCATCCCCCTCAAGGGTCTGAAATGAAAACAATCATCAACAATACAATCACTTTGCTTTAGCCACAGGCTTGACACGAATCAAATGTTTCTGCCCTGTGCTCATACCCTCCCCAAAGAAGAGTTCTTTTAATGAACCGCTGAACAATTCGATCCATAAGTGAGTTTTCATTTTTAACTATTTACTTTGTGTCAATTGGTTTCTGCATCACAAGGGCATTCTCTTACAAAATAACTCACAACAACAAAAAACGTCAAGACAAAAAATATATATATATAGTATTGACATGGAGATTTCTTTCACTTTTTTAGTCTTAGTATGATCATCTATTTTTATATCTATATATATATAAATCACAGATTTTAACTTCTTAATTCCAAGCTCAGGGTTGACACACCTTTGTAACGAAAATGTTTTGTCAACCAGCTCTTCTTGTTTTGTGCTGCTCAGAGAAGGGATTCCTCAATTATCTGTGAGCACCAAGAATCAAGAAAGAGAACTTTTTACGTATCTAACTGTCCATTTATTAAAAGTTTGCCAGGGCACACCTTTCTCGCATGAGTGTGCTTTGCCCTGGATGCTCCACACTGTACCTAACTCATGGGCAGAGCCATGGGTGTGCAGAACTGTACCGGTCATGGAAACTGTATGTGCAAGGAATGTGTTATTCATGCAAAACCATTGCTTTCAGGACAACGCCTTCAGCCTAGGATTCCTGCTTGGCACTTGGAGAGATGTCCTAATTGAACAGGCTGATTTATAGCCGAACTCTTCCACCAGGTGTGCCAAAGCCAGGCATGATGCTCCCCTTGACAGAGAGAAGCAAAATAAACCAAACTGGGGCTTTATGAATACAGTTGGCTATCCATGTTTTTTATTTTTTTGGTTTCTATGATGCTTCTGGGGTTGGGAAAAAGTAATATTTCAAGACACCATAGTATGCCAGTCACATGTTAACTAACCCATTGGCAGTCATGACACATAAGTGATATTTTTTATCTCCATACTCATCAAAATTATAATTAGTTATCGATTTAGTCATCACACTTAAGTAGAACACATGCAGCACAATAGTATTAAGTATATTTGAGCACTTTTGCAAAACTGAAAGTATTTAGAAGCATCTCTTGCTATTGTATGCCTAACAAAATATGGAACGTAGGATTCTGAGAGACTTTGTGGCATCTTTTCATTTAAATCTTTAAGAAATTAACACTTAATCTAATTCGGCATTCCATACTTCTAGAAAACCATTCATTTCACTGCCAAACTTCAGCTTCCCAGCACCAATTACACATAAAGCATCTCTACGAAGGACCAATTATTTATGTTGCTCATTGCATTTTATGTTCGGAAATCAGTATTGTCTTTCTCCAGTAATTAAGGTGCAATACAAATTAAATCAATCTTGATTTTCCAGAATATTTGAGTCATCACTTGTTTTCATAGCTTTAAGCTCCAAGTCTTTCCTTTTGAAAAAATATTTCTGCATTGCTTTCTGTGAAATAGATCAGAATGCCTTGTTTTCCCTGAGCTTTCTCCCCCCAGAGGGTTTTGTGCATGTATGTGAATACACCTTATATTAATGAATGTGAACCCATGTTCTGTACACACTAAACACACCAATAATATATAAATGCCTGCTTCATTTGTTTCCATACCTTTGTTATCAATATTATTCATATTGGTGAGCTATAGTGAACTATATGAGCCAGGCAGAAAGCTGACATCACTATCAGTTAATGATGCCACAGCAGTCATCACCCACATGGATGTGGTCAAAATATTATTCAAATTGTACTTCCTGCTTTTTATCATCATCCCACCCCATCATATGATTTTTTAGACTAATTTGACATGAGAATTTTTTTGTATCCTAAGGGAATTAGTTTACTCTAGTTAACCCATTCCAGTAAGTATTTTGGAATTTCCCCTTTCCTGCACCACCAAATTAATTTCTCTCATTTTAGCATAGTGATAGGGGATGCGATGATACTCCATTGTTTTTCCTGACCTGCCCTCTTTTGCTTTGAAGTCCCCCAAATTCTGTAATCACATCATAATCTCTGTTATGAGTAGAGAAGAACAGACTCACTGAAATCGGACGCTAGAAACAGTTGGGTGATGCTCATAACTGCAAACACTTAGCTTATTGAAGTGCCTCTATTTACATGTTCTTTAGTTATAATATGTATTTTTCTAACAGAAATACACGTCTGTAATTGGTGTATATTATACTTTGTATATGTTATAACAAAAGCTAAACAGAGGCTAAAGTCTTAAGCAGAGAAGAACGGATTGCAAATTCATGAGTTCGAGCTCCGCTTATGGTTCTGTATTAAAGGACAGACATGATGACCTTCTCTCATTTGAATGAAGGTCAAGTCAGGACTTTGATTAGAGCCATTATAGAACAGCATTAGTGCTAGCAATCTGACTCCCTTACAGTGTCTTAACCAGATCAATATCTTGCATTACTTGCTTTAATTGTAAGGGATAGAAAATACTACTTTGCCTACACTGAAAAACATGATTATTCATTGACAAGCAGTAATCATTACAAAAGTAGCATTCTGTAAATCAAACACTCTGAAAATATTATCGGACGCAGAACCCTGATATTTAATTTATATTCCCTGCTGCAGACATTAGCCTACTTTAATTCTTTAGCCATTACATACATGTTTTGGCTACACACTGAACACCAACTAAAGTCCTCAAGGAGGAATAAAACCGTAGCAGATTCCTGAGTTGTGATTCTTTTATTACTTCTCTTTGCAAGGCTAATTATCAGGTGGTTGGAGGAATGGTGGGAGGGTTAGCAAATGCACGTTTTGACTTATCCAAACCTTGCAGAAATTCGAACTCATTTACTTACAGTCACTAACAAATCTGCCTTCTAACTTTAGAAAAAGGAGGGGAGGAGAGGAGGAGTTTAGCTTTGCTAACAGAAGAGTAAAGGAGACCATAACTTATAAATTTGCGGTGTGTTCCTCCTTGGTGGAGACATTAGCCAGTGTTTGGTTTTAGGCCAAGTTCTACAAAGACAGTATTGATTTGTATGCATCCTGGAGCCTTGCTATAACACAGTTTGCTACAGCACGGGACTCAGCCTAGCATGGGGCCATTTGAACCTCAGTGAAGGTTGCATAGGTACTGAAATCTTTGACATTGCCTTGTAATGAGGTACTTCGATGAAAAGACAACTCAAGTTGGCGTAGTAGTGAGGTCTCTGTGTGCATATGCATAACATATATGCAGGACGAATGTGTGCACCAATCAAACCTAAAATTTTATGTGACTGTCAAATGAATATGATTTGGGTTAAGATTTTTCATTTCTGATTTGGATAGAAAATTGCTATTAATCTTGTATTAAAATAGTTTTTAAAAATCTACCAGTGCCCTTTCTGCATTTTCTTAATTATTTTCATAGTCTAAATTTCAGAACTCTTGAATTATTTTGTTTGAGAACATTTTAGAAGCTGCACTATTTTAAAAAAGAAAAAGAACCATAGGTTAAATCAGCACCACCCACTGAAGTACACTTGGCATTTGAAATCAAGAACTTTTCAAACTTTAGAATATTTAGAGCTTTCCAAATGTATATCTTGAGTTTGAGCAAGCTCCGGGAGTTGATGAGGGACAAGGAAGACTGGCATGCTGCAGTCCATGGGGTCGCAAAAAGTTGGACACAACTGAGCAACTGAACTGAACTGATCGAAGATGCTATACCTCTCTTCTTTTGTGTTGGTTTCTTCTCTAAAATAAAATTTAGTAGCTTGAGAATTGATGTCAGTACTTTATAAATAATGTCAGAAAATAAGATGTGAAAGAACTAACACTTTTCCAGATTTAGCAAATTGCCTTGCCTTTTTATTTCTGGAAGCTCCCATGCTCCCAGGGATGCTAAATACTGTATAACATGCTAAAGATTCATTTAGCAGACTTATATTAAACTCTTACTTGACACTAAACCTGCTCTAGGTGCCAGTCACTGGTTATCAAAATGGCCATCTGGGAAGTATTCATTCTTTACTATAGTTACTCATAATTATTACAAATACATCACTGATTTTAAAAATGTTCTTTTAAATAAAGAAATCTATGTAAATAAAGTTATCACAAATATAACACTGTAAGCAACATTATAATTTTTAAACATTACAATTTAGCTCACATTATTACTATGTTGACTTCTATTAAGGAAAGGGATTCCTATAAAACAGTTAACTTTAGGATGGTGGTAGTGTTTAGTCCCCAAGTACTATCTGACTCTTTTGTGACCCCATGGACTGTAGGCTACCAGGCTCCTCTGTCCATAGGATTTACCAGGCAAGAATACTGGAGTGGACTGCCATTTCCTTCTCCAGGGGATCTTCCTGACCCAGGAATCGAACCAGAGTCTCCTGAATTGGCAGGCAGGGTTCTTTAAGATTGAACCACCTGGTAAGCACTTAACTTCAGGATCAGATCAGATCAGATCAGTCGCTCAGTCGTGTCCGAATCTTTGCGACCCCATGAATCGCAGCACACCAGGCCTCCCTGTCCATCACCAGCTCCCAGAGTTCACTCAGACTCATGTCCATCAAGTCAGTGATGCCATCCAGCCATCTCTTCCTCTGTCGTCCCCTTCTCCTCTTGCCCCCAATCCCTCCCAGCATCACAGTCTTTTCCAATGAGTCAACTCTTCTCATGAGGTGGCCAAAGTACTGGAGTTTCAGCTTTAGCATCAATCCTTCCAAAGAAATCCCAGGGCTGATCTCCTTTAGAATGGACTGCAGGATAATTCCATCTAAAAACCAGAATATAACAATTCTATTTGAAAATAAACTGAAACCAATTTCATGGAAAGAAAAAAAGCTTTCAAAGGGTTTTGAAAAAAATAATAAAACCACAGCCAGGTTTATCAACAATATTTATTTTAATTTGCTCTTTGGATAAAGGGACTAAGATATAGTCAGAATATACACATAAATATGAAAGAGGACATTGATTTTTCAAATACTAACTTGTGAAATAGCTAGAAAGATGTAGCCATAATTCTTACTGTTCAAACAGACATTCCCAATTCATTTAGTACAGATACATCTCCATTCCACAGACACATTTATTTGCAGATATAAACATGTGCTAAGTGTATTTTGTCAGCTCACGGAGGACACAGCAAAGCTAGGATGAACTAGACACCTGCTTTTGTAGTTTGCACACCTTGAAATAGCAGAGTAAGTAAATGAAAATTTTACCCAGCAAGTGTTCAAGTTTGGAGAGAAGCAGAAAGGAGACAAATAAATTGGATTTGAGGCGAGTGGAAGAGTATTTACCTCGAATAAAGCCATCTGCTCTTCAATACGAACTGTCTGTGGAGTTTTAAAATAAAAGAAAAAAAAATTGACTTAGGCAACAATAGTCATCTATTCTTCCAAAAAAGAATGTGAGAAACACTAAATCATATGCCAGATACAGTTCTGGGTACCAGAGCAAGAGGCCAGAAAGGACTGAGACAGAGGGCTTCCCTGGCGGACCAGTGGTTAAGAATCCACCTGCCAATGCAGAGGACAAGGGTTCAATCCCTGGTTCGGGAAGACTCCACATGCCAAGGAGCAACTAAGCCCATGGGCCACAACTACTGAAACCCAAGTGCTCTAGAACCCATGCTCCGCCAACCCGAGAAGCCACGACAAGGAGAAGCCTGTACACTGTAGCCAGAGAGTGGCCCCTCTTGCTGCAACTAGAGAAAGCCCATGTGAAGCAATGAAGACCCAGAGCAGCCAAAAAATATATATGTATACAATTTTTAAAAAGTTTGCCCAAAATAAAAGAACTGAGACAGAAACTGGCTAATGACTAAGGAGGAGATGCCCCTTGAGACCAGTGGTCCAGGGGAGCCCCAGGTGATACTCAGGCTGTGATCTAATGATGGGAAGACGGTGCCATGTGCAGACCTGGGGACGGGGACTGCCTGGCAGAGTAGAAGCAAATGTCAGGATCGTAGCCCCAAAATGAGGGTGGCTGAGGACCAGTCGGTGAGCTGTTGGATGGTGGAAGGTGGTTGAAGAGTTGAAGAAGCCATGCTAAGCTTAACAGCCAAAACCCTGGTTTTTTACCTTCTGGTGAACCCAGAACCTCAGAAGGACCCATCTCTACACGGCAGCCCTGCTGGCGGCACTTATTAGTATTTTAAAGCACATTTTAACAAAGAACTATGCTAAGGTCTTTATGTACTTGATCTTCATAGCATCTCTATGACATAGAAATAAAAATGTTCATTTTATATTGAATAAAATTAAACACAGTGAGATGAATTAGCTTGCCCAATGACACAGGCGAGGCCACGATAGGAACTGAGATCTGTAACAAGTAGGCAGAAAAGTGGCCGTATGTAAGGGTAACTGCAGTGTTTTATTATAAGTGCATTTGAATTATCTGAGGGTTTTCTGAGAATTGGCAGCAAGTGTGTGAGCAGGCATTCATAGATGTTTATTTACACAGAGGATATATATTAAAACTTTATTCTGACATGTAGTACCATTTGGGCTTCCCCGGTGGCTCAGCAGTAAAGAATCCTCCTGCAATGCAGGAGCCGCAGGAACCACAGGATACATGGATTTGATCCCTAGTTCGGGAAGATCCCCTGGAGGAGGGTATGGCAACCCACTCCAGTATTCCTGCCTGGAGAATCCCACGGACAGTGGAGTCTGGCAGGCGATTGTCCATAGCAAAGCGTCAGACATGACTGAATCGACTAAGCATGCATTCGCACGCATGTAGTACCATTTACTTGCTTTCTCTTTCCTTTTTTGCAAAATTAAAATCCTATGTAGACAAATGACTGACTCTGGGTTTCATGCATAGTGTTGAACTTATAAGCCATCATGAACCAAAGTTTGATGTCTAGGACAGGAAAACATGTCCTAAATCTAAATCTGCTTTCAAAACTAAATCTGCTTTCCTCCTCTATTTGTCAAGTTGGCTTGAACATCATATTTACAGAAAGCAAGTCATCCACAGGGCTTAGCTTGACTCATAGGGCTTCTTCCTATTCATCATTGTTGTTGTTTAGCCGCTAAGTTGTGTCCTACTCTTTTGAGACCCCATGGACTATAGCCCGCTAGGTTCCTCTCTCTATGGGATTTCCCAGGCAAGAATACTGGAGTGGGTTGCCCTTCCCTTCTCCAGGAGATCTTCCCTACCCATCAAACCCATGTCTCCTGCATTAGATTCTTTAGGACTGAGCCATCAGGGAAGCCCTCCTATGCATTAGCCTTGTCTACAATTTGTTGTCCATTCAGGCAATGAAGTGGATGGAAAATATGAATCAAGACAATGCAATAGTTAGATCAAACAGACAAGTAGTCTGGCTGCTTTGTTGACTGACTTGACTGCATCTTGAAAGTATGACACTGAGACCCAGCTGAATCAAAGTCCTCGTGATAGTCTTCTCAGTTAAAATAGAGACCAGACGGTGGATCCCACATGCCTCTCTTCTTCACGGAGTTAGAGCTCCTTCTATTGTTGGAGTCCTTCTCAGGTCATCACCTTCCTTACCTGAGAGAATTGAGGTTACTGATCACAGGTTTTATTCTCTTTCAAAGATACTCCTTGGACATTTCATAAAGATAGATGAATATCAAGTTAGGGAAAGGTTGGCCTATAAAACTCTACTTCCTTTTCTGTCATGACATAAAATGCCTTCTATTTACAAAAAGCATTTCACCCTCAAGGGTGCTTTCGAATCTGTTTTCCTTCATAATCTCCACCACACCTCCACGAACTAGGTAAGAATTAGTCATCCTTATTTTACAGATCAGAGACACTGCCTAGTGGAGCCAAAGTCCTCTTAGTGTGTTTATTCACCCCCTTGCTGCCTTTTCTCTCCCTCACTCCCAATCCAACCAAATCTTAAGGACTTCCCTGTGAGTCATTCTGGCTTCTATCAACCTCTCATTCATTTATAGAACCAGCCCTCAGTAGCTCAGCCACAGGAACACAGGAGCAAATCCTCCAAGCTAGGTCTCAGTAGAATGATACCCCAAGAGTCTTCTACTTCATCTCTGGTCCTGAATCACATACTGGGGATCAGCATGTACTGAACTCCTGCATGTGAAAACTTAGATGTCCCCAAATTATATCAACCCAAAGAAGTTTCAGGGCTCCCCTGGTGGCTCAGTCAGTAAAGAATACACCAACAATGCAGGAGACCACCTGTAACACAGGAGAAGTGGGTTTGATCCCTGGGTTGGGAAGATGCACTCCAGTATTCTTGCCTGGGAAATTCCATGGACAGAGGAGCCTGGTGGGCTATAGTCCATGCAGCCGCAAGAGTCAGATATGACTGAGCAACTAAACCACCAAAGAAGTTTCACCCAAACACCTTTATTAAAAAGCTTGTTGGTAACACCATAGCGATTTCACTGATTTTTGTTTGTTTGAAATATCACATATGAATTGGCATGTTCAGGCTGTATTTCTATAACCAAAGATAAGCCCAGATTCTGTGCATGTGTTTGTTTTTAAGCCTGGGGGTCTTTTATCTTTAACTGAAAAGAGAAAATTTTACATTGAATAGTATCTTAGTAGACAGAGAGCATGAGCCATGAGAAACATGAAAGCAAAATGTATTTCTCCAGGAAAGACATAAATAAAGACTTCCCCTACCTACAAAGTCTTTCTTGTACTGGAAGAACCCTGTAATCTTTCCCCTCCTTGTGCCCACAAGCAGGGAGAGTGAGGTAAAATGGAGCGGAAGAGATAAAAATGAAGCAAGAGAAAGAGTAGAGATCCAGTGGCATTGCCATTTGCAACACATGATGTTTCCTACATTATTTCGATCAATTCTGAACCTTCACTGTGAAAGCCTCCTCTCAAATGAAAGACACCTTACAGACAACATAAAATAATGGCATTTAAGGAAAAACTTAAGTCACAGAGAAATGCCAACAAGCATATGAAAAGATGTTCAACCTCATTAATCATCAAGGAAATGCAAGTCAAAATAACTATGAGCTAATACTTCACAACAGGTAAGATGAAAGTGAAAGTGTTACTTGTTTAGTCGTGTCTGACTCTTTGCAAACCCATGGACTGTAGCCACCAGGCTCCTTTGTCCATGGGATTCTCCAGGCAAGAATACTAGAGTGGATTGCCATTTCCTCCTCCAGGGGATCTTCCTGACCCAGGGATCCAACCCAGGTTTCCTGCATTGCAGGCAGATTCCTTACCATCTGAGCCACCAGCGACTTATTCAAGATGACCACTATCAAAAAAAAAAAGAAAAGGAAAATAGAAATCATAAGTGTTAGCGAGGATGCAGAGAAATTGGAACCCTTGTGCACTATTGGTGGGAATGTAAAATGGTGCAACTATTGTGGAAAAGAGTATAAAGATGCCTTTAAAAACTAAATACAGAATTACCACATGATTCAGCATTAGCACACTTTCAGGTATATACCCAAGAAGATTCAAAATGGGACCTTGAAGAGAGATTAGCACTTGCACTTTCACTGCAGTATTACTCATAATAGCCAAGAGATAGAAGCAGCCTACACTCATCAATGAATGAATGGACAAGAAATGTGGTATACACATACAATGGAATACTAGTCAGCCATAAAAAAAAAGAAGAGACTACTTTCATACGCTACCAAGTGGATGAACCTGGAGGAGCTTATGCTGAGTGAAACAAAGCAGCCACAAAAAGACATATGAGTGGTGATTTCCAGGGACTGTGGGGTCTAGTGGGAAGGGGAGTCGCTGTTCAAAGAGTTCAGTTTTGCAAGATGAAAAATCTCCAAAGACCTGTTGCACAAGAAGGCACATGTACTGTACTATATACACTTACAAATTATTAAGATGGTAAACTTTATGTTACGTAGTCTTCACCACAATATAAATATATAAGTAGAGAGATGGATAAAAATGCATGTGCCCTGTTTCCAGGAAGTGCAGAGTCTAACGTAAGTGTGGGAATACAGAGCAAACTCATAAACAGCTCAATGTGTAACTGCTGTGATAAATGTGATAAAGGCTTTCACCATGCACTATGGAGTAGAGAGGCAATGGGGTTTGTGGAAAGAGAACTGGTCTAAAAAAAAGACAAGACAAGAAACCTCAGAGGGACTGTGTACATTGAATGATTGAGTACTCTTCTCCACTCACAAGTTATAAATAAGAAGTCTCAAAGTCCCAAATTGTTTGAGACAGTCCCAGTTATACCTGTTGTTCCAATGTAATTATTAATAGCACCCCTTTCCCTCTCTGGAGAGTGTCCCTGGTCTGAATGACAAATTACATGATCACCCTGGGTATGAATAATGGTTATTCACAAGACCAATTTGCACTCAAAGGTACATGACACCTTACAATTTTTCAAAATACCCACCCAACTAAAGATGTACTAGGTAATATTACTGACAACTAAGCTTCCCATTTAAATTCACCCTGCCTACTTCTATTGAAAAACATCTGGAATCAGAATCAAGAATCCAAAAATAACTCTGACATCATCAATTACACTGTATAATCTCAGCTTTACAAACGCCCACCTCTAATCACCTCAGAATGGACCATATTTGGAACTTGATCCCAGGTGAATTACTGTTCTTCAGTTATTTTGCTGGATATGCCAGTGAACAAAACCACTGAGAGTTGGGGCTGCCCTAGAAGTTGCATTCTGATTCCATTTGCTGCTCCTGGAAGGATGTAGTTGGAGACATGTTTTCTCTGTTTGCAATCTTAGCAGTCCCAAAACAAGCACAATCATTTCCTTCTGTTTCTTCACTCACGTGCATGGTCAATTTCTTGATGAATAATTCTCAACCCACAGCTCTCAATCTTTCTCCTGCCCTAGCACACAGGACACATGATGTTCACTCAGGTGGTGTCAATAATTTCCTGTGCATTAATTGTACCCTTCACTTTTCTCTCCTGCTCAAAAGAGCATATAAGAATGCAAGAAAGCAATGGGCTTCCTAGGTGGCTCAGATGGTTAAAAAAAAATCTGCCTGTAATGTGGGAGACCCAGGTTCAATCCCTGGACCCGGGAAGATCCCCTGGAGAAGGGAATGGCTACCCACTCCATTATTCTTGCCTGGAGAAGTCCATGGACAAAGGGGCCTGGTGGGCTACAGTCTATGGGATGGCAGAGTCAGACACGACTGAGTGACTAACACACACAATGGGTATAAAGTTATCACAAAGATAATGGGAATTCACTCCAAATCATAGTCATTCACACATGTTATTCATTTAATTATTATTTCTAACAAACTACTTGCAACACTGTCCAGTAGATTGCTACCTTGGACTTATAAAACCGTGTGCCGTTCCCTTAACATCTGGGAGGATGTGTTCCAGAGAGAACAAAGTGTGATATAAAAAGTGCCACCTGCTGATGCCCAACATATAAAAAGATACCTCTTCGACTGAAGGCCTCTGTCAGAAAAGAACTTACTTTGATTAAATCAGTCAGCCCTTCAAAGTCTTCTTTAGGCTCTGTTTTGTAGGAGCATGTGTTCCTAAAGACATTCTTCAAAAATCAGCTGGGCATAAATGTGTAGGTTTGCATTGTCTATAAAATAAAGATGAAAGTGTCTACTAAAATTAAAAATATGACACAAAAAATGATGTAAAACTTGCAAGATAAAGCCAATGAGTTCAATTCAATTAATATATTTATACTGTGATATATGTTTGGGAAGGCTTATAATTGATTAAAATATATTCCTCTCCTCAAGGAGAAAATAATAATACCTACTTAAAAAAGAATAATGAAACCAATGTCAATAGTAACAATAGGAAATTGGTCAAATCCTTTCCCATATATTAATTCATTTTATTCTAAAACTAAGATATCTTTTAAAAGAGTAGGTACTATTATTGTCCTAATTAGACAAATGAGGAAACTTAGTACAGACAAGCTAAATGTGTCTTCCAAGGTCACATACATGTAGAATTGAGAAGATACAGAAAAATGCTGAAGTCATTACAGTAGTTAATGTTTGGAAACATCCTAAGTATCCAGCAATGGATGAATGGATAAAACATGGTGTATGCATGCAACAGAATATTACTCATGAGAAGTAAGAGAAAGCTCGCCATGAGAAAGAAGACGAGCCTGCCATTCTCTTACTCATGAGAAGTAAGAGAAAGCTTGCCATGAGAAAGAAGGCAAGCCTGCCATTCCCAATAACATGGATGGATGTCCTCATGACCTTGAGGACATTATGCTAAGTGAAGTAAGTCAGACAGAAAAAGAAAAACACTGTATCATATCACATACATGGAATTTAAAAAGCTGAACTCATAAAATAAGAAAATAGAATGGGATTAGCAAAGGCTGAGGATGGGGCAAATGGGAGATGTAGGTCAAAAGATGTTGATCAAACTTCTAGTTATAAAGATGAATAATTTCCGGACATCTAGTATATGGCATCGGAAAAAGTGATGGCACCCCACTCCAGTACTCTTGTCTGAAAAATCCCATGGACAGAGGAGCCTGGTAGGCTGCAGTCCATAGGGTCGCTAAGAGTCGAACACGACTGAGCGACTTCCCTTTCACTTTTCACTTTCATGCATTGGAGAAGGAAATGGCAACCCACTCCAGTGTTCTTCTTGCCTGGAGAATCCCAGGGACGGGGGAGCCTGGTGGGCTGCCATCTATGGGGTCGCACAGAGTCAGACACGACTGAAGTAACTTAGCAGCAGCAGCAGCAGCAGTATATGGCATGGTGATTATAGTTTATAATACTGTATTTAAACTAGAAATTCGCAAAGACAGGTCTTAAATATTCTCATTATACAAAAAAATGGTCATTATGTGACAATGGAGGTGTTAGCCAAGGCTATAGTGGTAATCCTGGTGGTAGTAAAGAATCTGCCTGCAATGCAGGAGACAGGGGTTCAATCCCTGGGTCAGGAAGATCCCCTGAAGAAGGAAATGGCAACCCACTTCAATATTCTTGCCTGGGAAATCCAATGGACAGAGGAACCTGGTGGTGGGCTACAGTCTACGGGGTCACAAGAGTCAGACGTGAGTTAGTGACTGAACCTCCACCACCACCAGAGTAGTAATCACTTTGCAACATTTAAGTGTGTCAGATCAACACCTTGTACTCCTTAAACTTATGCAGTGTTATATGTCAATTATACGTCAATGAAAGCAGGAAAGAAAAAGGAAAAATGTTGAAATCTCAGAGCTGGAAACCCAGTGTGGTTACTTGAGGAGGTACACAGCTCTGATTGAACAGAGGCCAGGTTCTGCCTGCCATGCAGTGGTGTGAAGGCGGGGGGCGGCCTACCTTTGAAATAATGACCTAGCATGGACTTCACTGTGGGCACAGTCCATGAAAAATAGTCAGTGATCATCTGATTTCCATGTATGCTTTTACTCTGCCAAGATTTTCCAGATGATATTTCCTGTACATACCCTGGGTTATGGGGAGAATGCATAGCTCTGGGAGGATATATGTTAAGCCATATGTATACGCACATATATAATCAAATAAGGTGGCACAGCGGTAAAAAAAATCCACAGCAGGAGATGCAAGAGAACCAGCTTCAGTCCCTGGGTCAGGAAGATCCCCTGGAGTAGCAAATGGCAACCCACTCCAGTATTCTTGCCTGGAGAATCCCTAGGACAGAGGAGCCTGGCGGGCTCCATAGGGCCGCAAACAGTCAGACACGACTGAGTGACTGAGCACAGCACACATACGCACATGTATACAGGCTAGAGTAATTGAGCAAAAGGAGATCTGAGTTTTTTTCTCCCCCAACTCCGTGTACTCTAAAGACATGAATGAGGCAAGATATTGACTCCAAAGTTTGCATTCAAGCTCACAGGGGTCTTGAAGACATCGAGATAAACCAGATTGGCTTTGCCCCACATAAAAGATCATCTAACCTCTTGATGGAATTACAGCTTTATCAATAAATTTTTCCATTTATTACTGTATGTGCAGCACCCCATCGTCTAGAGGCTATCAGAAAATCCCATCCCAGCTGCTGGGATGTGATTAGCCTAATCACAGTACTTTTCTACCCCAGCCCTGCTCCGGCTGTGGGGATGGGGAGGGGCTGGGAGAGGAGAGTTTGGCGACGACTAGAAGAAGGTGCTTGACATTTCCTCCACGCTCCCTGTCAGCGTGACTGCCCTTCACTCTCCACTTCGCCCTAAGCCTTTATTAACCCAGTGTGGAATGTGGCAATTTTGTAAGCCGTGGCCATTACAGTAAATACCATTTCCCCCAGTAAGGCCCCCCTTCGCTGCTGCGTGCCCTGAGCTTGTTTAGCTCATGATATTTCCTGCCAAGTATTTGAGAGACAGTGCTCAGAAATCGCCAGGCAGCTCGACTGAAATACCAAGTCCCCATCCATCAGGGAAAGAAGCAGGCTGCAGGGACGCAGTGTTTTGTATTTGCTCTCCATTCATTAAGTGTTTCTCGCTGAGTCTGACTTTTCCACAAATATTGACGCTAGAGCTGACTAATGACTCTACGAACACCAAACTCATGGTGGTGATTACGCATCTTTGGAAAGTGCTTAATAAATACTATTAAAAGATTCTGTTTTACAGTGATCAAGATCATGCCAGATGTGATATTGTGCTTCTAGACAAAGGCAATCTTGAAAAGCTTTCCCGGTAACATTTAAAAACTAATCCTGTAGTTGGTTGCCTAGCAAGATGCCTCATAAGCGTATAAAACACATAAGAGCTTTGAGCTCAGATAAAGAATGAGTTACCAGATGGTGACAGTAATTACCCTGTCCCCAAACTCGAATTGTATTTACCTTGTCTTTTGCCTACCAGGTTGCCAATGTGATATCCCAGCTTTCCAACTGGAGCACACCTTTTCATATTTCCTGCCAGTACACATATATTAATGAACGTGTGCTTTTATTAATAATGTAAGACAAGAATATTTCACTATGTTGCTACACCTCCTGCCTGAGATAGATCATAAAGGACAAGGATAAAATTTAATTTGCAATAAATCTTTGGAGCCAGAGTAATAGTTGCCCAGGAGTTCTTTGTCAGAGCATTCTTGGCTTTTTCATTAAGTACTCAGCCACTAAATTCTTTTCAACTCTGGCAGAAGCAGCCAGGGAACACTTTGGAAGCTCTATAAAAGGCATTCTCCTAATCTTCAAATCGTTGGAAAGACTCTTTAGCATCTGTTAAAAAAATTTTTTTTTCCTTCTAATCTGCCTGAAACGAATAAGGAGAAAATTCTGAGATGTTTCTTAATTAAGCAATAAGAAATGGTGGAGGGTGGTCTGTGCTGAGTTAATCACTGTTGTAAAGCATGAAAAAAGGAAAAGAGTTAAGTACCTCTAGATCCCTAGTCGCCTAATTTCCCAGCGAATGTGCCTTGTTCTTATTAAGAAGTCTTTTCTTATTTCAAAATGGGAAGATTCAAATATGGAAAAGCTTGTGTGCAAGGGAAAGGGTCAAGGCTATGAGTGAGGCAGGGAAAAAAAAAAAAAAACAGCAAATTTCTCCCTTAGCCTTGGAGAGGGATGAGAAGAGGAAGGGAATTGTGAAGGCAAGGGGGCTCTTGTTCCTGCACTGTCATTATTCAGTCCAGTGGTTTTGGGAGTGGCCTTTAGAACTGCCTCCTTAACTGGAAGAGAATACGGTTCTAAGAACTGCTAGATGTAGGGCGGTAGTGGCCCTAATTCCTCGTAGCTCAGTTGGTAAAGAATCTTCCTGCAGCACAGGAGACGCAAGTTTGATTCCTGAGTTGGGAAGCTCCCCTGGAGAAGAGAATGGCAACCCATTCCAGTATTCTTGCCTGGAGAATTCCATGGACAGAGGAGCCTAATCAGACACAACTTAGTGACTAAACCACCCCAAGAAGCACAAGCCCTCTTAACCTAAAGAAATTCCTAGCGTGATTCTGAGGTATATATTCATTCAGTGGGGCTTCCCTGGTGGCTCAGACAGTAAAGAATCTGTTTGCAATGTGGGAGACCTGGGTTCGATCTCTGGGTCAGGAAGATCCCTGGAGAAGGGAATGGCTACCCACTCCAGTATTCTTGCCTAGAGAATTCCATGGACAGAGGAGCCTGGCAGGCTACAGTCCATGGGGTCACAAAGAGTCAGACATGACTGAGAGACGAATACACCATTCATTCAATATACAGCTGGTAAAGACAGATCTGGGAGCAGAAATCTTTCTCCCCCAAATCAGCTTGTAATCTCCCTCTTTATAATCATCAAAAAGGTGATCACCTAAATCCTTAAACCTACTTTCTAGTCCCTCTTTTTGAAATAGAGGGAAATGGGGCAGGGCACAACCTTTAAAGGAATGGCATAGTCATCAGTTCAGTTCAGTTCAGTCGCTCAGTCACGTCATGTCCGACTCTTTGCGACCCCATGAATCGCAGTACATCAGGCCTCCCTGTCCTTCACCAACTCCCAGAGTTCACTCAGACTCACATCCATCGAGTTGGTGATGCCATCCAGCCATCTCATCCTCTGTCGTTCCCTTTTCCTCCTGCCCCCAATCCCTCCCAGCATCAGAGAGTTTTCCAATGAGTCAACTCTTCGCATGAAGTGGCCAAAGTACTGGAGTGTCAGCTTTAGCATCATTCCTTCCAAAGAACACCCAGGACTGATTTCCTTTAGAATGGACTGGTTGGATCTCCTTGCAGTCCAAGGGACTCTCAAGAGTCTTCTCCAACACCACAGTTCAAAAGCATCAATTCTTCAGTGCTCAGCTTTCTTCACAGTCCAACTCTCGCATCCATACATGATCACAGGAAAAATGATAGCCTTGACTAAACGGACCTTTGTTGGCAAAGTAATGTCTCTGCTTTTCAATGTGCTATCTAGGTTGGTCATAACTTTCCTTCCAAGGAGTAAGCGTCTTTTAATTTCATGGCTGCAGTCACCATCTGCAGTGATTTTGGAGCTCAAAAAGATAAAGTCTGACACTGTTTCCACTATATCCCCGTCTATTTCCCATGAAGTGATGGGACCAGATGCCATGATCTTCGTTTTCTGAATGTTGAGCTTTAAGCCAACTTTTTCACTCTCCTCTTTCACTTTCATCAAGAGGCTTTTTAGTTCCTCTTCACTTTCTGCCACAAGGGTGGTGTCATCTGCATATCTGAGGTTATTGATATTTCTCCCAGAAATCTTGATTCCAGCTTGTGCTTCTTCCAGCCCAGCATTTCTCATGATGTACTCTGCATATAGCCATAGGACATGACAAAAACTGGTCAGAACCAACTGAGGTCCAAGATGGTGGAAGAGTTGACTTCCAATAGACCTTGAACCTCATTATATGCTTATTGTAATGCATTATTATATGCTGACTGTAATACATTAGCATGCTAAATGATATACCCAGCAGAGCCATGACCATTCTGAGCCTAACCATAAAGCCCAAAAAGCGGGTGTCAGCTCAATTTCTGGAAATCTCTACTCCTTTCCAAAAATAATTAAAATATTCTCCCACTCATCAGCCTGTGAAATTACCCAGCCCATAAAAATGAACCAATCATATTTCAAAGCTCTCTCTCTCTCTCTCCTGAGATGGTCCACACTTGGTCTGTGGAATATGTGTGCATGTGTGTTCAATGGCTCAGTTGCATTCGACTCTTTGTGACCCCATAGACCTGCCAGACCCCTCTGCAGAATTTTCTACTTAAACAAATCCACTTCTTACCTATTACCTCATCTCTGAATCCTTTGTCATGAAGCAAGAACCTCAAATTCACCAGCAACATTTTCAAACTAGGACTCAGAGCCCCTGATACTCTCCTTTCCAGAGAATCTAGAACTCTCCAGAAAAGCATTGCAGCTCAAACTTACTATCTCTTCCAGCCAATGACCCAGGAGTTGTTCCTGCTATGCTTATTCAATTCTGAGTTTAACACCAGGAATTCACTCTGGAACAGTCTTTGACACTGTTGTACACACTTCTCACCTCTGTGAAAAATTGACTTATGCTTAGATGACCTAATTTTATGGAATGTCTTGTTAACGACAGCTACAATAGCAACACAAACAACAGAAACCTCTGTTGGCTCTGCCAACATAACTGTGATTTTCATTCTCATATGAATTGGATGCAACATGCCACTCACTCACTTTGTATTGTGTATCTTTTCACTTTCATTTGCTGTTTTATGCCCCAAATAGACCAAACTCTGGTGTTTGCAAAATCTACATTAAATACTAGAATTAAGTACCTAGCTAATGTTTTTGTACTTTCTCCTCAGCATGGTCAATCTTCATGATTTGCAGATTCCATATCTGCAAATTTGTATACTTGCTAAAACTTGTTAGTTCCAAATCAATACTCAGGCACTTCTACAGTTACCCACAGACACACATACGCATGGAGCAGTGAAGAATAAGAGTCCCTTGAGCACACATCCCAGCTGAGGTCAAACAAGATGATGCCCTGGTCTCTCATTTCAGTTCCTCGATTATAAATGAGATCATTTTGCAGGTCTTCGCTGGTGGCTCAGTGTAATCTGCCTGCAGTGCAGAAGACACGGGTTCGATCCCTGAGTCAGGAAGATCCCCTGGAGAAGGGAATGACAACCCACTCCAGTATTCTTGCCGGGGAAACCCCACAGACAGAGGAGTCTGGTGGGCTACAGTCCATGCTGTCATAAAAGAATTGGACATGACTTAGCAACTAAACAACAACAAGAGCAATCCTTTTTGCAGTCTATTTAGTGTCATGCTGTTCACATTTTTGTGGTTTTTTGTTGGTGATTTTGCTGTTTAATGGTCCCTAAGCATAGAGCTGAAACACTGTCTAGCATTCCTAAACTCAAGGAGTCTATGACGTGTCTTACAAACAAAACGCATATGCTAGATAAGCTTTATATTGCACACTGAAAGTTTTAAATGGAAATATAAGTGTATTTGACTCTTGCAGAAGTCATTCACATTACACAATCTGTATCCATTCTTTTCTCTTTATTTCTAACACCAATGTTGGTTTATTATCATTTTATTTTGAAACCAATCTTATTTTCCCACTCTCTGAACCTCAAAGCAAAACAAATGAATAAAAATCTTTACTCCGTCTTTGAGTTTTTCAGTTCACAATAAATTATCAAACTGCAGATGAAGACACTCCCTGAGGTTATCAGCATTTCCTTTGTAATGATGTAAGGACTGGCATGATCAACTATATGCTACAAACCAAATTCTACATGAGTTGCATGTTTTCTTAAAGGTTCAAAGGCTAACTGTAAATCAGTTCAGTTCAGTTCAGTCCCTCAGTCATGTCCGACTCTTTTCGACCCCATGAATCACAACCCGCCAGGCCTCCCTGTCCATCACCAACTCCCAGAGTTCACTCAGACTCACATCCATCGAGTCAGTGATGCCATCCAGCCATCTCATCCTCTGTCGTCCCCTTCTTCTCCTGCCCCCAATCCCTCCCAGCATCAGAGTCTTTTCCAATGAGTCAACTCTTCGCATGAGGTGGCCAAAGTATTGGAGTTTCAGCTTCAGCATCATTCCCTCCAAAACTGTAAATGCTGATGTATTATTCCTACATTTTATTTAGCTATCAAGAAACTCCAAGCTAGATTTGATGTCCTGCTCTATAATTAAATTATGTTCAGGAAAAAAAGATATTATCAATTCCTCTCTCCTTTTGTTTGATTTTAACCTTTTGATAGTTTTTCCTCTGTTTTACATTTTATTTGCCTTTGTCAGCCAAAGTTTCTGAAGGTAAGTAAGGCAAAAATCCCATGGAAATGAAACAGTCCTCCATTCCTTTTTATAATCACAAACCATAACTTCAGAGTCACCAGTGAAGATTCAGTGAATGACTGTTGAACATCTACATGCCAGCACCACTTTTAGCGTTTTCGCACAAGTTACCCAACTCAGTCCTTGCAACCAACCTATGAATAATGCACTACATTGCTTTGTGAAAGAAACTCGAGTGTCAGAGAATATATTTATATATAGTTTGGCCAACATCTAGAACCAATAAAAGTTAGAAAGAGAATTTAGACCCAACTTTCTGCCTCTTAGTTCAGTGTTCTTTTAATTATACCATGTAGCTTCTCCTCTTTAGTTTAGTGGAGTCTTGAAGATCACTTAATCCCCTCCTCCCATGCCAACCTGGCAGAATGAACCTCGGAGAGGTCAGGTTGGTTACCCCAAATCACTCTGCCAGCAAATGGAAGACTTGGGGCTGGATTTCAGTCTCTTGTCTCCCCACCCACAACTGTGGCTCTCTCCCCATCCCCTCTCTCTCTTTTTTTTCCAGGATCATGTTGATTCCTAAGAGAAGCATATGTACTTGCTAGAGTCATTTGCAACCAAAGATTATTTGTGACAATACTGAACAGTTTTATAAAATGTGGCCCTTTCTTGACATACAACAGAATATCTAAACAGATTATGAAAGTGTTCACATAAATACACATAGTTAAAGCAACTGTTCAAAAACTTACGCCCTTAAACTTAAAAATGGCCTGCCCTCTATAGTATGGGGATTAATCACAAATATGTTTTGCCCACTGATGTGAAGTGCTTCTGATTTGCCTTGTTTCCCTCTTCTCACATACTAATCATTTTTAGTGCAGGAGTGGCAAGGAGGCTCTGTTCTAAGTTTCTGATGAGCTGGGAAGAGGTCTCCCCATGTTCTTTCTTTACTGCCCTCCTGCAGTTTAATCCTCCCTGTCTTCCTGATGCAGAGTTCTATGGTTTGCAAAGGAAAAGCTGCCAGGTTTGGAAGGGAGATAATCCTTTCCCTTTGCAAAGAAAGGGGACAGTGAGTTCAAAAACAAGACTAGCCGGATGCCAAACCCCATGTTCCTGGGGCAACTGGTACCCAGGAGATGCCTGTGTGTGGCACCGGCAGAACTGGGCCAACCTCAGCATCCCAAGGATGTCCCGTCTTAAAGGGAAAGGGACAGCAGGGCACAGATCCTTTAGCTCAGAGGAGACCAAGGCAATCTGTGAACTGTTTACAACCCATTTTCAAAATCCATCCAGGAGCCAGGGAGGCTGGAGAGAAAGGGTGGAGTGCAGGGGAATGGGCGGTAGGGAGGTGTCATGAGAAGTAGCAGTAAAAATAACTGATGAATTACCGGTGCCTTTTTCCTCCCAGATAAAGTCAGACTGAAGACTGCCTAAGTCCCAGCAGTGCTGAGTCATTCAAGAAGGGGAAGCCCTGATGGGAAGTCCACGTTTCTCACTAGTGGGTCATCGGTCATTTAACCCAACATGAAAGAGACATGGTGGTAGCTGGACCCCGAGATTGTGATCTCAGCCCTGCCTGTTACTTTTAGAAATGGACTTTTTGATGCTGGGAGGGATTGGGGGCAGGAGGAAAAGGGATGACAGAGGATGAGATGGCTGGATGGCGTCACCGACTCGACGGACATGAGTTTGGGTAAACTCCGGGAGTTGGTGATGGACAGGGAGGCCTGGTGTGCTGCGATTCATGGGGTCGCAAAGAGTCGGACACAACTGAGCGACTGAACTGAACTGAAGGATGCAAATTTCTGTCAGTTGAATTGGGAATAGTGATGAGTGATAAAAAGGCCTAATTATGTTTGCCTTTATTTCCTTAAATTTTGTTCAGTAAATATACAATCTCCAGGGTAGGGGTAGGGGATGTAGCAGTTGTCTTCCTTAAGTTTAACAGTTTAGATCAGTTCAGTTCAGTCACTCAGCCGTGTCCGACTCTTTGTGACCCTATGAACTGCAGCACTCCAGGCCTCCCTGTCCATCACCAACTCCCGGAGTCCACCCAAACCCATGTCCATTGTGTTGGTGATGCCATCCAACCATCTCATCCTCTGTGGCCCCCTTCTCCTCCTGCCCTCAATCTTTCCCAGCATCAGGGTCTTTTCAAATGAGTCAGCTCTCCACATCAGGTGGGCAAAGTACTGGAGTTTCAGCTTCAACACCAGTCCCTCCAATGAACACCCAGGAATGATCTTTAGGATGGACGGGTTGGATCTCCTTGCAGTGCAAGGGACTCTCAAGAGTCTTCTTCAATACCACAGTTTAGATAAATAGACCTTATTTGGATCTGGTTAATGACTTGATGAAAAAGAATAGTCTGTTTGGGATTGCAATTAAAATTAGCCTCTTGCCATTCACCTGACAGCAGCTGACTCTAATTCCAATGATAATCGATCTCCAAAGACGTTAAAGATCCAACAGCAGACACAGATTCCCAGACAGTGAAACACTCTCAAATTTTTAATGACGCCTCACCATTCCCACACAATCTTTGATGATATGATTTCCAGAAATTTTATTATTTTTTCTGGTCTTTTCCTGCACAATTAACCCCAGAGATGAGCCAGTTACATTCCATCGAGGCTACATCAACCCTCAACAAATTTCCATTTTTGTCCTCAATGTATTAAATTTGTGAAACTTATCATAGCACTAATCTGCAAGGTTTTTTGCTTTTTTTACTAATTAATTTATTTTTAATTGAAGGATAATTGCTTTACAGAATTGTGTTGCTTTCTGTCAAACCTCAACATGAATCAGCCATAGGTATACATATGTACCCTCCTTCTTGAACCACCCTGCCATTTTTTGCTTCATTATTTTTTTACTCATTTTTGTAAAATATTAAGGAGTAAGCATGAGATTAAATACTCAGAAAAGTGCACAAACTCTGCAGGGAGGAAAAACCTAACAACCCTTGAAATTGAGCTGTGGCCTGGCAGGTAGTCCCCTGTGAGAGTGGCTCACAGTTTTCATTGGTTTGCTGAGATATGCAACTCCAACGTGCAATTCCTAAATCAGACTAAGATTATCAATGCACAATTTTTGGAAGAATATGTCCTACAATGCCCAAATATGGAAAAGACAAGCAAAATATGCAAAGATGAAAGAAATGACCTCTGGATGGTTAAAATGACAAATAGAAACCTTCAAGTTTCCAGGCATGTGCTAAGCAGGCGGGGTGGGGCGCATATGGCTGAGCAGGTGCAGAATCTCTTCTTTTCTCCTGTCTGTTCTGTGAGTCAGGGAACAGCTCAAGCTCCAGCCAAAGACGGGGAGTTGGTGCTTCCCCTCCTGACTCTCCGATTCTCTTGCACTTCAAAGCCAAACCAGGGGCTGAAAACCAAAGACAGGACAGGATCCAAGGAATAACTGTGGTAAATCCAACCTGAGTCCATTCTTAAAGTTCTTCAGCTCTTAGAAAAACCTGAAAACCAGGAACATTTTCTCTGGCTTCACAGCAGAAAAAAATGAAATTGGTAATGAAGCAGAAACGCCATGTCAATTGCTTAACATTCACTCACATTTAACATTTCACACCCCATTTACAGTCCCGTTCTCTCTCCACTAAGTGAAAAAGGTAGTGGTGTCCTCTGGGGCTTAGCAGGCAGGCTGGCTCTCCTTGAAGTGCTCCTCTGTCTGTGTGCATCCCTCCTTCCACTTCTTCCTCTCCAGAGTGGAGAGGTCTTCATGCCCAAGGAAACCATCTGTGGCTCAGTGACACTCCCACCCCCACCTGACCACCAAGAAATCACAGGAGTCCTTCCATCATGAATGAAAGAGCAGCCATCCTCCTGCAGAGCACTGCTTGGCTTTCAGCTATCTTTGCACACTCTGCAGAGTCTACTTTTGAGCTGGGAGCTACAATTTCCTTTCTGATCAATGAAACTGAACCCTGCAGCACTGCTTTCACACTTCCGGGGTTCTGAACAGATTCGACAAATAACATCAACATTTATTCAGTGACTTCTTCGCTCCAGGCTGTTTTAGGTTGAATTATGTCCCCCAGATTCATAGGTTGACGTTTCAACCCCCAGAACCTCAGGGGCTTCCCTGATGGCTCAGTGGGTAAAGAATCTGCCTGCAATTCAGGAGACACAGGTTAGATCCCTGGGTGAGGAAGATCCCCTGGAGTAGGAAATGGCAACCTACTCCAATATTCTTGCCTGGAAAATCCCAGATACAGATGAACCTGGCAGGCTACAGTCCTTGGGATTGCAAAGAGTCGGACATGACTGAGCAACTAAGCACGCATACATGCACGCACCTCAGAATGTGACAGCACTTGGAGATGAGGTCTTGCAAGTGGTGAGTTAAAGTGGGGCTAGTAGGGTGGCCCCCAGTCCAATCTGATTGATGTTCTTATAAGAAGAGGAAATTTAGACAAACAGAGACACTAGGAGTGCATGTACACAGAGGAAAGACTGCTTGAAGAGGCATCAGGAAGGTGGCCGTCTGCAAGCCAAGGAGAGAGACCTTTTCTCAGAGGAAACCAACTCTGCCAGCACCTTGATCTTGGTCTTCCAGCCTCCACAACTGAAAAAATAAACTTCTGTTGTTTGACCACCTAGTCTAATTCACAGGCAGTATTCTGACTAAGTTACATAAATGAATTCAATTCATTCTTACAACAAGCTCTGTGTGTACAGAGCAGGAGGAGTGTTATTGATGTCCTTTTGCAGATGAGGAAACTAGAGCCCAGACCAGTTGAAAAAATAAATGTTAAAAAAGATTAGGTGACAAGTGATTGAGCTAGAATTTAAATGTCATATATAATGTAAATGACTACATTCTACCGTCCCTTTACCCTCAGAGGAGCCCTTCTTTATGCATTGATATGTTTCTCTTACGGTCTTAAAAGAACAAAGAATTTCTTTTTACTCAACTGGAAGTATGGATTATGGTGTCTGAAAATAAATAAATAAATGAACTCTATTTACTCACTTTATTTTTAAATTCCTTGAAGATGAGTTTATCAGTTAAGATTTCTCATATTGTAAGAAAACCCAACTCAAAGTGGCCCAAGTTAAGGGAAAAATTGGGGTACTCCCTGACTGCTTCAAATTCTCCCTCAAGGAGATAAAATGGCTGCTCAATTCCAGACCTCACATCTTCACACTAAGCCACTTAGGGATGTGACCATAACTTTTGGCTTTATTTCCTAAAATCCTCAGTAAAGATCCCTTTCTGATGTTTCCACTTTCAGTTTTCATTCATGGCTGAAACACTGAAGCCAAAGACATGAAATAGAGTAATTGGTTTAAGGTAATTAGGTTTCCACCCAAATAACAGAGCTGAGGTTCTTAGGAGAGAGATAGCGGAGATTTCCCAAAGTCTTGTTAAATTTTCTAGGGGGTGGGAAAAGGAAGGTTTGGGGAGTTTTTATTTTGTGGATACGGGTTTCTGTTTGGGATGATGAAAAATTCTGGAAATAGAAAGGGTGATGGTTGTACAACATTGTGGATGTATTTATGCCACTGTATTCTACACTTGTGCGTTTGTCATGCTCAGTCATGTCCGACTCTTTGTGACCCTATGGACTGTAACCGGCCAAGCACCTCTGTCCATGGGCTTCTCCAGGCAAGAATACTGGAGTGGGTTGCCATTTCCTTCTCCAGGGATCAAACCTACGTTTTCTACATCTCCTTACATTGGCAGAGGGCTTCTTTACTGTCGAGCCACTCGGGAAGCCCATTGTACACTTCAAAATGGTTAAATGGCAAATTTTATGTTATATATATATATTTCCACAAAAAGTAGTTTTTAAAAAAAAAGTAACTTTTTTAATGCATTTCACTTCCACGCCAGCTGAGGCCAGTTTGCATTTCATCCCCAAAGTGCCCTTTTGCCAATTGAAAACAGCCCTTGGGAGCCCTCTCTAACCACTGAGCCAGTGTCAAGGCCAACGGGCATGAAAAGGTACCTGCCAAGGGTCAAGAGCAGAATTATGTTCAGATTATACTGAATGCTGACTTGTGATCGGGCTCAGGAAACACAGTACTGTTCATGGGAGCTAAGAACCTTACCTTCAACTGCCAGAGATTTCATGCAGGGACATAATTAAGGTCAGATCACTTACTGGTGGTTTGAATGGGGGAAAAATACTGTAGTGGGCTTTTTAAGTAGCATATTTTTGTGTGAGGGGAACATGTTTTACCAGGGGGAAGATGACAGATAAAACAGGAAATGAGCTGTAGAGTCTGTCTTTTCTCCTTTGACTCTGTGTAGTTAGGTCCATACCCAGAAGTCTCAGCAAAACTTCCAGAGTGCACAGCACTTACCCTCTGAGATCTCCAACACAAATGAGCACATGTGATAAAAGCCACTAGGCAGCATCCTTTCTCCAGCAAGCAAAAAAGCAGGTGTGTGCATGCTAAGTCGCTCCAGTCATGTCCGACTCTTTTCGGCCAAATAGATTGTAGCCCACCAGGCTCCTCTGTCCATGCGCTTCTCCAGACAAGAACACTGGAGTGAACTGCCATGCCCTCCTCCAGGGACTCTTAGGCATTGCCTCTTACATTGGTCCTTTACCACTAGCGCAACCTGGAAAGCCCTGAAAAACAGGTTGTTTCCTGCCATCTAGCTGCAAGGCAGGTTCACAGTAATTTGATGTTCTGAGTAGCTGTTGTTTCAAAAACAATGAATTTCTATCCATTGCGGCCAGCATCAACCTCAGAATGATTTTATCCCTGCCTGCCTTTGTGCAGCTAAGTTGAGAAATGTGGGCTGTGACAAACTGGAGCAGAGAAGGGACAAGTTTGCATGTCACTGGGTTGGAAGAGCTCTTTGATTGTCAGGGAGGCTCGACAATGCTGTCAGGAGCCGGCAGACAACAGCACCAGGATGCACCAGATGTCTGCTCTGGGTCGCTGACAGCGAACAATTTCAAGTCAGCCCAGGATCAAAGAGTTGGGACTATCTCAAGAAAGAGTGTTAAAAACACAAAGGAGCCTGCGTTCTGATCAGAGGAAGTGGCTGAGGAGAGAAAGGCACAGAAAGGGAGGAAACCTTGAGTTTATAAAATGTTAATGAGCCTCAGAATCGTAAAATTCTGCCTGAAAGGAAAAGAAAGTATGAAGCTCAAATCAAAGTTTCAGAGCTGAGAAGGCTGAAAGCGATGTGTTGGCCACAACTGAAGAACAAAAAGCGGTACAGACAGAACTGCATGGTCTGTGATTCAGATTACATTTCTGTTTCCAAGGCTGATCATTGGTTTGAATAAGCAGATCTGAGACAAAGCATCAACACCTGCGGTTTAACTGAGCATTTCTCCTTGCTGTAAACTGCAAGATTTTTTTTTTTCCATTCGATAAAGATTTACCATTTCCAAATCACAGTGAAAGGAACTTGAATAATTCACCAATTTTGTTTTCTACTATGTGCCTTAAAGATACCTCACTAGTAAAACTGGTATCTGGCACAACAGAATGACATAGGCAGACTGTAATATTGTAGTGACAGTAATGAGGTTGACTGTTACAGACTTATTTAAACTCTGAGTATTAAATGTTGCATCCTAATTATTTATATAGAACATTGGTCCAATAACAAAAATAGAGAACAGCAGCTGAAAGTGTAGCTCATTCGATGTTCAGAGATAAAAGGGTTAACCATTCTTTCCATTATTTTCTGCAGATAAGTCTTTTTTTGTCATATTTAAATGCGATGGCAACTGAGTTCTGGCCTTTTTCCAAGCTACTGTATGAAAAGGATGCTGGAGGCCATCGCAGTACGGCACACTGCAACATAAGGACTCTTCCGTTCACCAGTTCTGGCACACTTCCAAAATATACCCAACAACCCAGTTTTATTTCTGTCCAGGAGGCTGGATGCCAAGGATTGGATATAAACACAGGTACATATAAGCAGCAAGATTACAGTCAACAGACTGAAAATTGAAAATGGCAGACATAGTGAGGCGGGCCAAGCCCCAGCCATATCACCCTTCTGGGCCCAGCACTGAACTGCAAGATTTTTGAAAGACAAATATTCTTTTAAGAAGGACTAAGCACAAGCTGGAATCAAGATTGCCGGGAGAAGTATCAATAACCTCAGACATGCGACACCACCCTTATAGCAGAAAGTGAAGAACTAAAGAGCCTCTTGATGAAAGTGAAAGAGGACAGTGAACAAGTTGGCTTAAAATTCAGCATTCAGAAAACTAAGATCATGGCATCTGGTCCCATTACTTCATGGCAAATAGATGGGGAGACAGTGGCTGACTTTATTTTTGGTGGCTCCAAAATCACTGCAGATGGTGACTGCAGCCATGAAATTAAAAGACACTTACTCCTTGAAAGAAAAGCTATGACCAAACTAGTCATAGTGTTAAAAAGCAGAGACATTACTTTGCCAACAAAGGTCCCGTCTAGTCAAAGTTATGGTTTTTCCAGTAGTCATGTATGGACGTGAGAGTTGGACTATAAAGAAATCTGAGCACCGAAGAATTGATGCTTTTGAACTGTGGTGTTGGAGAAGACTCTTGAGAGTCCCTTCAACTGCAAGGAGATCAAACCAGTCCATCCTAAAGGAAATCAGTCCTGAACATTCATTGGAAGGACTGATGCTGAACTGAAACTCCAATCCTTTGGCCACCTGATACAAAGAACTGATTCGTTAGAAAAGACCCTGATGCTGGGAAAGATTGAAGGCAGGAGGAAAAGGGGATGACAGAGGATGAGATGGTTGGATGGCATCACTGACTCAATGAAAGTGAGTTTGAGTAGGCTCCAGGAGTTGGTGATGGACAGGGAGGCCTGGCGTGCGACAGTCTATGGGGTTGCAAAGAGTCAGACACGACTGAGCAACTGAACTGAACTGAAGCTAATTAGTGGCAACAGTCAAGACAAAGAAGCAAATAAAAATATTGGAAATGAGACTTTAAGTAGAAATGTTAATAATAAATTTGCTGCATTGGAAATTAAGTTTTAGGAAAAGTGTGCCACATGAAATATATTTAATAGTAGGGAGTAAATGAATGATTTTCCTCTGGGGAAGACTGTGGCAGTCTAAGTGTCTTGAATCTGATCTCCCCATTTCTGCTTTGAGGTGTGTTTTTTTTTTTTCCTTTTCCCTATTGTCTCTAAAAACAGCCCCTGTGAATGGGTCTGAAACTCCATTCAGAGAGAACTACCAAAGAAGGGGAATACGTAATAGATAGAGCCAGCTGGAAAATTTGAATTTTTTCACTTAAACAAACCTTCTCAGAATAAGGGGACTTCCATGGCAGTCCAGTGATTAAGACTCCATGCCTCCTCTGCAAGGTGCAAAGGTTCGATCCCTGGTCAGGGAACTAAGATTCTACATGCTGCACACCATAGCCAAAAAATTAAAATAAAATGCACCTTCTCAGAATAAGTAAACAAATACCCTGCCCGTTTCCCCCGCTCTAATCTTGCCCTGGGTACACACTCTAGAAGAAAAAGCTTCACACAAACTTGATAGAGACCATGTTTTCTTTTCTATTTGAATATCTTTTCAGTTACCTAGTATAAGAGCAGACTTCCCAGATGGCCCAGTGGTAAAGAAGTGCCTACCAGTGCAGGAGACCTAAGGGATGCAGGTTTGATCCCTGAGTCGGGACAGTCCCCTGGAGGGGGGCATGGCAACCCACTCCACTATTCTTGCCTGGAAAATCCCATGGACAAAGGAGCCTGGCAGACTATAGTCCATGGGGTCGCAAGGAGTCAGATATTACTGAAGGGACTTAGCATGCACACACGCAATGTAAGAGAAGTCACCGCAGGCACCCAGGTAAACATTTCCTTTTGGCTCCATCATACCAATAATCCAGTCTTAAAAAGTGAATTTTCCACAGTAATGGACATTTTCAGACACTGCTCATACCCAAACCCAAATTTAGATATTTATATCTGGTTACAATTCACTGGTCCAATATTTTGTCTAAAAAGAAAAAAGCTTTTCTGGAATTTATCAGCTTCTCAATAAGTTATTTTAAAAAAGTGAAGTATAATTACAATGTTGTGTTAGTTTCTGCATATATATATATACATACACACACATATATGCCCTCTCTCTTGAACCTCTCTCCTATCCCCTCATCAATAAGTTTTTAATTGAAAAAGAAATCTCCCCAATCTCCAACTGCAGTATGATGATATAAATCTGTTTAAATTATATCCTCTGTGTATTTGACAAGCATATAAAAGAGTTTTGCCCAGTGGCCTGAAATAGTCCCCTAGATTTTTATGACTTCCTGGGGAACATTTAACATTGCAAAGCATATTAGAAAGGAGTCTAAGACTTTTAATTATATGATCACCTTGCCTGCACAGGAAGTCATTTTCTTCTAAATATCATACTTTAACTGTTCTGATTTCTGAATTCATGGCAAATCTTCCAGCATTTGTTTTTCTCTGACCCTAGGCAATTAACCACAGTAGAGGAAAACTTTACCAAAATTGTGCAATTTTCTATGAAAACACAAGAGGGCAGGTTTTGCTTTATTGTGAGCCTAATTCCACTCTGTTATTAATCAGGCTGGTTGCTGTGCTCATTACAAATTCAGGAACATTCAATAACATACAAAGTGAATGAGCAATCAGAATGTCTACCATGGCAGTGAAATCTCTAGTATTTTAATAAAGAAGGACAAGCTTAATCCTCTCTATGTGGCATTATTTAAAACACAGAGAACACAGTTATGTTTGGGAGACACTGTAATAATTTAAGCTTTGTTATGAATCACCAAAGGAGCAGAGAATGGCTTGAAGAAGAAATGATCAAATTTAGTCATATTACATCCAAGAACTATGGCTTGAATTAAAGTGGCTAATAACACAAGTAGGTTAATATGTGTGTGTGTGAGTGTGTGCACGCACGCACTCACACACACCAACACATGCATGCACTAACCCAGTCTTGTCTGACTCTTTGCAACCCCATGGACTGTAACCCATCAGGCTCCTCTATCCTTGGAATTTTCCAGGCAAGAATATTGGAGTGTGGTGCCATTTCCTACTCCAGAGGATCTTCTTGACCTAGGGGTCGAACCCGTGTCTTCTGTGTCTCCTGCACTGACAGGTGGATTCTTTACCACTATCGCCACCTGGGAAGTTGCCAAATAGTTAATGGTGTCTGCCTAATAAAAATAGTGTTAGTGATAAGATACCAAGTATTCAATCCTTGAATGGGAAGCCTGTGTTTTTGTTTGTTTTGTTTAGTTTTCAAAGATTTTATTCTACTGCTCACAATTCTCTTGGTTTTTTTTTTTTTTCAAGATTTCATTAAACTGCCTGCCAAAGCATAATTAAATTCACAGGAGTTATTTTCATCTTGAACTGCCATTATGAGTAAAGTATTATGTCATCTTTGAGAGGGTCTTTAACTTCACCAATGGGTCCACCCATGTAAGAAAGCCACTGATTTTGCCTGGCTAAGTATTTTGCCCACTAACTCCTTCTGCAGAAACAAGGCTTTTAAGAAATCAGATGATGGAATAATGATATGGTGAGGTCTACACTTTTCACCCTTGTCTGTATAAATGGTAGAATTAAGGCCTACCAGTTTGGAGAAGGAAATGGCAACCCACTCCAGTGTTCTTGCCTGGAGAATCCCAGGGATGGGGAAGCCTGGTGGGCTGCCATCTATGGGATCGCACTGGATCAGACACGACTGAAGCGACTTAGCAGCAGCAGCAGCAGCTGTAGTGGGGAGGGCTTCCCTGGAGGCTCAGATGGTAAAGAATCTTCCTGCAATGCAGGAGACCCAAGTTTGATCCCTGGGTCAGGAAGATCCCCTGGGAAGGAAATGGCTACCCACTCCAGTATTCTTGCCTAGAGAATTCCGTGGACAGAGGAGCCTGGTGGGCTAAAGTCCATGGGGTCGCAAAAGATTTGGACACAACTATGCAACTAAACAACAACAACAAATGGTGGAGAAAAAGCACACCCAAGAAGAAAATGTAGCTGAAGAGTGTCCCCCTGTACTAGGCTGTATGGAGTGAAATTCTATCTGGCAGATGTACAACTCACAATCTGAAAGATAGGCTGCTATTCATTTCACGACAGGGATACATGACCCTATTATCTTATGTTTTATCCAGTACCTGTTCAAACACAGGCCAGGGGCCCTAAATGAAAAGTTTTACTTTGAGACTAGTTTATTCATTCAAGAAATATTTACAGAGTACTCAGGATGAGCATGGGTTTCCCTGGTGGCTCAGTAAAGAATTTGCCTGCAATTCAGGAGACCTGGGTTCGATCCCTGGGTTGGGAAGATCCCCCTGGAGGAGGGCATGGCTACCCACTCCAGAATACTTGCCTGGAGAAGTCCATGGACAGAGGAGCCTAGCAGGTCACAGTCAGTGGGGTCGCAAAGAGTAGGACATGACTGAATCGACTTAGCACAGATGCACACACACATTTCCTAAGTACTTAAAGTGCTTTGATATAATAGCATTGGAGCTGTATGGAGAGCTATACAAGCAGACCTCTAGAAGCTTCGGGTCTTCTAATAGAAGTGAACACCATGTCACTGTGACCTCATTGGCTCTACTTTCCTTCTTTTGGGCATCTCCAACAAGTTGACTGAGCTAATAGCCTCTCTAGAAGGAGCCTGCCTCCCTGGGCAATGACTGCAAGTGGCCTTCCTACTCACCTCCCTCTCCAATATCACTCTTCAGACTATAGGGACATCAGAGGTAACTCTTTACCTGGGGAAAAGGGTAGTAGCTTATTTTCCTGCTTGTAAAATAGAGAGCTAGGAAGTAGGAGCTCAATAGAAGCTCAATAGAAAGTAGAAACATCAGTTTATTTAAAGACTTCTTTTCTTTGTTTCTAAACTGAAGTATAATTGATGTATAATATCATATAAGTTACAAGTGTACAATATAGTGACTCAGAATTATACTGGATTATTATACTCATTTATAGATATTATAAAATACTGGCTATATTCCTTGTGCTGTACAATATAGCTTGGTAGCTTATTTTATACCTGATAGTTTGTACCTCTTAATCCCCACCCCCAGACTACCCCTCCCTCCTTCCCTCTCCCACTGGTAACTAGTTTGTTCTTGATATGTGTGAGTCTGTTTCTTTTTGTTACTTTCACTATAAATGAATATGTATATTTCCACATGTAAGTGAAATCATACAGTATTTGTCTTTCTCTGCCTGATTTATTTCACTTAGCATAATACCCTCCAAGTTTAAGGACTTATTTTCCAAAGTGAAGTAGTTACTCATGTATTTTATGCATATACATAAAATCTTATGTATATATTGAGTGCCAAAAAGATGTGAGTTGATGTTCACAAATTAAAAAACAATAGCCACCAACAGACAAACAATCATCTGCAAAACATTTATTTTTATTTTCCTTTATAATAGCTTTCTACTTCTTCTTAATGTGAGATTGGAATTTTTCACTAGGATTATTATAATTAATAATGTTAAATCCTAAGCAAATCACAAATTTATGTCAACGAATTTTAGAATTAGAAGAGAATTTAACTCACAAACGAAAGATGTTATTGGATTTCACTTTTGAATGTTAGCTTCAAAAAAGCATTTCTTTTAAAATCATAATTCATATACATACAAGTTTTCTTATACTGCAGAGAGAAGCATATAAACCAATCTATTCATTTTCTTCAAGGTTGAATTTTTCCCCCCATCATTGAGATGTATTGCCATAAAATGCTTAATGATATTTTCTAAGTTAATTTGCATAGTATTCACTGCAAGTAAATAGCAACTTTTTACTCTACAGGTTTATTCTACCTTTAGATTTGCTGAAAGGCAGTCATCATTGATTTATTGTAATGTTAGAAAATGCTAGAAAATTTTACTCTTGTAATATGAACTACAAAATTAGGAAATTATTTCTCTTAGGAAGGCATCATAAAACATAATATTTATGAGAAGTTGCACACACAGTACTTAAAAGGAGCTAAGTATAAGTGGTTAGTCTTTATTTCTACTGCAGACAGATCTTGCTTTTAAACAAATCTTTTGAGAATACGATATATGAAAATTCTGATATACTGGAAAGATAAGCTAGAGGTGGTTATGTGCTTTATAGAATTATTCATAATAGTTCATCCATAAAAAGTAATTTCCCCTGGTGCTTTTAATGTATAATTGATTTATACACAACTTTTCAGGAACGTACCAACCATGCACATTTATATCTTCATCTTAACATATTTCTCTTTTGGTTTACAAATTGGATGTAAAAATTAGTCCTCCAACAACTCTGAGGTCAGAGCATAAACTTTCCAGAGTGGGCCATGTTAATAACTCATTGATGAGTTTTCCATGAACTCTGTTAAAGGGAGGCATTGAGATCTATGCATGCGGCACTGGTTAGAGGTCCAGGCAAGGTTTCACCCCGTTCAGGAGCCTGGGCTGTTTTAATTCTCACCTACTGAGCCTACTCTCAGATGTACTTTATGAGACCCATTCAAATTCACTTAGTTCAGATTGAGCTTTGTCCTTTTCTCTCGCTTCTGAAGTCTTATTCCAGGGGATAACACAGGGTCTTGGTGAACCTTGCACCTTCTAGCGCTCCCATGTAGAGAAGGCTACAGAGACCTCTTAATCCCATTCACACACATCCATTCCAGCAGAGAGGAGCTGAAATGAGTGGACAGAAGGGCCACTCCTATGGCTTCACTCCTACTGCATGGGTACCAGATATAAACAGATGAAATTGCCTTAAAAATCTCAAAAGCCATTAACATCTCAGAGGTGGGAATCATCTTGGTGAGTCTAAACATCTTTGTAAAGATTGCCTCATTCTTATCTCTCATAATCTGATGATTACTTAGTAAATCATAACCATTTAATTCTAAATTATTACATTTTGTATGGATGGTTCGCTTTTAAATGCTAAGACTTAACCAATAGGCATTTGTAAGTAACCATTAGTACAGTGCAGCATTAATGAATTTAAATTCAACTCTTTAAAATAAGTCAAATGCTTGAAAAATTTTTCATCTGAGGTTACCCAGCAAAGGAACTGGTTCAGGGTTGTGGCTTAGCTGGTAAAGAATCTGCCTGCAATGCGGGAGACCTGGGTTTGATCCCTGGGTTGGGAAGATCCCCTGGAGAAGGGAAAGGCTACCCACTCTACTCTGGCCTGGAGGATTCCATGGACTATATAGTCCATGCTGATGCTGCTAAGTCGCTGCAGTCATGTCCAACTCTGTGCGACCCCATAGACGGCAGCTCACCAGGCTCCCCCATCCCTGGGATTCTCCAGGCAAGAACACTGGACTGGGTTGCCATTTCCTTCTCCAATGCATGAAAGTAAAAGGTGAAATCGAAGTCACTCAGTCGTGTCCGACTCTCAGACCCCATGGACTGCAGTCTATCAGGCTCCTCCATCCATTGATTTTCCAGGCAAGAGTACTGGAGTGGGGTGCCATTGCCTTCTCCGTAGGGTCGCATAAAGTCAGACACGACTGAGGGACTTTCACTTTCAGCCAAATGATCAGGGCAATGGAATGCTAATCAAATTGTCTCCTGTTCAGGCTTAGAAGCTCACCAAACTTCTCCAGTCAGACTTTCCCAGAAAGAGTGATGCTGTACTCGTTAATAAGTTCAAAAGAGTATATTAATCAACTAGATTAATTTAAACTAATTTAATCCTCGTCTGTTCACTTACCACTATAGGATCAATGTTTATTCAGCTATTGATTCTTGTGAGAGCTCTGCTGTTAAGAACTGCAGACCCTTTATAAACTCTGTAACATCTAATTTATAAAAGAGAACCAAACTGATCATTCATTCATCCATTCTTATTCCCATATGGAAAATAAGGCCTCTTTTCATCTTCAAGGCCATTTTAAAGACTGGAAAGAAAAAGAAAAAAGAAGCCTCGGGAAGATGATCAAGAATCCACCTAAAAGCATAGATGGTTACGCCTAAAAGAGACCTTGGAGACTCAAGCAGCACCTGCCACCTTCCTGCCCTCCTTTACAAAGGAAGAAACATGAGTTAAGAAAGATGTAACCATGACCTGGTCCAGTTCTCAAATTACACTGACCTGCATATTTCAGTGAGTCCACTGTATTGATTTTGGAGGGGATCAGAACATGAGGTGGCTTAATCAATCAGTATGGGGATTATTATCAGATACCACCAGCTGTCATCAGCTGTACCTTTGTTTGATGGTAGAGATACCCTCAAGCACTTTAGCTTGTTTGTTAAACAAACAAGCAAACCAGAAACTAGAGTTTCTACACATCTTCCATACTTGGGATCATCACCATAGCAGGAGGGGCTATGCCAAAGCTCTTCAACGAAAGGAAGAACAGTGAGGGTTCATTTGCAGGTTGTCAGTCAGAACTATGGCTTGGTCAGCCTCTTCTCTAGAGCAAGGTGTGAGCATCTAGGCTTCTTCGGTGTATCTTTTGTTGCTTAGCTGTGTCTCCACTAAGGGTGTATACCCTTTTCGGAGTCTTCTATATTGAAGGAAAAGAAGCAATGCAAAAAGGACAACCAAAACCACGAGCATCCCCGTAACCACTGAGAGCACTGTGGTCCAATCTGGAGTTTCTTCAACTGAAATTAAAGCAGAAGAAAAGAGTCTTACAATTGGGGTTTTCATCAGCTGAACACTCTTAGAAAAGGGAAGAATAAACCAATTTGTCTTTTACATGTGCTTTTGTTGATACGGCAAAACTACACTGACTGGAATAAAATTTTTCTCCTTCCTTATGAACTATTTATCATATCCATAACTTTTTTTGTGTGTGGAAGTGGAAAATGACATTCCATTGTTTGAATATAGCTTATTGTATTTTAAAAATTCCTTATGATAAATACTTATACAGAATAAACCCTCCAAGGAAGTATATAACTACTTTTGTGAGTTAGAAACTCATTTGTAAAAGTGCATGCTAAAATGGTATCTGGAGAACTGCAAAATATACAACAGCCAGGTCTAGAAATTCTGCTGTTGTCTCTACCTTTTTTTATGGAGTGATCAGTGAGTAAGACGGATGATACTGGAGATTATAACAGGGGTCATTCAAGAGCAAGAGTAGAAGAAATTTGGACCCATTTAAATAGTTGTGAATAAAATTGGGATCATTACATGATAAATACAATCCTCTATTTAAATATATTTTATAAGCACTTTTCCAAAAAATTAATGGATTTCACTTCTAATGTATTTATGCCTATTTGTCGTTTCCTTAAAAATTATCCTTGGGCAGTTGTTCTTAAAATCAGTTTTTCTGAAGTGGGTTCTTGTTCTGTACTCTACACTTCTCTAAATGTAAGACTGTCCTTCTAGTCCTTTCTCTCCAGTCTCACAGAGGACCCTGACTCATCCTGATGGGGTTTCCCCAAAAGGATTTTAATTTGTCTTTTCCTGCAACAATTGCCATCCTCATCTTCTTAAAATACAGGTTTTTATTCCGTCATTTCTTTGTTCAGGAGCCAAAAATGATTGTCTTTTGTTATTGTCCAAACTCTTCTGCCTAGCTTTTTTAAAAAATTACTTCTTTTTTTTTTAATTGTGGGAAAACATATATGACACATATTTTATCACCTTAACCATTTTTAAGTTCTGTGACATTAAATACATTCACATTGTTGACATTCCTCACCACTATTCATCCATAGAACTTTTTTCCCTGCAAAACTGAAATAATAATTCTCTAGTCCTCCATCCCTTCCCACTCTCTAGCAACAAGCAACCACTCTTTCTGTGTCTATGAATCTGACTACTATAGGTGCCCCATACAGTGGAATCATATAGGTTTTATCCTTTTGTGATTGGTTTATTTAACTTAGCATGTCTTCAAGATTCACCCATGTTACAGCATGTGTCAGGACTTCCTTCCTTTTTAAGGCTGAGTAATATTCCATTGTGTGTATGGACCATATTTTATCTGTTGTTATTTTGCTTATCTATCAGTGGGTACTTGGGTTGCTCCCATCTTTTAAAAAATTATTTATTTTTAATTGGAGGATAACTGCTTTACAATAGTGTGTTGATTTCTGCCACACATCAATATGAATAAGCCATAGCACACATATGTCCCCTCCCTCTTGTATCTCCCTCTTATTGCTTCCACCTTTTGCCTTTTGTGAATAATGCTGCTATGAATAGAGGTGTACAAATATCTGCTGGAGTACTTGCTTACAATTCTCTGGGGTCTATGCCCAGAAGCGGAATTGTTAGATCGCATGGTAAATCTGTGTTTAATTTTTTGAGGAGCTACTGTATTGTTTTTCACAGAGCCTATGCTAACATTCCCACCAGCAATGCATGAGGATTCCATTTTCTCCACATTCCCATCAACACTTGTTATTTTCTGCTTTCTTGGTAGCAGCCATCCTAATGGGTATAAAGTGGGATCTTATTGTGGTTTCTGCCCAACTTTTACAGTCCCTGATAACCAGGCATTCTCTCAGATCCAGCCTTAATTCACAGTTAATTACTCAAGCCTTTCACTGCAGCCAGGTTTTCTTCTCATGGTCCTCTATATGGACTACATGTGTCTGTCATAGTCCTGTTCCCTGCCTGTCTTCAATCTAAAATGCCCCTTTCTTTCCCCCAACCTACCTAAAACCACCATCTCTTTTTTAAAAAACCTTTTTTCTTTTTTTGACCACACGGCACAGCATGTGGGATCTTAGTTCCCCGTCCAGAGATTGAACCTGAGTCCCCTGCATTAGAAGATGTGGACTCAACCACTGGACTCCCAGGGAAGTCCCTCCATCTCTTTAATCCAGTTCAGGACCCAGCTCCTTTCCCAAATCCCTCTCTCCCTTCTTCAATCTTGGGTTATAGTTATGTGGCCTCAGAGAGGACGTAAATTTTTGTCAAACCAATAAAACAATGTGATTTGTATCTTCTAATGAGTTAATGCATTCTGGGCATATTTAGACTCTCAGGTTATATCTGTTAATTGACTGATGTCAGAGGCCATGGAAGCACGGTCAGAAGCACATGCCAAACTTTCTGATTATTATTATGTTCAATCCCAGAGAAATGAGAAAAGTTTCAAAGAGACATTCTCACCTCAGCAGCCCAAAGAAGAGAAACTTCAAATCAGTAAAGAGAACAAGGTGCAGTAGATGCAGAACTGGAAGGGAAAACAGAGGGCAGAGTCCAGGGTCTGAAAGGTTTTGAAAGTTGAGAGAGAAGGGGGCAGGGAGGGAGTAAGACACCAGGGGAGAGAGATGTGACCTCAGAAATGGTCGATTACTTTGCAGGCTGAGATTTAGAGAAGACAAAATAGACATTAATGGGAAAATGCCATCAGCACATAGGCTGTGTGTTTTTCAGCTTCTTGACAAATTAAGAGATTTTTTTTTTTTTTTTTTACTGTTTTACCTTTCCTTTATCAACCTGTCCGAAGGTTGAATGGCACATGGAGCTATATTGGGGCCTGGGCAAATTAAAAAAAAAAAAAAAAGGATGCCCCTACATTTATCAAAATATCTTTCTGTATTTTGAACCAAGTGGAAAAGCTAATAAAAAATCTACAACTTAAAAACATGACTTCAGGACTTCCCTGGTGGTACAGTGATTAGGAATCCACCTGCTAATGCAGGGGACATGGGTTCGATACCTGGTCCGGGAAGATTCCACATGCCTGTGCAACTACGCCCATGCACCACGATTACTGAGCCCGTACTCTGGACGCAACATGCCGTATCTCCAGAGTGCTACAGCTACCGAAGCTCACGTACCGAGAGACTGTGCTCCACAAGAGAAGCCACTGCAGTGAGAAGCCTGAACACCGCATCCAAGAGTGGTCATCGCTCACTGCAACTAGAGAAAGCCTTCGCAAAGCAACAGAGACCCAGCACAGCCAAAAATACATAAGTAAAATTATTTTTTTAAAGAATAAAAACATGATTTAAAAAATTCATTTAAAAAAGTGTACCCATGAAGTCCCACACAGCCCAATCTACTGGCAGGTCATTGTCATTTTTAAAAACCCCCCCGGCGGGGTGGTGTGGGTTAACTGGGAAAAAAAATAAATGGCCTACTTACAAACTAACACAGAGATATAAAACAAACAACAGCCTGGCTTTAAAATTTTGATACTGTATTCAACATGGATTTTTTTTGGGGGGCATTAATTTGGGTTTTTGATAATATTGCATTATATAATTACTTAGCTCAATTACTGAATTTTTGGCTTCCCTTTGAACTTTGTGCCTGAGGCAAGTGCTGCATTTGCCTCACCTTAAACCCAGCCTTGCCTTTAAGTAAAGATCTCTAAGAGGTCCTGCTAGTCGCCATCCATCTGTGGCTACTGCATTTTGATTTTATTGGTTAGGCATTTCAAACCATGGCTGGTTTTCAACTGTCAGATCAGGTGCAGTTGTAGATACTTGCCCTGAAATAAATTCTCTTAACAACTTTCAATTTTCTAAAACAAGAGTCATCCAACAGTCCCTTTTCTGATGTTTAATTGGTAGTTTAAAGGCTCATTTTGTAACTATACATACTCTAAAAAATTGCCAATAAACTTAACTAGATCTGAGCACTTCAATTTAAGGTCTTGATTTAGAAGAAAAAGAAAGGAAAAAAGAAAAGAAAGCCTCTTTAGAAGATTAATGAATCAGGCATTTAGAAGTTGCATTAGTTACCTGGCAGATCAATGGCATAACTGTAGCCAAGTTGGTCTGCGGTTAAAAAGAGTTCCTCATTAGTCACCGGAGGGAAGAAAGGAACCATGTTATACATCCGATTGTGACCAATGGGTGCCAGCTCCCGAGGCCAGGCATCCACAGGGGGATTGAATCTTTTCATCCACTCGTCAAAAATGGCATCAGTGAAGGAATGAAGGACCTGCAAGACAGTTGAACGCAGTGTTAACACCGATGGATGTGTGTTCAGTCACCAAGTCGTGTCTGACTCTTTTGTGACCCCATCGCCTGTAGCCTGCCAGGCTCCTCTGTCCATGGGATTTCCCAGGCAAGAATACTGGAGTGGGTTGCCATTTCCTTCTCCAGGGGATCTTCCTGACCCAGGAATAGAACCAGTGTCTCCTGCCATAGCAGACGTATTTTTCACCACTGAGTCACTGGGGAAGCCCTGCCAATATTGATGGGGCTGTTCTAATCGGGCCAATCTAATTGGAACTTTCTCTAAAATGAAATGAAGTTGGTTTTTCTCGACATCAGGAACTTCTTGGTGACATACCTACTGGCAAGATCCCCTGGAGAAGGGAATGGCAACCCACTCCAGTATTCTTGCCTGGAAAATTCCATGGACAGAGGAGCCTGGCAGACTATAGTCCATGGGGGCAGAGTTGGACATGACTCGGGACTGACACTTTGCTTTTCACTTTCAAGGCTGTATGGTATATCACTCCATAAACCCCTTTGTTAAGTGAACAAAGTAAGGTTCATGTTGCAGATGCAGCACTGGTTTAAGAATATTTGAGGCCTTCAACAAATTCATGTTAATTATTACATTCAGAAAAAAAGGCAAGTATGATCAGATATATAGTGCAGCCAATATTCAGATGCTTTGCTTTTAACAAGGAAGAAAGGAGACATTGTGTTTACCGATAGTATAAAACAAATGGATAATTAAAAGAAAGAAAGAAAACATCCAAAACGGGTCTTCAAATTTCTCCCACCCTTCTAGGTGCTCACTGTATAAGCCTCTCATTTGAATTCTCAGTGTTAGGCCAGCAAAAAAAAGTCTAAAAACGTTGTGCATAGTGCTGTTTTATTTTCTCAAGAAAGCTGTCAAAGTCCTTTTCAAAGACAGCAATTATTACGTGTTTTAAAATATTAACAGCAAAATTTCACATTTATGGTCCTGATTTTGCAATAGGACACAAACATGAGCGTTCAGCCCAGGCCGTTAGAGGTCCTCTTTCACTCCTAGTGGTTCAGGGAGCCCAGGGACTCTGTCTGATTTTCCTTCCCTCTGCCTGCAGGGTCTGTCGGTCACTCCAGGGCTTGTCACATAGGGGAAAGGAGATACTTACTTCAGTAAACACAGGTTAAATGAATTCATTTATCCGTCCACCAGTATGGCACTGGTGAAGTTATACTACCACTTATTTGTTTATCAATTTTCCATAATGAGACTCCTAACCCCTAAAAGTCAGAGATAAAGTCTTTTCACCTTTGGAATTTTAGGCTTAGTCTATAATTTGGACAGAGTCGATGTTTAATAAGTTTCTGTTGGCTGATGGCAGTGCCATGCAAAGTACTTTTATATTTTGTACAACTCATCCAAGGGCTTCCCTAGTGACTCAGGTGGCAACAAATCCATCTGCAACGCAGGAGACCCGGGTTCAATCCCTGGGTCGGGAAGATCCCCTGGAGCAGGGCTTGGCAACCCACTCCAGTATTCTTGCCATAAAGAAGTCTGATCATTGAAGAACTGATGCTTTCTAACGGTGGTGCTGGAGAAGTCTTTTTAGAGTCTCTTGGACAACAAGAGATCAAACCAATCAATCTTAAGGAAACCAACCCTGAATATTCACTGAAAGAACTGATGCTGAAGCTGAAGCTCCAATCCTTCGGCCACCTGGTGTGAAGAGCCGACTCACTGGAAAAGACCCTGAAGCTGGAAAAGATTGAGGGCTGGAGGAGAAGAGGGTGACAGAGGGTAAGATGGTTGGATGGCATCATCGACTCAATGCACACGAGTTTAAGCAAACTCCAGGAGAGAGTGAAGGAGAGGGAAGCCTGGCGTGCTAGAGTCCATGGGCTTGCACAGAGTCAGGCACAACTGAGCAATTAACAATTTCACTTTCTGGTTTGTACTACTGCTGCTTATTTAGTAGATAATAGTTTCAGATTTTACCCAAGGTTCCTTGTAGCTTTCTACCTGAATTGTCTCACGTGTCTACATTCACGATAGTGAAAAGAATCAAGTGATTTACTGAAAGGATTTTTTTCCTGAATGGATTTTTAAAGTTCATGGCAAGTATGAAATGAAAATATCTCCTGCCATATTAATAAACAAGACATGTCACAACCATCAGCGATTTCTGGCCTCCGAATGGGCATGAGGGCTCCTAAAACTGCTGCCACACACCACCCCCCCGTGGTGATTGCTGAGGAGCTGGGAGAATCCAGGAAGCAATAAGAACAAGGAAACAAGATTGACCCCAGATAGTTGAGGCGCATATGAAAGGAATGAATTCAGTGAGCCCAGAGGCTTACACCATCCCATGCACAGAATGCTACATTCCTTAATTTGATACCTGATCTTTGATGTTAAGACTGCCTGTTCCCTTTGTTGCAAACTTGTATATAGCAGGACTTCCCCTCCTGCCTTCTTGGAGCAGTTTTCTCAGAGCCACTGAGATGCTGTCTCCTGGACTCGGAGTCCTAAACATTCCCGCCAAATAAAATAACTCTACTTTTAGGTTGTGACTGTATTTTTTGGTCAATACAAGATACATGTTAAAAACCAAAACATCAAATTGTAAGACCTGGGCTTTCACAGAGAGAAAATATTTTCTGAGTTCTGAAATCTTGTCTTTGAGTCACAGAATTTAAGCCCCGAGGGAATAAAAGGCATCAAGCTTATTGAATGAGCAACAGCTTTGAAGGAACACATGATAATTCGAGACATCATGTCTCTCACAAGTAGAGTTCAGAAGTTCCTCTTTGAGAAGGGGCATTAACTCTGGAAAAGGAGCTGAGCGTTAGCTGTTGGTGTAGGTCTCTGAAAACAATATCACGTGCGGTAAAATTCTGGGAGCTCCAGATAAGGTTAGAAGTTTCCCAGAGAGAGCTCCATGCTCCAGGTCTGGCCTCAGGAGCCTGCCTCAAGTGTGGAGCCTGAGCAATAGATGCGCAATGTCTAAAAGTAGCAAGCACTATTGATTGCTTACCAAATAGCCTTTCTCCTCTTCTTTCTCGGTAACTTCTTTGGTGTTTGTGGTGAAGCAATGTGCCAAGGTATCCATGAGATTTAGCTGGAAATCACTGGCTAGGACTTCTAGAAAATCTTGTTAAAGATGGTTGTCTCAGCTTAAAAGGGGCCCCTTTTCCCTCTCCATCCCTCCTCGCTTCCTGGAACATGGGTGTGATGGCTGAAGCTGCAGCAGCTATCTTAGCAGCCCGCAAGCAAAGCTAAGAAGCCACGCACCAAGGATGGTTAAGCAGAAAGACAGAGGGAGTTGATGATGACTATGGAGATACTATACCAAGGCTGAGCCACCTGCCACCGGAGTTCTTTTACACAAAGAGAAAAATAAACCTCTTTATTTGTTGCTTAGACTTCTGTAATTTTGGTTTTCTATTTTAAGCAGTTGAACCAAGTGCTAACTGATACACAGAAAAAGGCGTGTATCAGAATGTACTTTCTAAGAAAGGCCGCACAATATCTCTTAAACTTTTAGAAACCATCTGAGTTGAAGTCAGAGATCAAACTGTGATTTTTAAAAAAAAAAGAGAGAGAGATAAGAGAATCTCAGGGCAGAGAAAGATGTAGAGTCAATGCTGTAAGAGGCAAATAACTGGGTGAAAACACCAGAATTCACCAGGTGTGGAAGGGTAAACAATTAGGGAGGGGATGAGACTCTAAAGAAATTCATAATTTGGAGGGCAAGAACAGGGGAAGAGTAATAAGGAGAAGATTATAGGTCTCAGATGAGCCGTTAAACATTATGCAATAAAAGCTCTAATAGGAACTACATACAGATGAACCAATTTATAGAATGTAGTTTAAAAAAAAAAAAAAAGGCCAGCATATGCCAAGGAGATGCAAAATAGGCAAGAGACAAAATTCTGTGAGCAACAATGTATCCAGAGGCTACAAAGAGAAGCAGGGCAACAGGGAGCCTAGGTATTTTTGATAAAGTTGTGAACATTGTTCCTAAATGAAATAACCTGAATTGCTTTTGATAAACCAGTGGTATTTTTGTTGAAAAGTGTTATTCACTCAGTCATCTCCGACTCTTGTGACCCAAAGAGCTACAGACTGCCAGGGTCCTCTGTCTGTGGGATTTCCCAGCCATTCCCTTTTCTAGGGGATCTTTCCAACCCAGGGATCGAACCCAGGTCTTCTACACCGCAGGTGGATTCTTTACCATCTGAGCCAACAGGGAAGCCCCATCTTTGTTGAACACAGGTTGAAAATAAGCTACTATCTCTGTAAACATAATTCGAGGGCATAAATAAAAGCAAAAGCAAAGTAAAAGTAAACTGCTGTTGCCTTCTATCTGCTATAGAGATTTATACTTATATTTTAGCATTAATAATTGAGTGCCTCAGAAATGAGGTTACAAATTTTGGTACACAAACTTAGGCTATCTTATTCCAACAAAGTAAACATAGGTATAGGAAGGAAAAAATAATGCTACATTTCAACTTGCAAAGCAGTATTGAATAAAATGTGATTACATGGGCTTTCAAGGTAAAAATTTTTTAATGCAACCTTGCAGAAGAAAGCAATTGATCAACAAATACTGTGCTTAGAGGCATAAAGAAACTTAATAAAGTACAGGGAAAACATGCATATCTTTCTCAAGATCACTGGAGGATAAAGTTACTAACAACCTTCTCTCTTGTCATTGTTGTCATTTAGTCGCTAAGTTGTGTCCAACTCTTTTGTGACTCCATAGATTGTACCCTATCAGCCTCCTCTGTCTACTGGAGAGGGTTGCCATTTCTCCAGGAGATCTTGCCAATTCAGGGATCAAACTTGTGTTTCCTGTATTGGCAGGCAGATTATTTACCACTGAGCCACCTAGGAAGCCAACCTTCACTTAGGGGACTGAAAATTCAGATTGCTGCCATGTGGAATCTCTGACACAAGAAGAGTATTTGTGCCTACAGCAAGATTGCTATGGAATATTTATTTATTCTTGCCTTCTTCTATCAAGGATTTGAAGCATGGTATAGCCAAGATGTTGGTTTTATATACCTAAAGAAGCCATACGTAAGAGGCTTGAAATAGTTACATAACACTCAATTTCTACTTAGCTGACTACTAAGCTCTCCCACCGGAGAAGGTAATGGCACCCCACTCCAGTACTCTTGCCTGGAAAATCCCATGGGCGGAGGAGCCTGGTAGGCTGCAGTCCATGGGGTCGCTAAGAGTCGGACACGACTGAGCAACTTCCCTTTCACTTTTCACTTTCATGCATTGGAGAAAGAAATGGCAACCCACTCCAGTGTTCTTGCCTGGAGAATCCCAGGGATGGGGGAGCCTGATGAGCTGCCATCTATGGGGTCGCACAGAGTCGGACACGACTGAAGTGACTTAGTTTAGCTTAAGCTCTCCCACAGGGAGATGAGTACTCCATAGGCAGCACACTTAGTGAGAGACAAGAAACCACCAGAGAAAATGGGCATTTGAATAACAATAGAGTCTCCTGGACAGTGCTAAGCCCAGATGGTATTTCTCATTTTACTATAATTTTCTTTCCCTCTCCTTTTCTACCTGCTCTCTCATTGCATCCTGAGCAGACAGAATGGAAGGTATTTTTTCAGGCAGTTTGGAAGAGTTACCTAAGGAAAGCACCCTTTCTGCATAGCTTTGTATGATAGCATTGTATACAAAATACACATATGTATACATATAATTATATCATATACATTGTATACAAGATATAATAATATGCATATAAAAGAAATAGCAAGAGCATTAGGAATTCAGCTGCGATATCCCTGAGAAAGAAAGCTTGTAGTTTAAGCATTAAATTTTGAACAGATGCAAACAGAGGACTACAGGAGAGTTCTGCTGTTAATATGTCAGCTTTAAAAGATGTGACCAGTTTGGCATACATCATAGGCAAACAATACGGATTGAAAAGAGACCAGGGTGATGTTAGAAGAGATTCTAAATAGGAACTGAGATACTCCCAGGCCATTCGAGGCTAAAGAGCCTCCAAAGCTCTAAGAGAGGAACTCAAATCAATGCTAGAACCATCTTAGATATGTATATATATTATGGTTTGCCATTATATTACTTAATTCGTCAATGTGCTGAGTTGCTCAGTCATGTCCAACTATTTGCAACCCCATGGACTATAGCCCACCAGCCTCCTCCATCCATGGGATTCTCCAGGCAAGAATATTGGAGTGGGTTGCCATTTCCTTCTTCATAATTCATCAATAATGAAGTGTATACAGTTCATCTCTTAGGTTTAATTCTTCTGCATAGACTATGTGTTTATCCTTATAAAATTTAGACTTGAAAAGAACCCTTTCAGCTCCGTTTAACCATTTAGGATGTGCAAGTTAAAGATCAAAACATCCTTACAAACTATTATTTATAAAATAAGCTACAAGGATATACTGTAAAACACAGGGACTATAGCTAATGTTTTTAAATAACTCTAAGTGTAGCATAATCCTTAAAAATTGTGAATCAGGGCTTCCCTGATGGTACAGTGGTTACAACTCTGAGCTTCCAATGCAGGGGGCACAGGTTTGATCCCTGGTCAGGGAACTAAGATCCTACAAGCCACATGGTGCAGCTCCCCAAAAATAAATAAATAATAATTAAAATAAAGTAAAATGATATTAAAAAGAAACCCACTTCTGTATAATTTTTAAAATTTTAATTAGGAATCACTAAATTGTATACTTGTAACATACAATATTGTACATCAAGTATACTTCAATAAAGAAAATAAATAAGAGTATATCATGATAGAATGTGTGATATACACTTCAGTCAAGAGTATTTCTTGTACTTAATTAAATATTATTATAGCTTTTCAATTGTTAAGAAAAATAAAATCACCCCTTGCCCAGAACTGAGCCTATGGAAACCCTGACATCCTGGAAGATCCTGCCCCAAGGAGGTGGCCAGCCACCCTTGCTGGTACCTCAGCTCTTGCAAAATACACCAAGATGGTAGGAATTAGCAGCTGTCTATTTCAGGTATTTTAAAACACATAGATTCAATAAAATAAATGTGACATTTTAAAAACATGAATCCTTATTCATGATAAAATCAATGCCCTATCTTTCCAAAAGTCAAGCAAAATCATTTAGACCTGCCTCTTCACCAATTAGTGTTAATTCCCTGGTGGCTCAGAGGGTAAAGCGTCTGCCTGCAATGCAGGTAGACCTGGGTTCCATCCCTGGGTCGGGAAGGTCCTCTGGAGAAGGAAATGGTGCCCCACTCCAGTACCTTTGCCCAGAAAATCCCATGGGCGGAGGAGCCCAGTAGGCTACAGTCCATGGGGTCGCAAAGAGTCGGACACAACTGGGCGACTTCACTTTCACTTTCTTTCCCATCAACATGATCTAACAGGACAAAATGTCCTCAGTGGTCACGAAAGCAATTGTGAAGGGATCAGAGGAAGAACTGTCTAAACAGACAAAAGGCAAAATTGCAGCTGGAATACTCAATGTGGGGAAATTTTTGAGTAGAAAACTTTTCTTATCATCTCTGCTCAGCCACTTATATAGGGTCTTGTACTCCCCTTAGCCTCTCTGAGCTTTATTGTCCCCATATTTACCACACACAGTTTTGTAAAGTTAAAAAATTATGTTTACATGGCGTCTAGTGACACAGTAATAAGTGCTCAATAATCTGATATTCTCCTCACAAGAGTTTACTGCACATCAACCGAGTACTAACCACTAACTAACCTACATACCTAACCACTGATGCAGAGGTTGGATGTGGTATTAGTTATAATGTGAGCTTCCCTTAAGCTAGTGAACCCTAGAAAACACAGTAAAATTTTAAGATTCTTTTTATGTGGACCATTTTTTAAATCTTCACTGAGTTTATTACAATATTCTGTTTTATGTTCTGGATTTTTGGGCCTGAGGCATGTGAGATCTTAGCTCCCCAACAGGGATGGAACCCATACCCCCTGCATTGGAAGGCTAAGTCTTAACCACTGGACTGCCAGGGAAGTCCCCTAAGAACACATTTTTATATGAACAGAGTATTAGGTTTCCAAGAAAAATAAAATATTTAAAGAGGATGTTTTATTTGTTGCTAACTTTGGGGGCTTCCCTCATAGGTCAGTTGGTAAAGAATCCGCCTGCAATGCAGGAGACCCCAGTTCGATTCCTGGGTCAGGAAGAGCCCCTGGAGAAGGGATGGGCTACCCACTCCAGTATTCTTGGGCTTCCCTTGTGGCTCAGCTGGTAAATAAACCACCTGCAATGTGGGAAATCTGGGTGTGATCCCTGGGTTGGGAAGATCCCTTGGAGAGGGGAAAGGCTACCCACTCCAGTATTCTGGCCTGGAGAATTCCATGGACTGTATAGTCCGTGGGTTCGCAAAGAGTTAGACACGGCTGAGCCACTTTCAGTTTACTACATAGAGAACAAAGCATTTCACTATTTCTCTTGAAAGTGAAAGTGAAAGTCGCTCAGTTGTGTCCGACTCTTTGCAACCCCATGGACTGCAGCCTGCCAGGCTCCTCTGTCCATGGAATTCTCCAGGCCAGAATACTGGAGTGGGTAGCTGTTCCCTTCTCCAGGCGATCTTCCCAACTCAGGGATAGAACCCAGGTCTCCCGTACTACGGGTGGATTCTTTACCATCTGAGCCACCAGGGAAGTCCTAATTCTAAGAACTTTTCATTTTTTTTCTCTTCCCAGAACTCATTATCCTACGTGAACAGACAGACCACAGAAAAGAAAATGCAAAAGGTTCCTTAAATATGTGAAAAGATGCTGAACTTCATTTAGAAGAAAAGAAATGAAAATGAAACTCACTGAAATATTTTCACCTATCAATTGGCAAAATTGGAAAAGGTGATAATATACCAGGCTAATGAGAGAGAGTGGAGGAGCTGTCCCTCTGCTACGTAGCTGGGTAGAGGAAAAAAATCATTCAACCTTCCACAGGGCAATTTGGCAATATCTACCAAATTTCAAATGCATTTATTTCACTTTTCAGCCAGTAATTCTCTCGCTTATCCTATATGTTCATTTATTGCTGAATTGTTCATAAACCAAAAGATGAGAAACCACCTAAACATCCATCAGTAGGAGACCAATTTGGCAGTGAGTTCATGCTAGAGATGGAGAAGGAAATGGCAATCCACTCCAGTATTCTTGCCTGGAGAATCCCATGGACGGAGGAGCCTGGTAGGCTACAGTCCACTGGGTCGCAGAGAGTCGGACACGACTGAGCGACTTCACTTTCACTTTCACTTCATGCTAGAGAATACCATACGTGTGTGCTCAGTCATGCCCATGTTATTTGTGAACATATGGACTGTAGTTTGCCAGGCTCCACTGTCCATGGAATTTTCTTGGCAAGAACACTAGAATGGGTTGCCTTTTCCTCCTCCAGGGGATCTTCCCAACCTAAGAATGGAACCCGTGTCTCCTGCATTACAGGCAAATTCTTTATCACTGAGCCACTTGGAAAGCCCACAGAACAGCATGCAGCCTTTTAAAAGAAAAGTGTTTAAAATAAGTAAAACAAATAAAGAGTAAAAGTCACAGAAGTGTCTATAGTATACTTTCATTTGGATAATGAAATATATAAAGAAATATATAATGTGCTTGTATATTTATAAATTATATCTGGAAGAATAAAGAAAAATGAGAATGGATAGCTGGGAGCTGATATTGATAAAGGGATTTCATTTTATGCCTTTTTCATTTGAACCTGTTATGTGCATTATATGTTATAAAGTTTTTAAATTAAAAAATTTAGGAAACTACATAACATTCAGAAAATATGTGCATTATATTGACTACGGTCAAACATATAAGAATATGAAAGGAAATAAGCAAGAATATTAAAATGGAATTATAGGCACTTTAAAATATTTTTGCCAATATATCTGCAATTATAAATAATTAAAAATCATTAAATGGTTAAAAATTTTTAAATTGACATAAAACAACATTATTTTCAATACTCAAGGTATTTGTCTAATTACAACTTTTCCTTTTAAAAAAGATAAATAAAGTAGATCCATTTTTAAATGCTCTTGAGGGGAGAAAAGCAAGGCC
>NW_011494797.1:974924-979755 GCF_000754665.1 Bison bison bison | reverse complement strand
TTAAAAATTTCAACTAACTCATAATAATTCAGAAATATTTATACTTGCTATTGTGACCTATTAATTTTATTGAAGTTTAGGAAAATAGAGTCAGACAAGATTTTACAGGCTTAACTTGGTGTAGTCCATTAGATCTTCATTTTTAGAAGCTCATTTTTGGGAATTCCCTGGTGGTCCAGTGGGTAGGACTCTGAAATTCCACTGCAGGGGGCATGAGTTGGATCTCTGGCTGGGGAACTAAGATCCTGCAAGATGCATGGCACAGCCAAAATACAACAAAAAAAACTCATTTTCTCTTTTCTTGCTTTATATTCTTAAATTTCTCTCTTATCCAAATGATTGTCATTATTAAGAAATATAAATAAATAGTAAGGATTTACTGTATAGCATAGGGAACTATTTTCAACATCTTGTAACAATCTAATAACCGATAATAAAAAGAATCTTAAAAAGAATATATATATATACATATACACACATTTGTATTAGTTTCAGGTGTAAAGTGATTCAGTTACATATATAATATACACAAAGTGAAAATGAAAGTCTCTCAGTCGTGTCTGATTCTTTGCGACCCCGTGGACTATACAGTCCATGGAATTTTCCAGGCAAGAATACTGAAATGGGCAGCCTTTCCCTTCTCCAGGGGATCTTCCCAGCCCAGAGATTGAACCCAGGTCTCCGCATTGCAGGCGGATTATTTACCAGCTGAGCCACAAGGAAGCCCATAATATATACAATAATATATGTAAATAAATCAACTATAGCTCAATAAAAAAAGAAATAAATATAAATGATAATAAGGCTGCTGGTATGTCTTATTCCATTTAGAATTTTAATGTAAAAGGTGAAGAACAGACACATGAGCTACTCAGTGATTATTAACTGTGCAACCTATTAATCTCCCCACCAAGAATTAAAACTTGCCGAATGTACCTTTACTAAGAGGTACATTAGTAATCCAAATACATCGTTAAGAATATTTTCTTTAGGAATTGGGCACAAAGTCATTAATCCTCTAACATAGTTTCTTTCATGGCAGTTAACTATTTAACTTTGCAGTCTATTGGTTTCCCTCCTTTTTTTCTTTTCTAGGTTACACCCAAATTTGATATTGAAAACAGAACTATTTAGCATTCCTGTGACCTAATCTTACTTTCCATGATAAATGTGTGCATTTCCTTCAATTACCTTAAAATTAGAATTTCAGAGATTGGTTCAGAGTATTTCCTGCATTTTAACATGACACCTTCTTATACTCATTTCGATCAAATACAAATGTGTGTTTCTCTTGCTTGAAGAGATTTCACAAAAAACAAATTTAATAAATGTCATATGCAATATGTTTGCATAAATTTGAAATTTCAGAAGCCATAACTCTGTAACCTTAAGTGCTTTCACCTGGGTCTCAATATTGTTGAAGCTGAATTGGCTTCAACATGAAACTCTTTGTCAATAGCCTAAAGTAATAGTGAGTTCTGGAACTGGTGCCAAAACATTACTCCTTCTGTGCCTTCAAAGAAAGGCTGTGGCTTTTTGTCTATTTATATGCACATAACTTATACCAAGGAAAACAAATTTTTAAATATTAAAGGTATTAAAAGTAATGAAGACAAGGATGATAAAACATCTTGTGTCTTTCAACTAATGTAAGTCACAGAATCCCACGTCCACAAAATCATAATGTGGGCTTCCAGCTACAGCAGGAAGAGAAAGATGACTGAAGAGATATCTGTACTACACAGAAGACATTGATCCCTTCCAGCGGGGGTTGACAAACTAAAGCTTGCTGGGTAAACAGGGCTCACTATTCTTGTAAATAAAGTTTTATTAGAACACCACACTTGTAGGCAGATAGGAGATGGATGGTCTGAAAGAAAAGAACCAAATATAGCTTTTTGACATAAAAAAGACCATTTTAAGTCTAAACCATTTTGCCATCTAGGCCTGGCCACAGTGTTTGCCCTTGAACAAGCCTTATGAAGATTTTAAATGAACAAAAAAACAAATTGACTGTTACCAGACAAGAGAAGTAACAATAGCAAAGGTAACAAATCAGTTGTAAAGACTCTCCGTTCTGTTTTAATATTAAAGATTAGCCTCAAGCACTTTCCTGAGCTGTTCTGAAGAATCTAAACCCTCAACCACTAGATGAGTGGAGCCTAGGAGATGATGATGTTAACCTTTTCTCACTTGAAACTTAAGCTGGGACTAAAGCTAAGTCCAACTAAAGCTTGGACTCTGTCAACCTTTGCTCCAATTCTGTGCTGAATCCCGGGTGGTTCAGCTGGTAAAGAATCTGCCTGCAATGCGGGAGACCTGGGTTTGATCCCTAGGTTGGTTGGGAAGATCCCCTGGAGAAGGTAAAGGCTACCCACTCCAGTATTCTGGCCTGTATAGTCCATGGGGTCGCAAAGAGTCAGACTCGACTGAGCGACTTTCACTTCAGTTCACTTTATGCTGAATTCTCCTATGCACAAGTCCCTTCACGAATATTCATGTACCCTTAGCTTAAAACGTTCCCAATTTTGCTATTCCTCCAGGAGACGCTGCTTTGGGAAAGACCCCAAATGTTCTCTTTACTTGCTATAAGTAATAAATCCTTCCTTCTCCCAATTGATCTTTGGCTTGGCTGTGTTTTCTGGCTAAACACCCACCAAGAGATGATCCCAGTTTTGGGTAACACACTCACTTGTTCCTGTATTGTCTGTGGCTCCTTTCCTGCTACAGCGGCAAGGCTGCACACCTGCAACAGAGGCCATCTTGTCTGCAAAGCCTAAAACATGTGCTATCTGGTCATTGACAGAAAAATGTCGTCAAGCCCTGCAGATTTAGTAGGGTTTCCTCAAAATACTGCTGCTGAGTCATGTCCCACCCTCTGAGACCCCACTGAGGTGGGACTGTGACCCATCAGGCTCCTCTGTCCATGGAATTCTCCAGGCAACAATATTGGAATGGGTTGCCATTTCCTCCCCTAGGGGATCTTTCCGATCCAGGGATCAAATCCATGTCTCCTGCATTACAGATGGATTCTTTACTGACTGAGCCACCAGAGAAGCCCACTTAGTGGGTTTCCTCAAAATAAGGAGATAAGATTTGGCAATCCTTGAAACTTAGGACCGAAAATCAAATTACTAGCCATCACCACTGTTACCTTTGGTAGGAGTGAAAGGTTTGGGTTTAATCTTCAATTTGTCAGAGGACTGCTATTCACATAATATTTTGGAGTACTGTGTAAAGAGTACTGTAATATTCTTCCTTATTAATAAGGGTTGTTATGTACAAATTAAAAATGTATGTTTTAATAAAAATTTAGAGATGTATACTATTGATAAATAGCTAGATAGCAAAGAAGGTACACATGGAAATATTTGGCATTGCTGATGGCTGAAATGATAGCCTGAAAGTGATGTGAGATATCAAATTAGAACCAATGAACAAGGCAGGCATCTTACAGAAGAGCACAGATGACAATGGAGGATTTACAGATAACCCCTCACCTTATTAGAAGTGGGGACCAGTAGTCCACATTTCTGATCCTCTGATGGCAAGAACAGCAGCTCATTTTCAGTCAGTCCTTTGCGAAGTGAAGGGGGCCAGGACCAAACACTAAACAGAATTTTGGACCTCAGGTAGGTGGGCATCATCCCAGGGTCATGGCATATGCACAGTCCTTCTAGTCCATCACTTACCTTCAACACTGCTCATTCTACCAATGAAAAATCCTTCCTCTTCATGCTCATGTTAAGTTATGATATAATTTATAATCTTATTAGGGTTTCCCAGGTGGCACTTGTGGTAAAGAACCAACCTGTCAATGCAGGAGATGTAAGAGATGCGGGTTTGATCTCTGGATTGGGAAAATCCTCTGGAGGAGGGCCTGGCAAACCACTCCAGTAATCTTGCCTGGAGAATCCCATGGACAGAGGAACCCAGCAGGCTATAGTCCACTAGGTTGCAAAGAGTTGGACACGACTAAAGCGGCTTAGCACGCATGCACGAATAATCTTATTATGCTAATTTATGAATCCACCTCTGAACTGTAAACTCCCATACAGTTCAGTTCAGTTCAGTTCAGTTGCTCAGTCATGTCCGACTCTTTGTGACCCCACGAATCGCAGCACGTCAGGCCTCCGTGTCCATCACCAACTCCCGGAGTTCACCCAGACTCACGTCCATCGAGTCAGTGATGCCATCCAGCCATCTCATCCTCTGTCGCCCCCTTCTCCTCCTGCCCCCAATCCCTCCCAGCATCAGAGTCTTTTCCAATGAGTCAACTCTTCCCATGAGGTGGCCAAAGTACTGGAATTTCAGCTTTAGCATCATTCCTTCCAAAGAAATCCCAGGGCTGATCTCCTTCAGAATGGACTGGTTGGATCTCCTTGCAGTCCAAGGGACTCTCAAGAGTCTTCTCCAACACCACAGTTCAAAAGCATCAATTCTTCGGCCCTCAGCCTTCTTCATAGTCCAACTCTCACATCCATACATGACCACAGGAAAAACCATAGCCTTGACTAGTCGAACCTTTGTTGGCAAAGTAATGTTTCTGCTTTTGAATATGCTATCTAGGTTGGTCATAACTTTCCTTCCAAAGAGTAAGCGTCTTTTAATTTCATGGCCGCAGGCACCATCTGCAGTGATTTTGGAGCCGCCCCAAAAATAAAGTCTGACACTGTTTCCACTGCTTCGCCATCTATTTCCCATGAAGTGATGGGACCGGATGCCATGATCTTCGTTTTCTGAATGTTGAGCTTTAAGCCAACTTTTTCACTCTCCACTTTCACTTTCATCAAGAGGGTTTTGAGTTCCTCTTCACTTTCTGCCATAAGGG
>NW_011494797.1:974267-974824 GCF_000754665.1 Bison bison bison | reverse complement strand
GGTATGCCCATCTCTTTCAGACTTTTCCACAGTTTATTGTGATCCACACAATCAAAGGCTTTGGCATACTCAATAAAGCAGAAATAGATGTTTTTCTGGAACTCTCTTGCTTTTTCTATGATCCAGCAAATGTTGGCAATTTGATCTCTGGTTCCTCTGCCTTTTCTAAAACCAGCTTGAACATCAGGAAGTTCACACTTCAAATCTTGCTGAAGCCTGGCTTGGAGAATTTTGAGCATTACTTTACTAGCGTGTGAGATGAGTGCAACTGTGCGGTAGTTTGAGCATTCTTTGGCATTGCCTTTCTTTGGGATTGGAATGAAAACTGACCTTTTCCAGTCCTGTGGCCAGTGCTGAGTTTTCCAGATTTTGCTGGCGTATTGAGTGCAGCACTTTCACAGCATCATCTTTCAGGATTTGAAATAGCTCACTGGAATTCCATCACCTCCCCTAGCTTTGTTTGTAGTGATGCTTTCTAAGGCCCACTTGACTTCACATTCCAGGATGTCTGGCTCTAGGTCAGTGATCACACCATCGTGATTATCTGGCTCGTGAAG
>NW_011494797.1:969277-973635 GCF_000754665.1 Bison bison bison | reverse complement strand
CAAAACTCTATTAGTCTTTTCCCTGCTTCATTCCGTATTCCAAGGCCAAATTTGCCTGTTACTCCAGGTGTTTCTTAACTTCCTACTTTTGCATTCCAGTCCCCTATAATGAAAAGGACATCTTTTTTGGGTGTTAGTTCTAAAAGGTCTTGTAGGTCTTCATAGAACCGTTCAACTTCAGCTTCTTCAGCATTACTGGTTCGGCATAGACTTGGATTACTGTGACATTGAATGGTTTGCCTTGGAAATGAATAGAGATCATTCTGTTGTTTTTGAGATTGCATCCAAGTGCTACATTTCCGACTCTTTTGTTGACCATGATGGCTACTCCATTTCTTCTGAGGGATTCCTGCCCGCAGTAGTAGATATAATGGACATCTGAGTTAAATTCACCCATTCCAGTCCATTTTAGTTCGCTGATTCCTAGAATGTCGACATTCACTCTTGCCATCTCTTGTTTGACGACTTCCAATTTGCCTTGATTCATGGACCTGACATTCCAGGTTCCTATGCAATAGTGCACTTTACAGCATCGGACCTTGCTTCTATCACCAGTCACATCCACAGCTGGGTATTCTTTTTGCTTTGGCTCCACCCCTTCATTCTTTCTGGAGTTATTTCTCCACTAATCTCCAGTAGCATATTGGGCACCTACTGACCTGGGGAGTTCCTCTTTCAGTATCCTATCATTTTGCCTTTTCATACTGTTCATGGGGTTCTCAAGGCAAGAATACTGAAGTGGTTTGCCATTCCCTTCTCCAGTGGACCACATTCTGTCAGATCTCTCCACCATGACCCCCCCCGTCTTGGGTTGCCCCACAGGCATGGCTTAGTTTCATTGAGTTAGACAAGGCTGTGGCCCTAGTGTGATTAGACTGACTAGTTTTCTGTGAGTATGGTTTCAGTGTGTCTGCCCTCTGATGCCCTCTTGCAACACCTACCGTCTTACTTGGGTTTCTCTTACCTTGGGCGTGGAGTATCTCTTCATGGCTGCTCCAGCAAAGGGCAGCTGCTGATCCTTACCTTGGACGAGGGGTATCTCCTCACCGCCACCCTTCCTGACCTTCAACGTGGGATAGTTCCTCTAGGCCCTCCTGCGCCAGTGCAGCCACGGCTCCTTGGACGTGGGGTTGGTCCTCCCACCTGCCGCCCCTGGCCTCCGGCTTGGGGGCGTGGGGTAGTTCCTCCCGGCCGCAGCCCCTGACCTTAGACGCAGGGTAGCTCCTCTCAGCCGTTTCTGCGCCGTCGCAGTCTGGCACTCTCGGCCGCTGCCTCTGACCTCAGACGTGGGGTAACTCCTCTTGGCCGCCGCCCTTCGGTCATGGGGTCCTCCCGGCTCCTGCCCCTGACCTCGGACGTGGGGTAGCTCCTCTCGGCCGCCTGCGCTTAGTGCGCCGGTCACAGCTGCCCACACTCCCATCCAGGGTCATCCCAAAGCTAACCAACCATCTCTAAAGCATGGCTGAGGGGACTTCAAACACTTTCTAACCACCCGTATGGTATAGAGTAAAATTAATTGACATATGCATACATCCTATTGTTCACACAGAGAATAAAACACACACCAAACCTTAATCTTGTTGAAAAGCAAATAAATCCAATACATTATCTAGAATATTTTTCATCCGGTCTGAGTCTTTGAACATACCACAAAAACAGGATCATTGGCAGCAGAATGTGGCAAAGCGCTTGTCCCATTCAGGAAGGAATGAACCAGATTATGAAAATTCATCACTTGAGAGTCCAGGGTCCCATCTGCTTTGCCAAACCCTTCCAGGGCATTCCTGAGAGAAATCAGTATTTCAGCAACTAGAGTCATGAACTGACAAAGAAAGCTCTCTTTTTGTTTCCAGCCTAGGTAATAGTCTTTTAATTTCAGATTGTGTAGGGAAATGGGACCAATGCAGGAGACATTGAGAAATGGGTTTGATTTCGGGTCAGGAAGATCCCCCAGAGAAGGAAATTGCAACCCACTCCAATATTACTTGCCTGGAAAATTCCATGGACAGAGGAGCCTGGCAGGCTACAGTCCATGGGGTCACAAAGAGTTGGACACAATTGAGCAACACAAGGGGCTCAGAGTTGAACAGTTACTGTAAGGTTTAGTCATGAAAACCATGAATCTATCTGCATTCCTTTCTGGATCTTCAAAGATGCTTGTTAAAATCGTATTTATAGGGACTTTCCTGATGGTCCAGTGGCTAAGACTTCATGCTCCCAATGCAGGGGGGCCTGGGTTCGATTCCTGATCATGGAGCTAGATCCCACATGCCAAAACTAAGACCCAGTGCAACCAAATAAACAATAAACAAATTTTTAAAAAATCTTACTTACAGCCACACATAGTGGTTTAGTCCCTAAGTCGGGTCCAACTTTTGCGACCCCATAGTCTGTAACCTGCCAGGCTCCTCTGTCCATGGGATTCTCAAGGCAAGAATACTGGAGTGCGTTGCCATTTCTGTCTCCAGGGTATCTTCCCAACCCAGGAATCAAACCCTGGTCTCCTGCCTTGAAGGCAGATTCTTTACCAACTGAGCTATAAGGGAAGCCCATAGCCATTTCTCATAATTCTTACATAATTATTTATTTATTTTTACATAATTATTTCTCATAATTCTTACAATCTTTTTAGAGGGAGAAAATTATTAGTTGGCCTTTAAATTTCAAGTATCCTAATGTTGCTGTGCTGAAATCTGAGTAGCATTTAGTCTGTGTGCATGTGCTCATTCATTCAATCGTGTCCAACTCTTTGTGACCCCATGGACTATAGTCTACAAGCTCCTCTGTCCATGGGGATTCCCCAGGCAAGAATACTGGAGTGGGTTGCCGTTTCCTTCTCCAGGGGATCTCCCCAACTCAGGGACCAAACCCAAATCTCTTGTCTATTAGACTGGCAGGCGGATTCTTTACTCCTCTAAGATCTCAGAACCAAACGTTAAGGTCTATGGCTGATATTTCATTAATGCAGAAAAAAATAAGAAAGAACACAAGAAAATATATTTTAAATACTCTATGTAATTGGTGAGGTACCATGGTTCTGAAGACTGTACTTATATGTGTATAGAAATTAGAAATGCAAAAAGGTGGTTTTGAATAGCTGAGTTAGAAGATATAAAAACTAAGCTCTTAATGATAGTGAGGGACAGGGAAGCCTGGCGTGCTGCAGTTCATGGGGTTGAAAAGAGTCAGACACAACTAAGCAACTAAATAACAATTAATGATAGGTAACACTATGCCTTGCTATCCTCTTACAAAGCGCTTCCCTATTACTGAGCTTTGATGTCTCCCAACATCTAGCTTTCTTTCCCATTCATTACAACTACAAGCATGGAAATCTTAAAAGGACAGTAAAATATAGACATCAGAGCACCAACCTGAAACTGAGGGTAGAGTTCTGGAAGAAAGGAGGACTGTCAAACTTCTTGAGAGACAGGCAATTTTGTATGTCTTTTAAAGTTGGCAATTTCTCACTGTTTCTTCCCATTTGATTTCTTTTCAACAAACCTTCATAGGTTCCATTACACAAGGTGACTCGGCGGTTGTAGTCATTCAAGCTAAAATGTGTAAGGAGGTTAGAAATACCTGTTAGTTCATGGGTAGTATCATAACTTTGAGCCCAACAAACCAATCAAGGTCATAGTTGTGGTAAAACTTTACTATAGTTACCTTACAGGGGTCAAACATGTGTGGTAAAGGAACTGCTTCCAAAAGCAATTATGGATGAAGGAGTTTTGAAAACATAGATGCATGAAATATGAATCAACACATAAATAACGAGGAAAATTACCATTCCATTGGAAAGACAGTAAGACGGCTTACTAGGCAAGACAGTGGCTCCTATTGTACATGCATTTGAATCTGGAGTAACTGAAGAGAGACCAGGGTAGACTGTTTTAACACTGAGCTAAGCCAGTTTGATCTGATAAATTCAAGCACCCAGCACACATGCGCTTCCCTGGTGGCTCAGCTGGTAAAGAATCTGCCTGCAATGTGGGAGACCTGGGTTCGGTCCCTGGGTTGGAAAGATCCCCTGGCGAAGGGAAAGGCTACCCACTCCAGTATTCTGGCCTGGAGAATTCCATGGTCTGTAGAGTCCTTGGGGTCGCAAAGAGTCAGGCACGACTGAGAGACTTTGACTAAGCCAGTTTGGCAGAAGTGAAGCTAGGAAAGCATTCCAGGCAAACTGAAGACAAATGGAGGTGGTCAGAGTCAAAACAGATGATACTATGTGGAGGAGAGGAATCAGGAGAAATGCCGTGTTAGAAAATGTTCTAAGGTTGGGATGGTTACTTGGCAAACATAGAGGCTGAGAAGGTGGGTCCCAACCTTTCTGGCACCAGGGACCGACTTCGGGGAAG
>NW_011494797.1:968395-969177 GCF_000754665.1 Bison bison bison | reverse complement strand
ATAGAGCCTAACAGGTAAGAACTGAATAGTAAGTGTTGCTGAAGGACTAAGTGAATGATTGAATAATGAATGATGAACAGTGACTATTGCCTTAGTGTTCTAGTTAGTTGCAGGTAGGAAGAACTGAATAGAGCCTAACAGGTAAGAACTGAATAGTAAGTGTTGCTGAAGGACTAAGTGAATGATTGAATAATGAATGATGAACAGTGACTATTGCCTTAGTGTTCTAGTTAGTTGCAGGTAGGAAGAACTGAATAGAGCCTAACAGGTAAGAACTGAATAGTAAGTGTTGCTGAAGGACTAAGTGAATGATTGAATAATGAATGATGAACAGTGACTATTGCCTTAGTGTTCTAGTTAGTTGCAGGTAGGAAGAACTGAATAGAGCCTAACAGGTAAGAACTGAATAGTAAGTGTTGCTGAAGGACTAAGTGAATGATTGAATAATGAATGATGAACAGTGACTATTGCCTTAGTGTTCTAGTTACTTGCAGGTAGGAAGTTATTCCAAATAACTTGGCAATTTCTTGCAAATCAAAAGCTCCAGATGGGGGTTTAATATAAATTTTTTCACACTATTTCTGATAACAATATACACATTCACTCCAGAAAATTTGACAAACACAGAAAAGTACAGAGAAGAAAATTTAAATGACTCATAATTTCACCACCAGAAATGATTCTGATTGTTCTTTTGCTGTTTATCATTCCAGATGAATGTAATTATTCATTTCTTCAACAGTCTTTTCTTAAACTGGAATTATAGAATACACATTTTTATA
>NW_011494797.1:941122-968295 GCF_000754665.1 Bison bison bison | reverse complement strand
GGGGATGGTTTCAGAATGATTCAAGCACATTATATTTTTGTGCACTTTATTTCTATTATTATTACATCAACTCCACCTCAGACCATCAGGCATTAGATCCCAGAGGCTGGGGACCCCTGCCCGTAATATTAAATCCCACGTGCCTGCTGTGGCCTGGAATTCCACCATCAGAGCAGTATTTCATTCGGTAGAGATTAATTTTTAAAGACGTTTCTGTGTGGATTTTAATGGATGAGGGGATCTTACTGAGTGTGTGAGAATAGAATCAGCACACACAGGAAGATGAAATAGGCTGGTGCCTAAAAACTAGGCAGAAACAGCCTCTAAAAGCTGCCTTTCCCAGAGCATTCCAGTGAGACGGCCTGTGAAATTAAGGGTGTCAGGGTCAGGTAAGTTTAAGCCCCTCTTGAAAAATAAGAATACGGTTACTTAAAGGCTCTGAGACATTCTAAAACTTCTAAAGACTTTTTCAGTTCAGAATTCTCTAAATTTATCTGATCAGAAAAATCTCTTTTCACATACCACCAACTAATAGCCCACGACACTATGAGAAATGGAGCCTTCTGGAATGACTCAGAGTCACATACACAGCACTTACTACATCCCCATGGGCACTGTCTGGAAGGCTGTAGGAAAAGCTCAGGTTGGAGAAGATGGGGTCCCTGTGAGCTGGACCCCCGAAAACACACGCATGCCCAGCCTGGGGTGTGGACACAATGCTCTGTGCCATGGAGCAGTCCAAAAACACAGGACAAGGGCGTGAGCACAGCAGGGTTCAACACACGAGGGTTGTGGAGGAAACAAACAAATACAGAGAGACAGAAGAGCTGCTTGGGGAATCTGTTCCTGAGATGTGTGCTCAGAGACACATTCAAGGAATCACTGAGGACAGAATTCTTCATGAGCTACAGGCTGCTTGTGTGTATTTGAGTATTGTATTTTTTTAATAACCAACATTTGTTGGTATAACTTATGGTAGAAAAAAGTTCCTACACCAGCTGCACATGATCCAGTTTTAGTACTTTAGAGATCTGTCTCCCCACCCCGTTTTCTGTTCTCCTCAATTCCCCAGAACCCTGTGGTCCAGCCATACCAGACAGCTTCTAGAGGCTTTTCTAGCTTCATACATAATGTTCCCCCCACCGAGGACACACCACCCTCCCCCACCTGTGGTTGAGAGGTTTGTGCCTGCTGGAAGTCTCAGGATAATTATCTCTACCTCCTAAAGACTTTCCCTGATGTTCTTCTTGGCTTTGCACACACACCTATTAAAATAACTTCTCACGTTTTACTGTAATTTGCTTACCAGCCATCTACCTTTGTAAGTATAAAACGATATTCCAAAGGAAGGCTGTATTTTATCCATCCATGTATTCCCAGCACTATTAAACTGCTTAGAATGTGATGGGAGCTTAAGACATGGCTGAATACAGGAACTACTTCTCATTTTAAAACAGTGGATCTCAAAGTGATGGCCAAGCATACTCAGTGTTATAAGTGTGATTTCCATACCTCTATTTTTTTTTTTTGCTAAAGGACTCAGGATTTAAAAAAATCCTACCTCCTGCAGGAAAATAACCTTCAGAAACATGCAAACAGAATTCAACACGCATTAGAAACCGAATTGTGAAGTGACTGTCCATCTCTCAGACATGAGGAGATGTGGTCTCCTGGATTTCCACAGCAGGTACCCGTGTCATTACCTATCACAGACAATCTCCCAGCTGGAGAATCGGGAGTTCTGACTAATCAGAGTCGGATCATCTTGCCTTGCTGCCCCGAGCAGCTGGTCCGTGCACACGTCACACTCGTTCCTGCCGGTGGCAAAGTTCCAGTAGGGCAAAGCGAAGGACTCATTGCCAGTAAGGCGCTAAAAGCAAAGGGCATGACCAGACATTCAATTCATGTCATCAGAAACAACAAGAAAATGAAGGAAGCAAAGACTTAGACGGGTCTTGCCCAAATACAAAGCAAAACTAAAAGAAACTTTTGACCAACCTGGAGATCCCTTTCCAGCCATAACAAGTGGTACCGGTGCCAGGTAACAAAGGCAGGTCCTTGGTGTGAGAAATCTATAGCCTTGTATGGGCGCCCTGGTCCTAAAACAATTGGGAAACATGTTAGAGGTCACAGAATATAATTTTTTAACGTGAACCTTACCTGGGATGTGCTGGAGAGCCAGTAAGTCCATGATGTTTTAGTCGGAGAACAACTGGATTTTTTTTAAATTAATTAATTTTTGTTACAGCAATAGTTGATTTATAATGTTTCAGGGAAAGCAAAGTGATTCAGTTTGCTGAACACGTGTGTGTGTGTGTGTGTGCACATGCGCACACGCATGCACATGTTCAGTCATCGACTCTTTGGGACCCCATGGACTGCAGCCCTCCAGGCTCCTCTGTCCATGAGATTCTCCAGGCAAGCAGACTGGAGTGGGTTACCATTTCCTTCTCCAGAGGATCTTCCTGACTCAGGGAATGCACCTGCGTCTCTTACACTGGCAGATTCTTCACCACTGCACCACCTGGGAAGCACATATATATTTTTTCTTATTTCTCATTGTGGTTTATTATAAGATATTGAATATAGTTCCCTGGGCTATACAATAGGATCTTATTGTTTATCTATTAATATTTTATATATAGCAGTGTGTGTCTGTTAATTCCAAATTCCTATTTTATGTCCCCATCCACCTTTCCTCTTCAACCATAAGGGAAAACAGCTGTTTTTGTCATTTATTCCTCTGAAAACAACAACCACAACAAAATAATCTCAGAGGCAAATAGCACTTTCAGGATAAATTCTCCTTCATCTTTCAAAAGTCTGATGGTCAGCAGAGATTTGGAGAAACTCAGGTCATCTTAAGAGCTCCTGTTATAAATTTAATTTAGAAGCAGTGCTTCAGGAAGATAAAATAAGAGTATCCCAAAGAACAGATCATTAAGATCTAAATGAAATATATTTTTAAAGACTTTTTCTAACCTATTCCTTACAAATGCCTGCATTTATAGGGAGGGATTAATGAATAACAAAGCAACTTCAACTACACTTAGTCTGAATTCAGCATTTGGAACCAAAAGGAACTTTCACGGGTTTTGCCTCAGCCATCAATCAGTTACAACTATTAGCTGACAAGCATGGTTGCCGAGACCAGAAGAGAGGAAAAATACATTCAAACCAATTTGGCTGGCCTCTGGAACTGCCAATTTTAGTGAAAAGCTCTGGGCGATTTAATGACCTCCTTACTGCCTTTCCAATCCTTCTTCTCTGTCTCATAACAGCTTTTGATGGTTATGTAGAAACTTGAGCTAACTTTAGTTCTTTTTCAAAGTCCCCATAATAACTTCAGAGAGATGAACAGACATGAATATAAATTTAATTCCTAGATGCGACCAGAAACTATAGTTTTCTTTTCCTCTTGAGAGACTACCCTCTCATAAAGCAGAAATTCTTCAGAGTGATGACAAGAAAACTATAAAGGTTTATAGCCAGAAGAGCCTCCGTATTTATCAATACAGAAAGACAGATGCTTACCTGTGAGGCAAGTTTTAAAAATACCCACACTGAGGGGGGAAACTGCTGTCGCTGCTGTTGGCTAGGCAGCCCTTTGTAAATGTTTTAATGCAGAACAAAGTTTAAAGTTCTCAAAACAAAATGAGGAGGGGAAATGAGCAGTAAACACAAGGGCTGTGCTGTGCTCAGTCGCATCTGACTCTGTGACACTATGGACTGTAAGCCGCCAGGCTCCTCTGTCCATGGGATTCTCCAGGCAAGAATACTGGAGTGGGTTGCCATCCTCTCCCCAGGGGATCTTCCCAATCCAGGGATGGAACCCAAGTCCCCTACATTGCAGGCGGATTCTTTACTGCTGAGCCACCAGGGAAGCCCAAACACAAGGACAGATTCCAAATGAGAATCTTACTATTCAAAGCAAGCTGTCCTCACTCACCCTAACCCCAACGAGGAGCCTCAAAAGTGAGGATAATTGCAAATGGAGCATGATTTCAGAACGCCTGAGTCTCCTGAGGCTCCTGCACTGGCAGGCAGATTCTTTACCACCGAACCACCTAGGACGCCCCTAGGATACCTTAAGGTAAAGCGGGGAAAGCTCACCTAATAATGTATCTCTGACGGAATAATAATGGAGCCACACAAAGAAATCATAAATGCTGCAGTTGGCGATCTGTGGTTGGGTCCCATTGGGCCCCAGGAGGCCCAGCCAGTGTTGCGTGGTGATCACGTAGTCAGGGTGCGGAGTGTACTTTGCGAGGTCTAAGGCGTCCAAGAATTGCTCCCTCTCTTGAGGGGTCAAGGAATGGACATCTCGCCGGACAACCAATGGTTTCTTCTGATCGCATTTGGGTCCGGTCCAGCCAAACCTGCAGTTTCCACAGTTATAGCCGGCGAAGTTTCCTAGTGCATTTGAGAAATTAAGGGAAAGATGGAAGAAGAAGTCAGCTTACATAGCTTGGAAGGAATTTCTGGAGTAGAACGGAAGAGAAGGTCAGTTGCCTTTCCTTGCACTCTGCTTGAAATGTTTGTCTCTCCAAGGGGACTGAACACCAGAGAGTTTCTAGAAATATTCCCAGCAAAGAAACAGGACATGAAACAAATTCCGTGGTGTTACGAGCTGAATTGAATCCCCACCAAATTCATATGCTGAAGTCCTAACTCCTAGCATTTTGGTGGCTATTTTTGGAGATAGGGTCTTTTTAAAAATAAGTTAGAATGAAGGCACTATGGTGGGGCAGGGAGGGGGTTGTGGTTGATCCAACATGACTGGTGTCCTCATAAGAAAAGGAAATTTGGACTCAGAGAGGGGTGTCAGGACACAACAAGCCAAGAGAGACCTCAAGACACACACCCTGCTAACACCTTGATCTGGGATGTCAGGCCTCCAGAACTGTGAGAGAATGAGTTTCTGTGTGAGCCACCCAGTCTGTGGTCCTTTGTTATGGAAGCCCTGGGAGACTAAGACAAGTGCTGCCATCCGTTCCACTCATGGATCATGTCAGGTATCCCTTCCTGGGGCGGAGCTGCAGCCCCAAATGTCATCACTGCTGGGTCCCTCTGCCCTGAAGCACATGCAGAAGGTTATTGATCTACAGAAGGAAGAGAATATACACCAACCTAACGGGGGAATGAAAATAAATAAACTGATTTCCAGGAATTTAGGTGAAATCCAACATTTAAAAAGCTGGTTTATGTTACAAAGGAGACAGAGTTAAGACAAAATCAATGGAGGCTGGCAGGTCATAAAGGTGAATTAGTGGCCCTAGTGTCAGAAAGTGCAAATCACTGCAGGGTTGCCCGTCTCTGCACAAACTGCTCTTCCATTTTATCATCTCAGGGACCGAGTACTAGTCATACCAAGCTCCGGGCCTTTTTCTGTTTAGCCTTTTTCAATTTCTAAAATTGAAATTATTTTAGGTTGACTTTTTCCTGTTTAGCCTTGATTATTATATTGTATTTGGGCTTCCGTGGTGGCTCAGACAGGAAAGAATCTGCCTGCAATGCCGGAGACCACAGTTCAATCCCTGGGTCGGGAAGATCCCCTGGAGAAGGGAATGGCTACCCACTCCAGTATTCTTGCCTGGAGAATCCCCATGGACAGAGGAGCCTGGTGGGCTACAGTCCATGAGGCCACAAAGAGTCAGACATGACTAAGTGACTACACTTTGACTTTCACTTTCATTGCATTTGGTATGACCAGCACCTCATTCCTTAGGTAGTGATAAGTTAGAGAATAAACACTTAAATACTGTTTGTGTGTTGAAACAAAAGAGGGCAATAACTTATCTCCTAGGGGTTGTAGGAAACATTTAATATATCAGCTCCCTGTCTTCTCCTCCTCTTCCTCCCAGATCTTTTTACTTGCTCTTCCTTCTGTTTTGAACACTTTTCCCTCACAGTCTTCCTACCGTCCTCTTCACCTGGTTTGCCTATTCCTCCTTTAAGCTGCACCATGGGCTGTCTACAAGGTCATTCCTGATCCCACACATTAGGGTCAGATGACCCCCAAGCTGTGTTCCCAGGACACCTCCTATTTCTTTTTTCATTGAATTAATTGTGGCAATTGTAGACATCTACTGGCTCAGCTACAGGCACCTAGAAGGCAATTATCCTGCTGCCTAGGCCTGTGCTGGGCCTTGGATGAATGAATCTTCATTTAATGAATGAAAGGAGCAAAAAGCCAAATCATCACAATGGATGCTTTAAATATCTTACAATTTTATTTGCCATTTATACGTCAATAAAGTTGAAATTTAAAATTTTTAAGTTAAAAAAGGGATATAAAAAGCATGTAACAGAAGGATTCAATAATTCTCAATTTTCTTCTTCCTGTCCTTGTGAATCAGAAGGAAAAGCAGGCCCTGAAAGTAATTTTGATAATCAGCAAGTACCAAAATAGATGTAAGTAAAACATACCATGACCCTAAAGAGAAGGTTAGGGACTTCCCTGGTGGCCCAGAACCCTCCTTGCTATGCAGGGGACACAGGTCCAATCCCTATTTGGGGAACTAGGATCCCACATGCTGAGGAGCAACTAAGCCCAGGTAGCGTAACTAGAGAGTCTATGCTGCCACAAAGGAAGATCCCACATGACACAGCGAAGAGTCACAACTAAGACCCAGGACAGCCAAATAAATAAATAAAAATATAAAAAAGAGGGTTATTTGGATCCCTAAAGGAAAAGAAAATTTTCCAACAGCATGAAAACAAAATGAGCATGTGTCCTGTATAAAGAAAATACAGTCTGCTATTTTTCTATGATTAAAAGAAATGTCCTTAAAAATATCATAAGTAGGAAGAATTTGAGAGGGGGCAGTCCTATGCTGTTTGTAATATACAAAATATTTTACCTACCCTTGTGTGTGTGTGCGTGCTAAGTCGCTTCCGTTATGTTCGACTCTTTGCGACTCTATGGACTGTAGCCCACCAGGCTCCTCTGTCCATGGGATTCTTCAGGCAAGAATATTGGAGTGGGTTGCCATGCCCTCCTCCAGGGGATCTTCCCAACCCAGGTATAGAACCCACAGTTCTTATGTCTCCTGCATTGGCAGGCAGGTCCTTTAACACTGGCGCCACCTGGGAAGCCCCTTACCTACCCTTGCTGCTGCTGCTGCTAAGTGGCTTCAGTTGTGTCTGACTCTGTGCAACCCCATAGACAGCAGTTCACCAGGCTCCCCCATCCCTGGGATTCTCCAGGCAAGAACACTGGAGTGGGTTGACATTTCCTTCTCCAATGCATGAAAGTGAAAAGTTAAAGTGAAGTTGCTCAGTCGAGTCCCACTCCTAGCGACCCCATGGACTGCAGCCTACCAGGCTCCTCCATCCATGGGATTTGCCGGGCAAGAGTACTGGAGTGGGTTGCCATTGCCTTCTACTTAGCTTTATTTGCATTTTCCTGTTTCAACACCAAATGAAAAATAAGTTTAAAATAATAGTTAAAAGGGAAAATTCTATTAGTCCCAAGACTGAAAATCAAGTTTTTGAACAGTTTACATTAAACATTAAAATTATGTTGATCACTCAGGTGAAGCTGTTAAATATAAATTATTTAATCAATACTTATTCAATGGCTACTACAGTATCAGATGTTATGCAAGGTACTTCAGTCTTCATGGAGCTTGGAGTCTATCTATTTTCCCTTGGGGTGCCTACTATAATTGAATCATATCTATTTTTAAAACATCTTGATTGAAATACATCCCTCCACTTTCGCAGTTTCTAATGGAACAGAGTGGACTTCCCAGGTGGTGCCAGGGGTACAAACTTGCCTGCCAATGCAAGAGACATAAGAGATGCAGGTTCCATCCCTGGGTTGGGAAGATCCCCTGGAGGAGGGCATGGCAACCCACTCCAGTATTCTTGCCTGGAGAATCCCCGTGGACAGAGGAGCCTGGAAGACTATCATCCATGGGGTCGCAAAGAGTTGGACACGACTGAAGTGACTCAGCAGCAGCATAGGAGCAGAGTATTTTTTGAGAAGTGATTGAACAAAATGCATGTGAAGAATACTAAATACCCAAACTTCCAGTTGTTTCCCCAAGGCCAGATGATCAGAGGTGAACATGTAGTTACAGCTCCACAACAGGAGAGCAATTGCTTCCTTCTGCTGCTGCTGCTGCTGCTAAGTCGCTTCAGTCATGTCCGACTCTGTGCGACCCAATAGACGGCAGCCTTCCAGGCTCCTCCATCCATGGGATTTTCCAGGCAAGAGTACTGGAGTGGGGTGCCATTGCCTTCTCCTGCTTCCTTCCAAATGCTAAGAAATAGCATGCACAAATTTTGAAATAATAAATTCAATACACTTTTAGATTTGGAATGAAATTTGTCTTTGAATTTTGGTGTCTCATTATTCAAACTGAGTAATTCATGACCTAGGCCATGAGTTTTAAGATCTCCACATTTTCTCTACTAATATTCTTTTTGGTTGCTAGAAACAAAATTACCAATAACCATCTCCCTCATTCATTGACTCAAAAATAAGTTTTTAGCACTTATTACCTAAAGAAATGTCAAAATTAAACATGCCCTTCTCTGCACACCCACATATTTATGTACATCCATATAACTGCCACACTTAATTACTATGGACTTGACCTCTCAAAACCTGTCCTATTGGAATAAAGGGTTCTTACAGGAAGCAGTCATGGTAACATAGAGCAGTACTGGTACATAGTACGTTCTATATGAAGCGTTACCATTACTGGTTTTACAAGTTACCACTGATCAAATCTCATAGTCTTTAAGTATTTGTTTTCATACCTGTCTTACTCAACTAGCACATTTGGACATATCAAAAATCTCGTTGGGGTTTTCCCCTTAGTATCTGAAGGACCTAACATAATTGGTGCTAAATAAACATTGGTTAGGTGGTTGATGAAGGAGTCATGAATGACTGAATAAAAGGCATTAAGTGCTAGAGGATATAAATATAAATCAGGCTCGGTGCCTTCATCTAGTGGTATGAGGGACATGAGTGCGATGAAGTACCAACACCAGCCTAACTATGGGAAAAGTGAAAACGAGAATTAACTGAGCGCCATGGATGACAGAAGATGAAATGACTCATTCTGACTCAGAAGATCAGAGATGGTTCACAACTGTGTTGAACAAAGCCATCTCCTCTCACAAAGCCAAAGTTGCCCACGAAAAGCAGTGCAGAAATGCTAATAAGAAAGCGTTGGTGTGGATTTGAGCTCACCTATTACCTAGAAATGTGTTTGACTTTTTAAAAATCCCTTTCCCAGCATGTCTCAGAGAAAACACGCCCCACAGCTCTGCAGTCAGCTCTCTTTCATATTTGTGCTTCTAAACCTGGTCTAAAGAATTCGTTAAAATATCGAAGACAACTGAAAAATGCAGTAACATAAAACCTTACCACACAAAATGTTTATTTCTTTAACTTAAATTTCCTAGCAGTCCCTTACATTAATTTAATGAGTTGAGTTTCTCCATTAATCCACCAATAGCAACAGTTTTTTGTGTGTTTTTTTTTTAAAGGAGACCCTTTAGGAAGGATTGCATTATCTCACTGGGGAATGGAGAGAGAAAAAGTAAAAGGTCCATAGATATCAGTCTATCTGTTATTTAGTATGTCCTTGAGCAAAAATGAAATTTAAAAAGACAAAGTCTTATACCTACTTAGGACCAGGATAAAAATGGAAAGAGAATGAGAGCAACGAAACAGTGCACGTTCCCACATGAACCACATCAGCTCAACCTCCAAAGGCTATTAGACTAATAAGTTTAAAGACCACCGATTAGTGAATTTACAAGGAGCTCTAAATAGCCTATTCCTTTTAATTAGAGATTCTATTATATTAATAACAATACTTTACACTCACATGAGGCCTTTCATCTACAGAGCTCAAAAGGATTTTACAAGTGTGGTTTCATCATTATCCCCATTTTAGAGGTTGGAAGATGGAGGCACTTAGGTGTACGACAAGAAGTTCTCAGACAATTGTTCATAAACCATGTGGTGCACGCTTTTCAAAAGTCCAAAGACACAGCTGCAACTGGTCTTTGCTCAGGAATGCCAATTGGCAGGTGAGATTTGGAAGGTGAATTGCTGATGCCAAGATCTCCTGAAATTAAGCTCTTCTTGAAAATTAAGTTCAATAATTTTTCAGTTTGAAATTATCCCCACAGAGAATACAAAAGTTCTCTCTAGAGAATTTGAGTACATAATTTAGGGGTTTTTTTTCCCATCAGAGCTTGCATTTATTTATTTTTATTGAGCTAAAATCCTTTACCAACTTCCAGATCGTGGAGACTATGGGTGGTTTATTTTTATTTTTATTTTATTGTGCTAAGAATACTTTACATGAGATCTACCCTCTTAACACACGTTTAATTGTTTAAAACATTACTCTTGACTCTAGGTACAGTGTTGTACAGAACTCTAGATCTTATTCGTCTTGATTAACTGAAACTTTATGGCCTCTGATTACTAAATCTTTATTTCCCCTCCCTCCCAGCTCCTGGTAACTACCATTCTGTTCTTTGATTATATGAATTTGATTATTTCAGATTCCTCACGTACATAGAATTATCCAGTATTTGTCTTTCTGTGGCTGACTTATCTTCTTAGCACAATGTCCTCAAGGTTCATTCATGTTGTTGCATACTGCCAAATTTCCTTCTTTTCTAGGGCTGAATAGCATTAAATTGCAAATACATACCATCTGACTAGGATGCAAAGAAATTGGAACCCTTGCACACTACTGATGGAAACGTAAAATGATGCAGCTGCTGTGGAAAATAGTATGAAGGTTCTTCAAAAGATTAAAAACAAAACTACTATATAATCCAGCAATCCAATTTCTAAGTATTTATCCAAAAGAACATAAATCAGGATCTCACAAAGATATTGAGATTCCCATGTTCATTTCAGCATTATTCCCAATGACCAAGATGAAGAAACAATCTCAATGTCCATTAAAGATGAATGGTGTGTTTATCTTTCCACAGAATTAACAAAATTCCAAGGTCATCAACAGTCTTGTTGCTAATCTACATTTCATTAATAAATTTGAGATGACACTAGAAGAATCTACTTGCCAAAGAATTTTGAGGTTATGGCGGTGGGGGGGGTGGTACTTTGGGCACTGAAGATCAAGTTTAACTTCTGAAGACTGCCTCCTAAATCATGAAGAAATTAACCTAAGAAAGCAAGCAATTCACTCTTTAGGGAGAATAAACTGAAAAACATGTGTCTTGCTTTGGGGCATATGACACATCACAGTGATTATTGGATATACGAAATACCTGTCCAGCCCAATCACTAAGGACTTAGTCTCTTGTCCTGAGGCTCAAAGAAAAAGACAATCTAGCCAACCTAAGTGGAGTCAATCGAAAGCTGGGATGAAAAGAGCTATGGTCCTGAATGAGTCTGCTGCTGCTGCCGCCGCTGCTAAGTCACTTCAGTCGAGTCCGACTCTGTGCAACCCCATAGACGGCAGACGTCTAGACAGATCAAATCCTGGAGGAGGGAGACAAGGGGTTCTAAGAGACAGTCCTGGTCTTGACAATGGCTGGAGATGGAGACCATACACCCTGCTTCCTTTGATTGGTCTACAGATACGCGATGTCCTTCTGGACTTACAGGTCAGGCCCTGTTTCTGGCCCATTGCCTTCTTAGGTATGTTTACCTAAGAAGCTCAGGTGGCGCAGTGGTAAAGAATCCGCCTGTCAATGCAGGAGACACAGGAGACACGGGTTCAATCCCTGGGTCAAGAAGATCCCCTGAAGTAGGAAATGGCAACCCACTCCAGTATTCTTGCCTGGAAAATTCCATGGACAGAGGAGCCTGGTGGCTCCTACAGTCCATGGGGTAGCAAAGAGTTGGACACAAATGAGCAATTGAACACACATATCCTCCTGAGAACATTTTGAAAGTAGGTCACTGTGACCCTAAGTTACTGCCAGTTCTAGAGGGAATATTTGTAAGTACTCCCTCAGGACAGGGAGACTGCAATTATCTCTTCTATTCTGCCATCCCTGATTCCTACCATCTCACTTAAATTAAAAAAACTTCCTTGTCAGATCAGAAAGATAGAATAGATAGTGACGTGGGTGCATGTGCTCAGTTGCTCAGTTCTGACCGACCCTTTGGGACCCCATGGACTGTAGCCTACCAGGCTCCTCTGTCTATGGTTTTCCCAGGCAAGAATACTGGAGTGGGTTGCCATTTCCTTCCCCAGGGGATCTTCCTGACCCAGGAATTAAACCTGGGCCTCCTGCATTGGCAGGTGGATTCTTCACCACTGTACCACCTGGGAAGCCCAGGTATGGGTAGCAATAAGGAGAGTTAACAGTTATACCTGAGTTCCTAATGTCTTCTGCTGCCTGGATTCCATGAAATGGAGATTCCCAAAGTTTCTAATCTGTGGCACTCTATCATTGACTGACCTGGAAATAAGCTTTCTAGAAGAATTTTTGAGTCACCAACAAAGAAGTCACTGTGTAGTGTGGTTTCCAATCCCACAAGTAATATGAAACCTGCTGCATCTCATTAGATTGAAAAACCATGAGAATCTATGAGATAATGTCTACAGAAGCAAGTGGTCAATTAGATTAGAAAAAAATGAATCGTATACATTCAACATGCTATTACAGACATTGTCACAATTAATACCCCAAGACAAAACTAACAAATCCTTTGAATTACAGAATTAACAATATGACTACAAAATAATGATTATAAAGCCAGAATTTTTCCTTTTCCATTATGTTTTATTATACAATATTGAATATAGTTCCCTGTGCTATACAAAGGGCCTTGCTTATCCATTCTATATAAAATAGCTTCAGAATTTTCAGTTAGAAATCTGATCTCATTCTTACATCAACATCACAGCCTTTTGTTTACCTTTTTATGTCCTTACATAGCTCAATTATCTATATTCTCCTATGTTCTAGCATCATAAAATATCAATAAAAACATAATTAGAAAAGAAAACCTCTTAGGCAGCTGGACACTGTGGAACAGTTTCCAAGGGCTTTGCTAAAGTTACTGCTTATGTTTTTGTGTGTGTGTTTCACATGCCCTGCCAGCCTTTGAGTGTTTATCACTGCTGTGCATGTTTGCTGAACACTGGAGGGGAGCCTCACTAAAGAGGATTTGAGAAGGCTCAGAAGAGCGGGAGAAGTAAGAAGTGCACAGAGATTTCAAAAAAAACAGGTAATAAGAGAGACCAAGGTCTGAAAGAGGGATACTGCATAAATTCTGAAATGCTCACATCACACCCAGACAGGAGTGAAAAAAGCCATTGTTATCTAAAAACCACCCTCCCTTCTTCAGCTCTGTCCGTCCATCTCCCCAAGGATGGCAAAGTTACAAGCCAGTCATAACCTTCACGAGCAAGATGTATCCTGCTTAAGACCTGTTCAGATCGTCAGAAATGCTGAGACTCGAACTTCAAAACACCTACCCCGCGACGTCTGTCTTACCGATGCCAAGAATCACCCACCCTCCCTCTTCAACAAGTGCAAACCCATCTCAGAAGGAGAGGGCACTGAATCCATCTTGAAAGGACTTGCTCTGAGTTTCAAAGCTGACTCTGGGACTCTTTAGCTTCCCTCGCCAAAAGACAAGCCCATGGTGTGCTGGCACGCGTTCATAGAACCAGAGTGGCCCACAGAATATTTATTTAGTTATCATAACTAGATCTTCTAAAAGGTGTGCAGAATATACCCAGACATCAGCCTTACTCAATGCCAATGGACCAACTTGGTTTGCCTTTCAAAGCCTAGGCCGAGCATCTCTGCCTTGGAATGGGTTCCTCCCTCAGCCCCACCCAGCTGGGCGCATGCGCACATCCGCCTGCCTGCTCACCTGTGCACCTGCAGGTCCGGTCGAAGAACTTCCGGGGCCATCGCTCTCGGTCGTCCTGGTTGCGCAGGACGTAGGGACCGCTCCAGGGCCTGGTGTCGGTCTGCACCTCCGCGCACTGGCCCCGGCCCTCCCGGGAGCCGCAGACGTTGGCGGGGTCGGCGCCCAGCGGCGGGCAGCATTCCTTGGCCTGCAGGCTGCCCACCGTCATGCAGACCCTGGGGAACTGCGCCCGGGCCCCCGACGGGAGCGCACAACCCAGACAGCCGAGCAGAAGCCCCCACCCAAGGGGGCTCATGGCTTTAGAACCGGGAGAACTCTCTCTCTCGCCTTCCATTCCTTGCTTCTCTCCAGCTTTCTCCTGGTCTTCCTTCCACTCTTGGGCTCTTGAGCATTCACCCGCTTTTTTATTTGGGGGAAATTTACGTTTTAGGGGGTATATTTTGGATCTGCCTTCTATTGCTCTCCTCTTGAAAAAAAGACCCACAAAAATTACAGAACCCACATGTGTGCTCGTGTGTACATGCACACACACAGACGACTTTATGTGATGCAAACCGCTAAAACAAATTTCATTGCATCAGAAGCTCCTCTAACAGCCAGATTAATGAGAGGAGCGCTTCTCTCCGCCTTCCCCGGTTAAAACAGGCTTTGTCTAATTGAGTTAATTGACGGAGCGCTCCAGTCATACTACTTATTATACTGGTATTTCTGAACCCCCTCCTTCCCTCCTTAGTCCACGACTTTAATTGCCTTGAACTCAGTTCAAAAGCCAAATGCCGTTCTGCCTTTATTCTGTCTGGCTTGCCAAATCACGGGGCCTGGTGGGGTTTGTGTAAGGGCTGGGAGAAGCCGTCATTAGCGGGATTAGTATTAGACAAATCCCCATCGTTAGCACATGACCCAGAGTGCACAATGAAGTAGATAAAATTTCTGGCTTTGTTTCAAGAGGGCAAAACCATCTTCATTATCTGGGCTCATGTGTTCTGGCCAAGCTTGTGACCTCAGACTTCCTAGGGAGTCAATAGATGCAGTGAGCTTGTCATCAAAAGCCCTTCAGAGATCAACCCCACTGCTAACAGCCGTTCACTCCTGACTGCTCCCTGACGTGCTTCCAAAGACCACTACAGGCTGTCACACAACTTCACAAATAAAGAAACACTTATTGAGGGCTGACGTACAAGGAATTGCTTTGTTTCACAATTCACAATGAGGGATCCTCTTCTCTGCAAATAATAAGTCCTATTCTATTCAGGGCTTCCAAGGTGGTGCTGGTAGTAAAGAACCGCTCAGTAATGCAAGAGACTTGAGAAGTGGGCTCGATCCCTGGATTGGGAAGATCCCCTGGAGAAGGAATTGGCAACCCACTTCAGTATTCTTGCCTAGAGAACCCCGTGGACAGAAGAGACTAGTGGGCTACAGTCCATGGGGTCACAAAGGGTTGGACTTAGCACCCATTCTATTCAGCACATCTCTGCAGCAGGTTTTTCTTCTTAAACACATAAAGTACCATGTCACACATGCTTCTTGGAAGGAAAGCTATGACAAACCTAGACAGCATACTAAAAAGCAGAGACATTACTTTGCCAACAAAAGTCCATATAGTCAAAGCTTTGGTTTTTCCAGCAGTAGTGTTCAGAGGATGTGAGATAGACTATATATAAGGAAGGCTGGATGCCAAAGAATTGATGCTTTCCAATTGAGATGCTAGAGAAGACTTCTGAGCATCCCTTGGACTGAAAATAGATATAAAACCAGTCAATCCTAAAGGAAATCAACCCTGAATATTCACTGGAAGTTCAGTTCAGTCTCTCAGTCATGTATGACTCTTTGCAACCCCTAGGACTGCAGCACACCAGGCTTTCTTAACCATTACCAACTCCCAGAGCCTGCTCAAACTCATGTCCATTGAGTCGGTGATGCCATCTAATCATCTTGTCCTCTGTTTTCCCCTTCTCCTCCTGCCCTCAATCTTTCCCAGCATCAGGGTCTTTGCCCATGAGTCAGTTCTTCATATCAAGTGGCCAAAGTATAGGAGCTTCAGCTTCAGCATCACTCCTTCCAATGAATATTCAATGTTGATTTTCTTTAGGATTGACTGGTTTGATATCCTTGCAGTCCAAGGGACTCTCAGAAGTCTTCTCCAACACCACAGTTCAAAAGCATTAGTTCTTTGGTGCTCAGCTTTCTTTATGGTCCAATTCTCACATCCCTACATGACTACTGGAAAAGCCATAGCTGTGACTAGATGGACCTTTGTCAGCAAAGTAATGTCTCTGGTTTTTAATACTCTGTCTAGGTTTGTCACAGCTTTTCTTCCAAGGAACAAGTGTCTTTTAATTTCATGGCTGCAGTCACCATCTGCAGTGATTTTGGAGTCACCAAAAATAAAGTCTGTCACTGTTTCCACTGTTTCCCCATCTATTCGCCATGAAGTGATGGGACCAGATGCCATGATCTTCGTTTTCTGAATGTTGAGTTTTAAGCCAGCTTTTTCTCTCACCTCTTTCACTTTCATCAGGAGGCTCTTTAGTTGTTCTTCACTTTCTACCATAAGGGTGGTATCATCTGCCTCTCTGAGGTTATTGATATTTCTCCCGGCAATTTTTATTTCAGCTTGTGCTTCATCCAGCCAGGCATTTTGCATGATGTACTCTGCATATAAGTTAAGTAAGCAGGGTGACAACATACAGCCTTGACGTACTCGTTTCCCAATTTGGAACTTTGATGTATTCCTTTCCCAGTTCATTGGAAGGCCTGATGCTAAAGCTGAAACTCCGATACTTTGGCCACCTGATGCAAAGAGCCAACACATTGGAAAAGACCCTGATGTTGGGAAAGATTGAAGGCAAAAGGAGAAGGGAACAGTAGAGGATTAGATGGTTAGAGAGCACCACCAATTCAATGGACATGAATTTGAGCAAACTCCAAGAAACAGTGGAGGACAGAGGAGCCTGGCATGCTACAGTTCACGAGGTCACAAAGAGTTGGACACGACTTAGTGACTGAACAACAACAACAAACCATGCCACCAGGAATTCAAAGTTGTAATTATCTAATTGTCAAGAGGCAGTGGACAATTTGGAGTGAGGGCCCACACAGGACATCTTTTGATTTATGTTAAAGTTAAGCATTGTCCAACTTCAATCTAGAGGGCAATGCCTCCCCAGTCCTTCTGGGAAACATCCAGATGAGCAACAGTGGTTCACCTGTCAGAGCATCCATATTTTCTCATGGTGGAAACAGAATTCTCTTGGTGTCATAAGGTCAGTGCAGATAGCTGATGCATAACTGCTTCAGGCAGTATCTAAGAATGCTTTCTATTTCAGCATAAAGATATAGAATGGTATGCTCCAAAGCAAATTCCTAAGTTAAAAATTTCTTTATACCGCTGTTCCAGCCCCATGTACTTCTGTGTCACCCTCATGACATTAAATTACTGTGACTAATTAAATGGCAGCACTTAACTCTGACTCTACACCATTGCCAGCCTACAGCCCAAGCCTTTTGAAGTGGAATCTCTGTGGATGTGACCCAGATTTCAGCCTTTTTTCTAAGCTCTCTAAGCCATTCTAATGGGCAGTCCGAGGTGAGAATCACTGGGTCAGGATAAAGCATGGATCCAGAGGAAATGTTGGCATCAAGTCAACCGAAATAATCCACATGTATTCATTTCCTTAGGCTTCCCAGGTACAGCTAGTGGTAAAGAACCCACCTGGCCAAGGCAGAGACACAAGAGATGAGGGTTCAGTCCCTGGGTTGGGAAGATCCCCTGGAGGAGGGCATGGCAACCCACTGCAGTACTCTTGCTTGAAGAATCCCATGGACAGAGGAGTCCAGTGGGCTACAGTCCATAAGGTCTCAACGAGTGTGACGTGGCTAAAGAGACTTAACACTTTGCTCAGGCTGCCTTAACAAATTTCTGCTAACTGGGCGGTTTGTATTTTCTCACTATTCTGAAGGCCAGAAGTCCAAGCTCAGTGTGTCATCGGTAGGGCTGGGCCCCATCTGAAGGTTCTAGGGGAGAACCTTCTCGGCTCTTCTAGCTTCCAGTGGTTGCAGCCATTTCTCAGCTTCCTCTCTTTGAGCCCACATCATTCCAATCTCTGCCACAGTGTGTGGCTGCCTCCTCTCTGTGCTTTAACATTGCTACCCCAGGAGGAAGCCCTAAGCAGGTCAGAATAGAGTTAAGAAATCCCCATCTTGATACAGGAGTCTGGCTAAAGTAATAATTTGGGGTCCCTCCTCCCCTTACACTAACGGAATTATCCTTTAGTATCAAGCCATCAGCCTCCATTAAGGCATGTCATGGAGAAATATCATGTGAAACTTGTTAGACATTTTTATGTCATCTAATATACATCACAATGTCATTTTTATGAGGAATCAGGGGAGAGATTTCTCTCAGAGTTCAGTACCCATTAAAGCTGTGCTCCCCCGTAGCATCTAGATCTTATGAATCTTAGGATAGCGTTTCTTTCTTGGCCTTGGCCATTTATGACATTTGGAGCCAAATTCACAGCCCCATGTCCAACAACTGATTCACACACTGTTTTGCTTGATATTTGCCTTACATATGTTCCTAGATGGGCTTCCCAGGTGGCACTAGCGGTAAAGAATTTGCCTGCCAATGTAGTAGAAACAGGTTCAGTCCCTGGCTCAGGAAGATTCCCTGGAGGAGGAAACAGCAACCCACTCCAGGATTCTTGCCTGGAGAATCCATGGACAGGGGAGCCTGGCTGCTTACTGTCCATAGGGTCACAAAGAATCAGACATGACTGAGCATCTAAGCACATGTTCCTATATATGGGAATTCTTAGTTTATCCTTTTGCGAATTTATGTATTTATGTATCTCAAATTCTTTGAAAAAGGAGGCAGAGAGATATATACATGCTCACATATATTTCTGCATAAGTACAGCAGTAATAAACTCCTAGCCAAATTGTTTGTAAGCAAGCTGGGGCCTAGAGAAGAATTCAAAAAGAATTTCTGAGAAGGTGGTGTATGTAATCAGAAATCTAAAGACATAAGCCTAGAGGATCTCAGATCATGAGTATAGCTATAATTAAACACTGGCTTGTTTATGAAAGGGAAAGTCTTTGCTAAAAACCCAAAAGCAGAATCCAGGAGGAAATACCATTTGTTGTCAGTGTGTGTGTGTGGATGTGGGTGTGTGTGTGCACGTGCGTGCTCCATCATGTCTGACTCTTTGAGACCCCCTGTACTATATCCAACCAGGCTTCTCTGTTCATGGAATTGTCCAGGCAAGAATACTGGAGTGTGTTGCCATTTCCTCCTCCAATGGATCTTCTCAACCCAGGGGATCGAGCCTGTGTCTCTTGCATCTCCTCCTTTAGCATGTGGGTTCTTTACCACTGAGCCACCAGGGAAGCCCACCGTTGTCAATGGAAGCCATAAGATCAAAGATTATTATTCTAAGGAATGTTCTGAAAGCCAGTAAAGAGAGGCACCTGTGTATTACAGAGCAGAATAATCTGGAGTAGAAAAGTGCCTTATCAGAAAACAATATATCTTACCCTGTCCTTTTACCTTTGAGGAAAGATTCTGAATGAAAAGAGATGTTCTGTATAGTTTGATTTTGCATCTCAGCATCTTGTACCATCTTGCTTTCAAGAAGGATTCAGTATGCAATTCTTTGGAGAATCTGTGAGGGGACCATGCCGGGTGGATGTGGAAAACTTTAGAGGCAGGATGCCAGCCGTGCCTACCCTACATTCAAAGGAGGAAGCGATGGCTCAGAGCCTGGAAGCAATCCAGTGGGGTGGTAAACATTTTAAAGCCCTTGCTAAAAGTAATACAAAGAAATCAATCATCTGCATCTTGCTTCTGGTTTTCAGCAAATTCCTGCTCTTTTCTCTACACCTCTGAATGTGAAAACCCTCCTGGTTTCTAGCCCTGCTGGACTCCTCTGTCCAATGCTTTTTGATCTATTCTCTGCAGTCACATCATAGGGAAAAGAGATTATTCTTTTTCCTTGTGTCCAAATTATTTCCTAAATGCTGGGCATGTGTCCTGATAAGGGTTTTGCTTTCTCCATCTAAGAGCTTTTCTGTTCTTGTTGCTGTGAATTGTTCTTCAGAGGAATCAAGGGTTAGGAACGGGTTGTGTGGTTTCTCATATTTCAACTGGATGCATTTTTTTCCATCTTGCATGCATTTTTTGATAGTCTATTCTTAAGGCTTGTTTATACATCAAACAGCCATTTTAAGTTCAGATTTTTCATCACTGAGCTTTATATCCAACTCCATTCCTTGTTATGCACACCTGAGCCTTCTAATTCTTATTTTTATCATTTTGGCTTTTATCCTTCATCTTGATCATGAGTATTCAATTTGAAATTTTTATACATACCCCTCTAATTTAATGACTGACCTGGATAAACAATATAATTACTCCTACGTCAAAATACAGATCTGTGGAAGAGGGGAATTCACTCCCCTCTCCGCCTACTTCTGATCAAGCCTAGCAAATATCACCTATACATTTACAAAGAGATTACATGCCCTGAAAATGTAATTTTTAGACTATTTTAGTCCACCGGAGTTTATAAATTGTGCAATTAAGAAAGTTTGGGGGCTTCCCTGGTGGCTCAGTGGTAAAGAGTCCACCTGCCAATGCAGGAGACACAGGTTTGATCCCTGATCCAGGAAGATCCCACGTGGGACAGAGTGACAGCCCGTGTGCCACAATTTCTGAGCCTGCGCTCCAGAGCCTGCAAGCCACAACTACTGAAGCCCGTGTACCTAGAGCCTGTGCTCCGCAACAAGAGAAGCCACCGCAATGAGAAGCCCGTGAACTGCAATTCGAGAGTAGCCTCTGCTTGCCACAACTAGAGAAAAGCCCTCCCAGCAACAAAGACCCGGCACAGCCAAAAATAAAAAATAAATAAATATTTTAAAAAATTAATAAGTACAAAAGAAAATTTCGAACCTAGAAAGATCGCCAAAATACAACGTCAGGAGAAAAACAAGATACATAACTGAATTCACTATGCTAACACAGATCCACCAGAGTTTATAAATGTGCAATTTATAAACTTAAGGAAGTTTGGGGTCTAGCTGCTGCTGCTGCTAAGTCGCTTCAATCGTGTCCGACTCTGTGCGACACCATAGACGGAAGCCCACCAGGCTCCTCCATCACTGGGATTCTCCAGGCAAGAACACTGGAGTGGGTTGCCATTTCCTTCTCCAACGCGTGAAAGTGAAAAGTGAAAGTGAAGCCGCTCAGTCCTATCCGACTCTTAGCGACCCCATGGACTGCAGCCTACCAGGCTCCTCTGTGCATGGGATTTTCCAGGCAAGAGTACTGGAGTGGGGTGCCATTGCCTTCTCCATTGGGGTCTAGAAAGATCACCAAAATATAATGTCAAGAGAAAAACATAAGATACATTACAGTGAATTCCCTGTGCTAACATAGTGAAGGAGTGTGTGCACACATGTGCACACCTGCCTGTCTGGATGTGTAAACATATAGAATATTTACAGGAAACTGGTGGAGTGGCTGCTCTGGGAAGGGGGCCTAAAGATCTGGGGAACCAGAGAAAAAAGAAGATCTATTTTATTCTATATTTTTGCACATCTTGAACAATGAGCCAAGAACATATTTATTTTTATTCATAAACTTAAAAATTTAAGTTAAAAATTCAGAATGATGGGTACTTATGAGACTGACATTATATACAGGAACTTCCTATAAGTACTAAAAAGAATATGATTTTGGCACAACTCAAATTTGTTTTCTTGATCTTGGTCCTGCTACTTACTAGTTCAATAGCCTTGAACAATGTGGTATCTTTTTCATACACGAATACACACTTCTAATCCAACAATCTAATTAGAAGTACTTTTCAAAATAGTTTTCTTTCTGGAAACCAAATCAGTACTTCTAACTTCAGTATATGGAAAATATTTTTAACCTTTATGTAACATTACTACCCAGAAATGGAGGTTAACTGTTCTTATCTGGATTCTGCTGAATTAATTAAATGATGATGTGGTATTTTCAGGTACGCTATTCTCTCTTAGCCTTAGAACTTAGGAATCTCCATCCTTAATTATAACAGAATTGTGGACAAAAAGTTAAATAAGCCCCAGAGACTATGGGTAAACCAGATTTGAGGCAACTCATTAATTTCAAGAGCTGACAACGATGAATTCTATCATTAAAAATAAGAAACATAAAAAAAAAGTAAATCTTCTTCAAAAAAAATACTTGACCTGAATCTGATGCTTTACACCAAGCTCATTATTTTATCACTGCTGTCAAAAAGCATCTAACCATGATACCTGACACTGTCTTTGGAAATGATTCCTTCTCGTTTAATCTCATCTAAATTAATTCAGTTACTTTTAATAGGCCAAGTGTGTGTGCACACACACACACAGCCCCAAAGAATAACTCTAAGCTTCCAATTCATTTTATAAGCTATAAAAAAGAAATATGTTCTTACAAATCATGGCAGACAGCTACCTACTAAATGTAAATTTTGCTGGTGTGAATTCTTCGTTTCTAAAAAGTGTTCTGGCATAAGATGAACAGACTGAAAACTATGCAAAACAAGATCATTTCTTGGAGATTTTGGTTTACTTCAATTATAAGAGGTGCTTCTGATAGCATAGTATTTTTATACTAACAAATATAAACTGAAATTTATGAACACCAACTGTCTATTTATGCCACAGAAATGAATTTCTTCTTGAGTAGGATGAGTTGAAGCCAAAGTCAGAACTCAGCAGAGATGCAGAAATGATAGAGGAGTGAACGATTTTCTCGGTGGAAATGTGTTTGTCCTCACCGAAGACGTGAAGAAATACAAAGCTGTAAGTGAACACGCAGTTATAGTGACATGGGGCCTGGGAACTAGGGAGGGTGAAGCATTAGGGAGTAAAACACACTTTAAAAATATATATCTACATTAAAAAAAATACACCACCCTCTATGCCTTCAATGTCCACTGTGGAAATTTCAGCTCATAGAATTTATCTGAGTTGCTCAACATCACTCAAATGGTATATTAGCTTGCTATTGTTATCATAAGAAACTGTTAAAAGATAAACTAAAGCATAATACTTTTTTTCCTTTTTTGGCCACGCCATGTGTGAGATCTTATTCTCCAACCAGGGATCGAAACTGCACCTCCTGCATTGAAAGCGCTGAGTCTTAACCACTGGACAGGCAGGGAAGTCCCAGCATATTACACTTTTAAGAGTTTATTTAAGCAAAAATCAATTTGAATTGAGTAGCCCCAAACCAGAAGTGATTAGGAGTACTCCACGAACAGGAGCTGGGAGCAAGGTTTTTATAGAGAGGCTGTGGAAGCAAAGCAAGGAAATTATTTGATTGGTTAGAGCTTAAGTGGTTTTGTTTTCAGGGTAAAGCCTAGTTCGCTGTTTTGCTGTTCCTTAACCTCCAGGCTTTTACAGGAATTCACCCTGGCATGTGTTCTGATTCACTTATACAGACGACCAAAGCATTAGACCACTTCAGACCAATGGCCTCCTTGTTTGGTTACTTTCACCTGAAGTGCCACAAACTGAGAGGTCAAAATGTATTGTCTCACAGTTCTTGAAGTGACAATCAGGGTGTCGGCACGGCCATGCTCCCTCTGAAAGCAAGAAGGAAGGACATTTTGCAGACTCTCTCCCAGTTTCAGCATGTTCCTTGACTTGTGGCAACCTAACTCCAGTCCTAACCTAACTCTAATTACTTACTTCCATGTCTGTGTGTCTCTGTGTCTAAATGTCCCTTTCTATAAGGTCACAGGTATATTGGACCAGGGGTCCACCCTATTCCAGCATGACCTCTTCTTTCCAGTGAAGTGTTAGTCATTCAGTCATGTCCGACTCTGCGACCCCATGGACTGTAACCCACCAGTCTCCTCTGTCCATGGTATTCTCCAGCAAGAATACTGGAGTGGGTAGCCCTTTCCTTCTCCAGGAAATCTTCCTGACCCAGGGATTTAACCTAGATCTCCTGCATTGCAGGAGGACTCTTACCATCTGAACTACCACAGAAGTCCATGAGCTTATCTTACATTTGATTAAATTTGCAACAATCCTGTTTCCAAATACGCTTACATTCAGAAGTACTAGGATTAGCACTTCAACACATATGTTTTGTTGGGAAACACAGAAGGAAGACACTTCAACTCAAAACAGGTGGTAAATGGTGAAACTGGACATCAAATCTCATAAATTCAATCTCTTTTCACAAGCAGGTCACCCTCAACACATCCTCAAACTTTTGGTTTTAGGAGGACCATCGGTGTGGGTCATGTGGTTGGGGGAGAGACACTGAGGAGGTGTTGAGGAGACACGCCATAGGATTTAGCTGCTTTCTACAGACATGAACAATTCTGTCTCCTCTCATGGGGCTTTCCAATTGGGTCAAGGCAGCCTACTTCTGCAAAGCTTTGCATTTTCAGGCAGTACCAGGAGCTCCTATTATTCTACAATTAGTCCTACACATGGCCTCTTTGAGCCACATTATCTCATAAATTATTCATCTGATGAGAAATTCAAAAATTATTTGGATCCGTCATTTGAGAAAACCATGCCTGCCCACGGGCTTCCCAGGTAGCGCTAGTGGTCAAAAAAATCTGCCTGCCAGTGTAGGCAATGCAAGAGACTTGGGTTTGATCCCTAGGTCAGGAAGATCCCCTGGAGGAGAAAATGGCAACCCATGCCAGTATTCTTGCCTGGAAAATTCCATGGCAGAGGAGCCCTATGGGCTACAGTTTGTGGGGTCCCAAAGAGTCAGACAAGACTGAGTCAGTCAGACACAATGCTTACCCAGAGTAAAAAATAACTTGCCCAAGACCACAGAGCTAGTTAGCAACAGAGTCTCAGTCTTGTGACTTATGGTTAAAGTGCTTTTTTCTGACACTAGGCAACCAGGGTGAGTAAAATATGAGATATCTTTTTCCTGATATGGATACTTTTTTCCCTCTCATCTTTGTCTCAAGTGTCTTATATTTAAAAGTCACTCTTTACAAAAAAAAAAAACAAAAAACCTGCTTGTTTGTTCATTTATTTATTATTTATTTATTTATTTGGCTGCCCTGGGTCTTACTTGAGGCAAGTGGGATCTAGTTCCCTGACCAGGGACCAAACCTAGGACCCTGCACTGAAAGCATGAAGTCTTAGCCCCTGGACCATCAGGGAATTCTCATCTTTCTGCCAACTCAACAGTTAGGGATGGACAGATAAAAAGTGCCTGATAATATTTATTAAACAAGTCTATGAATGAGAACAGGGAAGCACTGTGCCTTTAAGGATAAATCAGCTGAATACCCAGGTGGTCTCTTGACTTACCGACCTCTCCATCTCTAAGGAAAGATCCAAGAAGCTTCTTTTCTTCCTTCTGAGTTGGAAGGTGGGTTGGGCTCCTCCTGGGAAAACTCTCCATCTCTTCCCCTCTCAGATTTTTCCCTTGATTTTAAGTCTGTAGATCAAATATGGCTGTTCGTCTTGTTGTAGAAGAAATAGAAGCTTCTCTGTATATGGCTCCATGGCTGGAGGTTACATTCACTTCCAGATGCCCCTGTCGAGGCCTCTGTGAGACTGTGCACTGCTCAGCAGTCTCCTTTGGGAATAATCCTTCCATCAGTCTTCCTCCCACTACCACAAATATCCTTAATGATCATAGGCTAAGTTTTGTGTTCACAGAGTTCCCAAAACCTGATGACTAGAAGCTGGTCCTTCACATTTGTATACTAACTTCAGTCAAGAAAATAATCTGAATTTAAGGTGATTGCCAAGTAACCCTTAAAAGAATGAATATTTTTAAGATATAAAGAAAAATCTACCTTAAGGGAGGTCTTTATTACAATGTGAGAGAAAAAGTCAATGTTGCAGAATTCCACCAAGAAAGGTAGGGGTACCTGCTATATGGGCTTCGTTAGTGGCTCAGTGGTAAAGAATCTGCCCACCAATGCAGAAGATGCAGGTTCAATTCCTGGGTCCAGAAGAGCCCCTGGAGAAGAAAATGGCAACCCACTCCAGTATTCTTGCCTAGGAAATCACATGGACAGAGGAGCCTGGCAGGCTGCCATTCCATGAGGTCACAAAAAAGTCAGACACAACTTAGCAACTAAACAACAACAAACCTGCTACATACAAAGTTGTGAGGCTTCTTCATTTTCCTAGGTATTAATATCTCTAGAATGTACAATATTGTACTATAGTTTTGCAGGATGTTACCATTGGGGGAAATTGTGTAAAGGGCACACGGAACCTCTCTGCTATTTCTTGCTACTGCATATGAATCTAAAAAAAATAATAATCAAATCAAATCAAATCATTGCAAAGAGGGAGGGGATATATGTATACCTGTGGCTGATTCATGTTGCTGCATGGCAGAAATCAATACAACATTGTAAAGCAATTATCCTCCAATAAAATACAAATTTAAAAATTTCAAATGAATAAAATCATTGCAAAGTAAGAAGTTAACTGTCAAAAATCTCTAGAATAATGGAATCAGAAAACACATTGGTAGAAGCGTAGTTGCTACTGCATTGAAGTACTTAATGACCCTTCCAGTTCACTGATGGAGTTGCCAATACAATCATGCTGAATGACATTTGTCATTAGAATGGATTCCATACTCTTGGGTACCAAGAGCAGTACGCTTCTCCTTCACTATCAAAACCGGCTTCCTGGTTGAATTCTTAACTACTACCACCACCCAGACCTGCCCCTCACCTTGAATGACTTCTTCAAATCAGTAAACTAACCTGAATAACTGATGGGCTGAAGACGAATCTTTCCAAGGGAGGGGGACTGGTATTGTGTTCATCTTTGTATCCAGCATCTAACATAGAGCCTAACAGGTAAGAACTGAATAGTAAGTGTTGCTGAAGGACTAAGTGAATGATTGAATAATGAATGATGAACAGTGACTATTGCCTTAGTGTTCTAGTTAGTTGCAGGTAGGAAGAACTGAATAGAGCCTAACAGGTAAGAACTGAATAGTAAGTGTTGCTGAAGGACTAAGTGAATGATTGAATAATGAATGATGAACAGTGACTATTGCCTTAGTGTTCTAGTTAGTTGCAGGTAGGAAGAACTGAATAGAGCCTAACAGGTAAGAACTGAATAGTAAGTGTTGCTGAAGGACTAAGTGAATGATTGAATAATGAATGATGAACAGTGACTATTGCCTTAGTGTTCTAGTTAGTTGCAGGTAGGAAGAACTGAATAGAGCCTAACAGGTAAGAACTGAATAGTAAGTGTTGCTGAAGGACTAAGTGAATGATTGAATAATGAATGATGAACAGTGACTATTGCCTTAGTGTTCTAGTTA
>NW_011494797.1:897957-941022 GCF_000754665.1 Bison bison bison | reverse complement strand
GAATGTAATTATTCATTTCTTCAACAGTCTTTTCTTAAACTGGAATTATAGAATACACATTTTTATAATCAACTTCTATCCTACATTTCATTATATGCTGAAAGCACCTTTCCGTAATTTGCCACTGTCAAAACAGAGAGCTGAAAGGAAAGCTGAAAAAGGAAAGCTGAAAGCTTCACTCCATCAAAACCACATCAGTCATACTAAAAACACAGCAGTCATAGAGAGCAATGGTTAGGGAAGGGGCGGGGGAAGGGCACTGTGCTTGGAATGTTCATGCATCTGATTGGAAAAACAATTCATGTGTGGACCAGAGAGAGTGGAGACTCTTTTGCACTTCCAAAAAGCATAACATGCGAAGTGTCCAAGAAATAAATTCATCATGAAGGCCAAAATTTAAAGAAAAAAATGTATTACACATTATCATCAGAATTTAAATCTTATTGGGCTGAAAATTGCATGTCAGGATGCAAGATGCAAAAGTTTGAAGCGAAAATAGGAATATCACATGAGATATTTTATGTCATGAAATATCTCATAACACTAATATTGTAAGATTTCTGTTAAACGTTCATTGTTAGCTATTGTAATTAAAAATAATTATATTAATCACACCACAGTTGTAAAGGGGAGAGAATATGAAAGTATCTCAGAGGAGAGGGAAACATGGTTTAACTGTATAAACCTTTCCAGAGTAATAAGAAGTTTTATTTGATTTAATCATGTTTGATTCCACATTTCAATTATGAGAAATTTCTTTTAAATCTGGTTATACATAATTTGGGCTTCTCAGGTGGTGCCAGTGGTAAAGAACCTGCCTGCCAAAGTAGGGGATGTAAGGTAAGAGAGGTGGATTCAGTCCATGGGTCGGGAAGATCCCCTGGAGGATGGCATGGCAGCTCACTCAAGTGTTCTTGACTGGAGAATCCTATGGACAGAGGAGCCTGGTGGGCTGCAATCCATGGGATTGCAAAGAGTTGGACATGACTGAATCAACTTAGCATGCATACATAATTTACTATGGCACCTCCTCAAAATTCATGCAATGATTACTCTGCAAGTCGAAGAGAATCTATTGTAGAAAAGAAGTCAGACAACCAGCTCTTCTCAGATAGGAAAAGCATACTGCACGCTTCGGAGCACTGCCAACTGACGCGTCTCCATGCCTCTATCATCCCCTATTCACTCCATCGTCAGCATTCACTCTATCTTCAATGACATGTTGCTGTTTCCCAACTCTATCTTTTGATCTTCTTCTGAACTCCCTTAAGTGCAATCCAGATGAATCAACTTGGAGCTTAAGAGGTGTGTTCTATACAAGTTGTCTTTGGAATGGATTCTGGCACGTCCTCAACATTCCCACCCATCTCAGAGATCTTACAATGGCAGGTACAGACCTTGTCGATCTTCTTCAAGTATGGACTGGTCAAAAGGTACAGGACTGGGATGTGCTAAGGCATAGAAGTGAAGGAGAGAAGATATTTATGTGTGTTATGTTTTGGACTTGGTATGCTGAGCATCCCTTTTACCTGCCAAAGCACTAAGATTAAATACTGTGTGAAATCCAAACAGAACCAAAGACCTACTGCTCCCTATGATTGCTAAGAGATTTCTAAAGGTCATCAATTCAGTGGAATGACCGACTGTACACCAGCCGAACCATCTCAGGATGGTTTCCCAACAATCCCAGATCACCATGATACCGAGAGTCCTGGGACAGCCAGCCAGACTTCAAAACCCCCATGCCAAATGCTGGCATGCTGTTTTGCCAAAACTCAGGTGAACCCTTTAGATTATAGTCAGGGTTGGATTCCCAAATTTTACAAATAAAAATTCCCAAGCTGCCTGGGAAGAATTCCAACTTGCATAGGTGTTAGAAGATCTGATTAAGAAAGAAGAAAAAAAACAAAGTTAGGCCAGCCCCCCAGAAAATCATCCTGCATGAGAAAGATCTCAAGAAAGGAACCAACTGGGCTTTCACATCGCCTGCATTTTTCTTTCGGTCACATGTTTCCTTCTGAATACCCTTCTAACAAAATGCTTCCTGAGTAATTTTCTCCTTTCTATACCCCTCTTCTCCCTTGGTGATGTGTGAAGAGAAATGGCAGATCCAAACATAACTAAAGATGAAGTTCATTACAGCCTGTCACAGGACATCAAAACAACCTCAATGCATAAGCCAGGGAAAGGCAAGGAATACCTATCTCCTTTCTTAAAGACCAACAGAACTTCATCCTATATCTTGGTCACACTTTATTTTTAGCTCTTCACTCACTCCGTCAGCTAACACATACATAGAGTCTGGTACGTGCCAGGTACCATGCTGGATCTGATGAGAGAGAAAAGCACGTGATGGTACAAAGGGAGACAGCAAGATCCTAAAGTCGAAGGACCTGGGGAGGGCTATGGGAGCCCAAGGGAAGAGGGAACAACCCTCCATGTTTTGCTATTTCCCCCCAACCCCCATCCATCTCTACCTCCGATTAGTGGCATTACGTTTTGCTTGAAACAGCCAGTCAGAAATGAACACTGAATCAGGAAAATTCAGGGGGAAATGCTTATTTACCCCCATGGCAAGTAGACATCTTAGGCTAACTTTAGAATTAAACCACCATGTACAAGGTTCTTCCCAGGCACACTTTGTTTTAGTGCATTTCACAGGTATTGTGTTCTACAAAGGGAAGGTTTGTGGCAACCCTGCTTGTCAGATGATGGGTGACATTTTTTAGCGATAAAGTGTTTTTATTAAAACTGTTAGCTATATTCATTAGCTGTATAGTATATCCCTGTAGCTTATTTACTGTACACATAGTAGTTTGGTCCTCTTAAGCCCCTATTCCTGTCTTGCCCCTCGCCTCTTCCCTCTTCCCATTGGTAACCACTAGCTTGTCCTTATCTAAAAATTGTCCTAATCTAAAAATTAAAACAAATGAATATAACAATCAGAAGCAGATTGTTACATTCATTTGTTTTAATTTTTAGATTTCATATATAAGTGAAAACATACAGTGCTTTGTCATGAATATTGGGTGTGTGTATCATTTCAAATTAGTGTTGTTGTTTTCTTCAGATATATATATATATATATATACATATATACACACATATATATATATATATCTCTCTCTCTCTCCAGGAATTACTGGATCATATGGTAGCTCTATGGGCCTCCCTGGTGGCTCAGATGGTAAAGAATCTATCTGCAATTCAGGAGATCCAGGTTTGATCCCTAGGTCTGGAAGATCCCCTAGAGAAGGGAATGGCTACTTATTCCAGTTCTTGCCTGGAAAATTCCAAGGACAGAGGAGCCTGGTAAGCTACAATCCATGGGGTCACAAAGACTCAGATATGACTGAGAGACTAGCACTTTAATTTTTCATAGTAACTCTATTTTCTGTTTTCTGAAGAAGCTTCATAACTGTTTTCCACAGTGGCTTTATCAATTTACATTCCCACCGATAGTGTACAAAGGTTCCCTTTTCTCCAAATCCTCAACATTTCTTATTTGTGGTCTTTTGACAATAGCCATTCTGACAGGTGTGAGGTGATACCTCGTTGCGGTTTTGATTTGCATTTTTCTGATGATTATCAATGTTGAGCATCTTTTCATGTGCCTGCTGGCCATCCATATATCCTCTTTGGCAAAATATCTTTTCATGTCTTCTGCCCATTAAAAAAAATTTTTTTTTGTTTTCTTTTTCAATTTTTATTGTTTTCTTGATACTGAGTTGTTTGAACTGTTTATAGATTTTGGATATTAACCCCTTACAGGTCATGTCATTTGCAAACATTTTCTCCCATTCTTTTCATTTTGTCAGTGGTTTCTTGTGCTGTGCAAAGACAATAAAGTATTTTAATTAAGGTGTTATATGGTTTTTAGAGACATAATGCTATGTAGAAAAAATTTTCCATGTACTGGGAAACCAAAAAATTCGTGTGACTGGCTTTACTGCAGTATTCACTGTATTGCCATGGTCTGGAACCAAACTTGCAGTAGTATCTCTGAGCTATGCCTGTAGTTTGCCTTTCCACGCCCAGTCGGTGGAATGCATTGAGCTCTACCCTTAGGAAGTACAATGTGTTCTTCGGCAAAAGACTATGGACTTAGCTTTTGATGCACATTGCGTGGCATATTTCTAAGAAGATCAGATAATACACCAGTAGTTTTGTGGATAATCTCCCAGTCTTGTGATGCATCTAGCCCTCAATAAGCAATGTATATCTCTTTCCCGGGATACATGTATCTCCCCCATACATTAGGCATTCAGTTATTACAGACACACTGTTTTCTCAGAGCAGGCTGAGGTGGCATTTTTAGTCTCTGATTTTATGATACTGAGATTATCCATAGTGAAAGAGGGGGTTCCCTAAGTAGCTCAGCTGGTAAAGAACTCACCTGAAATGTGAGAGACCTGGATTTGACCCTGGGTCAGGAAGATCTCCTGGAGGAGTCATGGCAACCCACTCCAGTATTCTTGCCTGGAGAATCCCCCATGGGGTTGCAAAGCCTTGGACACAACTGAGCGACTAAGTATATACTCACAAGCAATCTTTGGGCTATCCCAGGAAAATATTTAACCCCTAGGGCTGAGGACAAGCTTCTATGTCTTCACTTCCGTCAATTTTGTGAGTCGGCTTCCCTGAAGAAACTTGAGGCAAGTGCTGCTTCCTTCAGACAGTGAAACACAAAGAAACACAAATAAAGAAATCAGAGCCGAACAGAAAAGCTTTGAGGGCTGTACCTTTATTCTTCACAATAAAATTTAGCATAAAGAACACTAAAAGCGTAAAGACATTTGTTCTTATTCCAGAAGCAAATAAGACGATTGAGAAAGGATTTTTTTCCCTCTGAAGTACGAAACATCGGCTGTTGATGGCAATATAAGAGAGAGAATACTGTTCTCTTCAGGATGTTCCAAAGCAAAATTGGCTGCATGAATTAGAGTGCCTAACAGAACATCTCCGATTCTTCTTGGATAAATAAGCAAAATGTATCATCAGTGGATAAACACCATTCCAATTTTACACTGTAAACAAAAAATGAAGTTAGAAATCATTTGATTCTGGGATCTAACTCCCAGCTCCAAGACATGCAGAATATTAAACTAATCTCCCCTTACGACTCTGACCCTGTGTTTCAGACACTCACTCTTTCCGTAGGAGATGATTAGACCCTTCTGTGCCCCAGTCCAAAGCACAGCCAGTCTTCACTTTTTAAATATATTTTTGTTTTAAAAGCCATTCAGATAAACAAGAAGAACAAAACAGAAGAGCACAATCCACCACTCAGAAATAACCCCAGTAATATGTGGTGGCTATCTTTCCCAACTTTTCTACCGCGGCCATCCTCACACAAGGTATTTTTAGCTTCTTTCTTTCTAAGTAATTGTTCCAGAAAGATTTTAAAGTAGTTGAGCAATACGTCTCTCTGAACCTCTATTTTCACCATCTATAGAAGGGAGATGCTGTTCATAAGACCTAGCTGATCGGGTTGTTGGAAAAATTAAATAAGTTAGCACACTTACTTGACCTTCCTACCTTCCATCTGCCCTTCCTTGCTTCTTTCCTTCCTTATTGATTTATTCATTGAAAAACTTGTTTGCTAAGCACCAGCTAAGTGCCAGGCACTGCACTGGGCCCTGGCGGCAGAGCATCACAGTAATGAGCAAGAGAAGAGTCAAAGCGCCTGCGCTCACCGCACATGCACACGTTGAGACAGAGAAAAGGCAAGACTCGGGGATACAAACCAACCAAACTGGAGGGTAAAGAAGAAGGAAGAGTGTGTCAACCATAGGGAAGAGAAAAGTGAAAGTGTCAGTCGCTCTGTCACTTAGTCGTGTCTGACTCTGAGACCCCATGGACTGTAGCCCACCACATGGGATTTTCCAGGCAAGAATACTGGGTGGGGTGGCCATTCCCTTCTCCAGGGGATCTCCCCAACCCAGGGATTGAACCTGGGTCTCCTGCATTGCAGGTGGATTCTTTACCATCTAAGCCACCAGGGAAGCCCAAGCATTCCCAACAGCATTATAAAAGCCCTGAGACAAACTGTCAGAAGGCAGCTGATGCACTTAGCTCCAGAAGGAAACAGTTTGTGATGACGAAGCTGCAGCCACCAGAAACTGAAGGAGATGAGGAGGGACTCGCCCCTGGAGCCTCTAGAAGGACTGCAGTCTGCCTACGCTTTCATTTCAGACTGTTAGCCTCCACAACTATAAGAAAATAGATTTCTGTTGCTACAAGCCACCCAGTTTGTGGTCATTTGTTACGGCAGCCCTAAGAAACAAATACAGGTACATATCCATGTTTTCTCTTTTTTTAAATTGTTTGCACAATTGTAGATTGGTGACCCTGGTTTTCATAACCACTAGAGTGATGAACTACACATTTGTCTCTTATCTGTAAAATGAGTGCTGTTGATTATGCATAAGTGACATAAATATTTTCTTTCCATCTTGTTTGTGTGGTCTTTATTGATGAGCTCATTTATCAGAGTGAAAGCGAAAAATAAAACATTAAGCTATCCTAATCCAAGCCCAATTTACAAGCTGCAGAATCAAAAGATGCTACTGTAAAATGGTGTGATCTTTGCTACTTTCATAGAATATGACACTTGTGTTTGGCTAATGTAATTGTCAGCCAAAATCATCTGTTCTAGTTTCACACTCTATTGTCAATGCCTCAGACTGTTTGGAAAGCACTATTCTATTTCTGTTCACTTCTCAGAGTGAGCTTAGAAGCTTTACTGCAGGTAGGCACCCAACTAGGGTTCTTAGGAAAATAGTGGATTCCACGGTTGGGGCAGAAAAAAAAACAAAAGCAGAGCCTGAAACATTTTGTAGTGCCAGAAAGTGAGAAAGTGCTCAAAAAATGATGTGGTATGCCAAAAGGACATAAGAAACAGATAAAAGAAGCCCCTAGGGGTCAAAATCAGAACAAGTTAAGTAACACAATACATTATAATAGTAATGCATTATAACCCACAGGACTTCCCTAGTGGCTCAGACGGTAAAGCATCTGCCTAGAATGCGGGAGACCTGGGTTCAATCCCTGGTCGGGAAGATCCTCTGGAGAAGGAAATGGCAACCCATTCCAGTACTCTTGCCTGGAAAATTCCATGGACGGAGAAGCCTGATAGGCTACAGTCCATGGGGTCACAAAGAGTCGGACACAACTAAGCGACTTCACTATCACTATAACCCACAGAGTAAATAAATATTCATGAGTCCAGATAAATAAATAGCATGAGAGAGACCATAGAGTTTGATTCATAAATGTACAAAGAATGTTGTAAATAGAAAGTAACTATTAGACAAATTCCATAGCATCTGAATGCAGAGTTCCAAAGAATAGCAAAGAGATAAGAAAGCCTTCCTCAGTGATCAATGCAAAGAAATAGAGAAAAACAATAGAATGGGAAAGACTAGAGATCTCTTCAAGAAAATTAGAGATACCAAGGGAACATTTCATGCAAAGATGGGCTCGATAAAGGACAGAAATGGTAGGGACCTAACAGAAGCAGAAGATATTAAGAATAGGTGGCAAGAATACATGGAACTGTACAAAAAAGGTCTTCATGACCCAGATAATCACGATGGGGTGATCACTCACCTAGAGCCAGACATCCTGGAATGTGAAGTCAAGTGAGCCTTAGGAAGCATCACTACAAACAAAGCTAGGGGAGGTGATGAAATTCCAGTTGAGCTATTTCAAGTCCTGAAAGATGATGCTGTGAAAATGCTGCACGCAATATGCCAGCAAATTTGGAAAACTCAGCAGTGGCCATAGGACTGGAAAAGGTCAGTTTTCATTCCAATCCCAAAGAAAGGCAATGCCAAAGAATGCTCACACTATCTCACAATTGCACTCATCTCACACGCTAGTAAAGTGAGGCTTAAAATTCTCCAAGTCAGGCTTCAGCAATATGTGAACCATGAACTTCCAGATGTTCCAGCTGGTTTTAGAAAAGGCAGAGGAACCAGAGAGCAAATTGCCAACATCCGCTGGATCATCGAAAAAGCAAGAGAGTTCCAGAAAAACATCTATTTCTGCTTTATTGAGTATGCCAAAGCCTTTGATTGTGCGGATCACAATAAACTGTGGAAAATTCTGAAAGAGGTGGGCATACCAGACCACCTGACAAGCCTCTAGAGACCTACATGCAGATCAGGAAGCAACAGTTAGAACTGGACATGGAACAACAGACTGGTTCCAAATAGGAAAAGGAGTACGTCAAGGCTGTATATTGTCACCCTGCTTATTTAACTTATATGAGGAGTACATGATGAGAAACGCTGGGCTGGAGGAAGCACAAGCTGGAATCAAGATTGCTGGGAGAAATATCAATAACCTCAGATATGCAGATGACACCACCCTTATGGCAGAAAGTGAAGAAGAACTAAAGAGCCTCTTGATGAAAGTGAAAAAGGAGAGTGAAAAAGTTGGCTTAAAGCTCAACATTCATCAAACTAAGATCATGGCATCCTGTCCCATCACTTCATGGCAAATAAATGGGGAAACAGTGGAAACAGTGGCAGACTTTATATTTCTGGGCTCCAAAATCACTGCAGATAGTGATTGCATCCATGAAATTAAAAGACGCTTACTCCTTGGAAGGAAAGTTATCACCAACCTAGATAGCATATTCAAAAGCAGAGACATTACTTTGCCAACAAAGTCCCGTCTAGTCAAGGCTATAGTTTTTCCACTGGTCATGTATGGATGTGAGAGTTAGACTGTGAGGAAAGCTGAGCGCCGAAGAATTGGTGCTTTTGAACTGTGGTGTTGGAGAAGACTCTTGAGAGTCCCTTGGACTGCAAGGAGATCCAAACAGTCCATCCTAAAGGAGATAAGTCCTGGGTGTTCATTGGAAGGACTGATGTTGAAGCTGAAACTCCAATAGTTTGGCCACCTGATACGAAGAGCTGACTCATGGGAAAAGACCCTGATGCTGGGAAAGATTGATGGCAGGAGGAGAAGGGGACGACAGAGGATGAGATGGTTGGATGGCATCACCAACTCAATGGACATGGGTTTGGGTGGACTCCAAGAGTTGGTGATGGACAGGGAGGCCTGGCGTGCTGCGGTTCATGGGGTCACAAAGAGTCGGACACGACTGAGGGACTGAACTGAACTGAACTGATAGCAGTTGTTGCGTGATGAAAGGTAGTATATTTGCATAAACTCAAAGTAGCTTCCTAGAAGGTATTTATTTATTGTAAAGGAGAAAACAAACCTGAAATACACATAAGCTACTGAATTAATTAAGTGATCAAATTTATTAAATAGCTTCACCAGTGATAAGAATAAAACATACCAATGTCTGTACCTCCTGATATCATGCACTGAGAAGGGTATAGGATTACTCAGATGGTACTCTTGCCAAAAATTCTTACCTAACTTTAATCTCTTTATAAAAAAGAAAATAAGACAGACACACATTGAGAGTTTTTACTATTACCTTACTTTATGGTGCTCTCTGAGTCTTGGATTCTTTATCTGGAAAATAAACATTCTTCAAAAATTTCAAAGTCATGAAGGACAAAGACAGACTGAGGATTGTCACAGATGAGACTAAAGAGACAAGACAACTAAATGTCCTGTGGGATCAGTCAGTAGAGGGAATACTGGTAAATTTCACATAAGGTCTCTGGATTTGTTAATATTGTATCAATGTAAATTCCCTAGTTTTGATCATTCTCCTATGGCTATATAAGATAGTCACATAAGGGTAAGCCATTCCAGAAGTCTTTCTACTCTTTTTTGCAACTTTTATACAAATCTAAAGTTATTTCAAAGGACTTCCTCGCTGGTCCAGTAGTTGATAATCCACCTGCCAATACAGGGGACATATGTTCGATCCCTGGCCCAGCAAGATCCCGCACATCAGAGAATAATTGGGCCCGTGTGCTGCAACTTACCGAAGCCCAAGGGCCTAGAGCCTGTGCTCCACAACAAGAGACATCACTGAAATGAGAAGCCCAAGAACCACAATGAAGAGTAGCCACCACTCACCGCAACTAAAGAAAGCGCCGGTACAGCAATGAAGACCCAGTGAAAGCCAAAAATTTTTAAAGTTATTTCAAAATTAAAAGTTTAAAAATAAAAAACCTTACTTGGCATTCTAAGATTGGACCTCACGGTCTTTCAACCTCCCACCAACAATTTAACATGCGCAGGACTTTTGATCTAAGCTATAAAAGAGTCTCTTCTCAGTTATTCTGTCTCCTCCCATACCAAGGACAGCATGCTTTTGAACAGCAGGTGGAGTTTGCATATTTCTGCTATATTGACTATTTTTATTCAAACCCTTAGAACGTATTAGCTCAGCTTTAATTTGCCTCTTCTAATTTTACAGTCAAGAGTCTACGGGTTTTAGTCTCTGTCTTTGTCATCATTCATGATTGAAGGAACTAACAAAAGAAAAAGTGTGCACATCAAGGTTCCTATATTCTACTCTTCAGTCATTTTACATGTTTTTCACGTAACTTACATAGTCAAATCTCAGTCAGTGTCCAGAATGTACACAGCATGCTACATTTCATAATGACATGAGGAAAAAATAATGACTACTAGTTGTTATGTCGGAGAAGGAGATGGCACCCCACTGCAGTACTCTTGCCTGGAAAATCCCGTGGATGGAGGAGCCTGGTAGGTGGCAGTCCATGGGGTCGCTAAGAGTCGGACATGACTGAGCGACTTCACTTTCACTTTTCACTTTCACAGGTTGGAGAAGGAAATGGCAACCCACTCCAGTGTTCTTGCCTGGAGAATCCCAGGGACGGGGGAGCCTGGTGGGCTGCCGTCTATGGGGTCGCACAGAGTCGGACACGACTGAAGTGACTCAGCAGCAGCAGCAGTTGTTATGTATCATGCTGGTGGTAGAAGCTGTCTCTGTTGTTGTTTAGTTGCTAAGTCATGTCCGACTCTTCATGAGCCCATGGACCATAGCCCACCAGGCTCCTCTCTCCATGGAATTCTCCAGGCAAGAATACTGGAGTGGGTGGCCATTTCCTTCTCCAGGGATCTTCCTGACCCAGGGATCAAACCCAGGTCTCCTGTGGCTCCTGAGAAGCTAATATTATCCTAATTACTGGTAACAACTAACATTTTGTTCTTAAGACATATCAGGCACTGAGCAGACTACTTAATGGATTATTTCCTTTAATCCTTCAATAGCCCAATGAGTTGACACAGATGAGGCAGCAATCATACATTTGCTCATAATATCTGGCCAACTAACCCTAACCCATTTGTACAAGGGAAGAATCGCTTAGATAGCAACCACCTCATGCAGGTTGCTATCGGAATCACGTGAGCGGGTAAATGCACAGGAAGTTCTTAAGCAGTGCCAAGTTTCTAAATAAGTGCTTAAAAATATCTTCTACTGTGATCATTACACCGTATGCTCCACTGAGTCAGGAACCACATGGCCTGGCACATTGCAGGCAATCAATACAAATCTGTTGAAAAAGTAAATTAAAGTTGTTCTTGACAAGGACATCAGTGATACAATTTGAGCTGGTGCTAATCCACTGAACAAGATTACTCATGACAGCTTCCTCCTTGAAGTCCTCCACTTTGCTTTCTAAAATAACCCTCTTCGCTGATTCCCTCCTCTTTTCTGGCCTCTCTACGGTCTCTTTTCCCATTCACCTTTCCACTACTCCCTTACTCTCCATACCATCCTCCAGGGTTATGTCTTTGATCCTCTTCATATTGGAATTAATGGGTAGCTTTTAAAAATGTACTAATGCCTGGGTCCCACTTCAAATATCCTGATATAACTGGATTGGGTGCATCTGGGCATCAGGATATTTAAAAGTCTGTCAAGTGATTATATTATGTAGCCAAAATGGAGTCATGCTCTCCACCTGCCCTGTCCAATACAGTGGCCATAGGTCACACAGGACTACTAAGCACTTAAAACATGATGAGTCCAAAATGGAATGTACTATAGGTATAAAGTGGATTCCCTGATGGTTCAGCGGGTTAAGAATCCACCTGCAATGCAGGAGATCCAGGAGACACAAGAGATGTGGGTTGGACCCTTGAGTCTGGAAGATCCCCTGGAGAAGGAAATGGCAACCCACTCTGGTATTCTTGCCTGAAAAATCCCGTGACAGAGGAGCTTGGCAGGCTATAGTCCAAAGGGTCACAAAGAATTGGACATGACTGAGCAACTAAGCACTCACACACAGGTAGAAAGAAAAGCAAGTGAAGAAACTCATTAATAATTTTTCTATTGAGTGTACATTGAAATGATGATATTTTGGATAATGAGTTAAATAAAACATTATTAAAATTAATGTGGCCCATTTATTTTTACTTTTCATCGCAGCTACTAGAAAAATCTTAATTACTTATGTGACCCACACTATATTCTTACTAGATAGAGCTGCTCTGGGCACTAGATAGATGATTCTTATTTTTCTGATTTTATTTATTTATTTATTTTCACTTTTTAATTAAAAAAAATTTTTTTTCTGATTCTAATTTTTACTGCCTTACACTGATGATGCTCAAATATGTTTCTCCATATGTATCTGTTTCTTTTTCAAACTTGAGCTTCCCATGTCCCGCGCAAACACATCTTCTTCACAAAAGCGGTTTTTGCTCTTCACGGGGCTGCCTGTGTAGCATCAACCTTTATTGGCAAAGCAGACCAGCAGCCTGTAGCTCCTCCCTTACTCCTCCCACCCTCACATCCTCCCCAAACCCTATGGACCAACCCCTATCCCTTCTACTTCTTCAGTGTCTCTCGAAACTCCCACTGTGTTCCATTTCCATGCATCGCCGTCTTTGCCATCTTTTAATAGGCTCCTAACAGTCTCCCCAGGTCCTCCCTAATCTATAGTTTTTGTTGTTGTTTAGTCGCTAACTCGTGTCCAACTCTTTGCAGCCCCATGGACTGTAGCCCACCAGGCTCCTCTGTTCCTGAGATTTCTGAGGCAAGAATACTAGAGGGAGTTGCCATTTCCTCTTGCAGGGGATCTTTCTGGCCCAGGGATAGAACTGGAGTCTCGCATCTCCGGTATTGGCAAGTGGATTCTTTACCGTTGAGCCACCAGGGAAGCCCTGAATACAAGGAACTAGAGGCTTATGAAGTCTCAAGAATGGCTAGCAGTAATGCTAGGAAGCTCTAGAGCTGCTACCCAGAAGAGAAGCTACTTCGATTCTCAAGAACTTCAGGAATGCCTGGGCTCAGCCTGCAGGGGGTGCCTGAGAAGTGGCCTGCAGCTACATAGACAGCATGGTAACCCATGCTCGCCTGGAAAACTGGCTGGGGAAGGAAAGCTGAGTCAAGGTGTGCTGTGTGACCTTCTGGTGGGATGTTTGGCCTATGCATCCAGACCACAAGACGGAGCTCTGAGCTAAAGGACAGATGTGAGAGTCATGGGCCTGAAACAATGGCTTTTCTGAGAGACACTGTAGAGAGGGAAATGAGAAAGAGGAGGGTCCCATCCACGGTGGCTTGGAAATAAGGCAGTGATTTGCAGCAAGCCAGGGCTTCCCTGGTAGCTCAGATGGTAAAGAATCTGCCTGCAATGCAGGAGACCCAGATTCGATCCCTGGGTTGGGAAGATCCCCTGGAGAAGGCAATGGCAACCCACTCCAGTATTCTTGCCTGGAGAATTCCATAGACAGGCCATGGGATCACAAAAAGTCAGACACGACAGAGCAACTAATACACACACAGCGACCTGAGCTCCTGGATCCTGGCCACCCACTGTAACCATGCTAACACCCTCATCTCTCAAACCAGGACTTGGAGACCAGATTCGATTGGTTCCAGCAGCTCCCAAGCCTCCTATTAACCAGGCCTGAGATTCATGGGGTCGCAAAGAGTCAGACACGACTGAGCGACTGATCTGATCTGATGTATGGAAAGGGATGTGCTGATTTAGTGTCCTTGGCAGGTACTGTGAGCCCGGATTAGCCCAAAGGAGAAAGAGATGGTGGTCGCGTGTGGGTGGGTGGAGAGGGAAACTGACAGAACTGGGCTTGAGGTACAAATGAGTCGACTGTTTTCCACATTAAATTTGAACCCTCCCATAACTGCCCCAAGAAGAGAAATATGCCTGATGAAAAGCACATGATTCAAGTGAAGGGAACTAAGCAATGCTTCTTTGTGCCCAAGATTCCATGGCTGGTGTCATTTGCAATGGGGAGAACAAAAAATCTTTTCAAAAGAATACTTCTATAAAAGCAATCCATGTTGATACCAACCAATTTATGAGATCATTCAAAGAAAGACAAAATAAACCAATATCAAAAGTGTGTGCTATAAAACAAAGTTTATACAAAGATTAACTGTGGCAAATAAATGTCAAGGCATACTAATTATGTAGCTTCTAATGTTTCTGCCCAAAATGTGATCATTTGCAAAATCACAAGAGAATAAGTGTGAAATAGGGGATTGAAGAGAATGATGTATGTTGGAAATAGCTTCCAGACAATTTCTCTTGTGCTCCTTGAGTTTTATTCCACACTCCAATATCTCCTCTTGTTCTATACTTTTCTGACTTACAATTGCATTTCCTAATTCTCTGTGGACCTGGAAACTGACCACTGCTTTTCCAGCCATCGTCCAAAGTGACTTCAAGGTCTGTGTGAACATCCATCTGGTATCCAGGCTCCAATCTCCTCAACCTCATCTCCAATAAATCCCTCCTTTTCTCTAGCTTAGCCACCACCCTCATGGTCCTGTTCTTGCCTTTCCCATCACCTGAACCTGCATTGCTTCCAAAAATGACAACTCTTTAATTCTGGAGGTGAAGTCATGAAAACATGTAAATAACCAACTCTGTGACCACAGCTTCCCATTCTTCCTAATTCCTTGTGGAAGTACTCTAGTAGGCTGAATAATGCCCCCAAAGGTAACAGGTTCTAAGCCCTGGAACCTGTAAACATCATCTTATTATGTTTGTTACCACTATTTGTCACCTGATGCTACATTAGTCTTATGGGACCACCAGATCCTCAGCTCACTGGCTTTCCCTGTTCCCTCTCCACTTTCCTTTTTGTCTTCTCGTCCCTCCCTATCCACTCTAAATTCCATTTTCCAGTATGATATTGCATATACCCAAAATCCCCTTGCTTTTCTCTCTGTCCAGAGACAGCTGACTTACTCTTCACCCTAAATTATGGATGAAGCACAAGCTGGAATCAAGATTGCTGGGAGAGAAATATCAATAACATCAGATATGCAGATGATATCACCATTATGGCAGAAAGTGAAGAGGAACTAAAGAGCCTCTTGATGAAAGTGAAAGAGGAGAGTGAAAAACTGGCTTAAAACTCAACATTTAAAAAAAAAAAAAAAAAAGATCATGGCATCCAGTCCCATCACTTCATGGCAAGTAGATAGGAAAACAATGGAAACAGTTGACAGACTTTATTTTCTTGGGCTCCAAAATCACTGTACATGGTGACTGCAGCCATGAAATTAAAAGACACTTGCTCCTTGGAAGAAAAGCTATGATAAACCTAGACAGCACATTAAAAAGCAGAAACATTACTTTGCCAAAGTCTGTCTAGTCAAAGCTATGGTTTTTCCTATGGACTTCCCTAGTGGCTTCCTGCAATGCAGGAGACCAGAGTTCAATACTTGAGTTGGGAAGACCCCCTGGAGAAGGGCATGGCAAACCAGTCCAGTATTCTTGCCTGGAGAATTCCATGGACAGAGGAGCCTGACAGGCTACAGTCCATGAGGTTGCAAAGAGTTGGACATGACTGAGTGGCTAACACTTTCACTTCCTTCATGTATGGATATGAAAGTTGGACCATAAGGAAAGCTGAGCACCAAAGAATTGATGCTTTTGAACTGTGGTGCTGGAGAAGACTCCTGGAAGTCCCTTGGATTGCAAGATCAAACCAGTCAATCCTAAAGGAAATCAATCCTGAATATTCATTGGAAGGACTGGTGCTGAAGCTGAAACTCCAATACTTTGGCCACCTGATTCAAAGAACTGACTCATTAGAAAAGACCCTGATTCTGGGAAAGATTGAAGGCAGGAGGAGAAGGAGACAACAGAGGATGAGATGGTTGGATGGCATCACCGACTCAATGGACATGAGTTTGAGCAAGCTCTGGGAGATAGTGAAGGAGAAGGAAGCCTGGCATGCTGCAGGCCATGGGGTTGCAAAGAGTCAGACATGACTGAGTGACTGAACAACAACTACATTAACCTAACCATTAACCATCTCTGCATCAGAACCTGAGAAACCAAGTGTTACTGCAGAAAAGTCATTCAGCCAGGCAGACTTAGTAGCACACCACTAAAAATTGTTGTGTGCCCCAACTGGGTCTTCCATGCTACTGTCATGTGCCACAAACCAGTCAAATCTAACCATTAACCTAAGGCATAAGTCAAACCTAACCATTAACTAACTAAGGCAGACTTAGTAGCACACCACTAAAAATTGTTGTGTGCCCCAACTGGGTCTTCCATGCCACAGTCATGTGCCAGAGCATATGTATCTATTTTTTTTTTCTTTTAATTCATCTGTATTTGTTACAACTTTTTGAAGCAGAATGTGACTTGAGCACTACATTTCCATTCACAAAACTTGCTCCAAGTTACCTTTCCAGCCGCTTTACAACATGCCTGGGCAGACTTATAATTTTGCTACTCTAAACAATATCTTTCTCTGGAAAACAAGCCCTATGTATGGACAATGACTCCAATCAAGTTGGTTCAGCTTAAGACACTAACTTCTAGAGGCCTGGCACATGCAGTCATAACTACAGGGGATGGAAGCTTTAAAAAGTATATCCCAGAAGATGAAAACTTGCTGTGACAAGTGTTTCTTTTAAACATCAAGGTATATACTTCAGAACATTTCAGTGACAGAAAATTTTGGTCTACTAAAGAATCCGCTTGATAGCTAAACACTTCAGACCACAAAGTTAACAGAGGTTACATACACAGCTTACAACAAACAGCAACTACTTCCATCTGTTAAAATAAGCCAACATGAAACTAGGAAAAAACAACTAGCTCTGCTTTAGTGCTAAAAGTATCACAGTATCACACTTAGTATAAAGAAATCTTATCCTCCCCTTATGCAGTTGTCATGCCATACAGATTTTTAAATGTTAACAAAAATAAAGATATACTTGAAAACACATTGGAGGGAATGGAGACAGAGCGCTGAACACAGCCGAGCGACCCTCGGCAGCACTCAGTCCACTTCCTCCATGCGGGACGTGTCGTCGTCTCCTTCCAGGGGTGGCATTTCCTCAGTGACCTCGGCGCTGCTGTCATCAGCAGTGGGGTCATCCTCGTCAATACCGAGACCAAGTTTGATCATCCTGTAGATTGTGTTGGCATGTGTCTGGGGATCCTCCAGACTGAAGCCAGAAGACAGGAGAGCTGTATCGTACAGCAGGATGACCAGATCCTTCACAGACTTGTCATTCTTGTCAGCCTCTGCCTTTTGCCTCAAGGTCTCAATGATGGAATGGTCAGGGTTGATCTCCAGGTGCTTCTTGGCAGCCATGTAACCCATCTTGGAGTTGTCTCTCAGGGCTTGAGCCTTCATGATCCGTTCCATGTTTGCTGTCCAGCAGTATGTGCTCGTGACAATGCAGCATGGGGATGTCACCAACCGGTTTGACACAACCACCTTTTCAACTTTCTTCTCCAAAATATCCTTCATGATTTTGCAGAGGTTTTCAAACTTTGTCTTTTTCTCTTCTTGTTTCTTTTTCTCTTCCTCATCTTCTGGAAGTTCCAGGCCCTCTTTGGTGACTGACACTAAGGTCTTCCCCTCAAACTCCTTCAGCTGCTGCACACAGTACTCAACAATGGGCTCGATCATGTAGATCACTTCCAAGCCATGCTTCCGGAGGCGCTCCACAAAGGCCGAGTTGGCCACCTGGTCCTTGGTCTCACCTGTGATGTAATAGATGTGTTTCTGGTTTTCCTTCATTCTTGTGCAATAGTCCTTGAGAGAAACCATCTCATCACCAGAAGCAGAAGTATGGTACCTCAAGAGCTCTGAAAGCTTCTTCCGATTTTGAGAATCTTCATGTATTCCAAGCTTAATATTTTTAGAGAACTGCTCATAAAACTTCTTGTAGTTCTCCTTATCTTCTGCCAGTTCAGTGAAGAGTTCCAAGCACTTTTTGACCAAATTCTTCCTGATAACTTTCAAAATTTTGCTTTGTTGCAACATCTCACGGGAAATGTTCAGAGGGAGATCCTCAGAATCCACCACACCTCTAATGAAATTCAGGTATTCAGGGATTAGCTCCTCACAGTTATCCATGATGAATACTCTGCAAACATACAACTTAATGTTGTTCTTCTTCTTCCTGTTTTCGAACAGGTCAAAAGGAGCTCGTCTTGGGACAAAAAGAAGGGCTCTGAATTCCAACTGTCCTTCAACTGAAAAATGCTTGACCGCCAAGTGATCCTCCCAATCGTTGGTCAGGCTCTTGTAGAACTCTCCATACTCCTCGTTAGTGATGTCATCAGGGTTTCTGGTCCAGATAGGCTTTGTCTTGTTCAGCTCTTCTTGATCGATGTACTTCTCCTTGATCTTCTATTTCTTCTTCTTGTCCCCGTCCTTCTTCTCTTCCTCCTCTTCATCTGAGCCAACATCTTCTATCTCGGGCTTGTCATCAGACTCCTTTTCTTCTTTCTCCTTCTCTTCCTCTTTGTCTTCCTTCTCTTCTGCTTCATCATCACTAACTTCTTTATCACGTTCCTTTTCCACAAAAAGAGTGATGGGATAACCAATGAACTGAGAATGCTTCTTCACAATCTCCTTTATTCTCCGCTCCTCCAGGTACTCAGTCTGGTCTTCTTTCAGATGCAGAATAACCTTTGTTCCACGTCCCATTGGTTCTCCTGTGTCAGTCCTCACTGTGAAGGACCCTCCTGCAGAACACTCCCAGGCATACTGCTCATCATCGTTATGTTTGGTGATGACGGTCACTTTCTCAGCCACCAAATAGGCTGAATAAAACCTGACACCAAACTGGCCAATCATGGAGATATCAGCGCCAGCCTGCAAAGCCTCCATGAACGCTTTGGTCCCGGACTTGGCGATGGTGCCCAGGTTATTAATCAAATCGGCCTTGGTCATCCCAATGCCGGTGTCCACGATGGTAAGGGTTCAATCTTGCTTGTTCGGTATGAGATTAATGTGCAGCTCTTTCCCAGAATCTAACTTACTGGGATCGGTCAAGCTCTCATACCTGATCTTGTCCAGGGCGTCAGACGAGTTTGAAATCAGCTCCCTCAAAAAAATCTCCTTATTCGAGTAGAAAGTGTTGATGATCAGTGACATCAACTGGGCAATTTCCGCCTAGAAGGTGAAAGTCTCCACTTCCTCCTCTTCCATCGGCTGGTCCTGGGCCTGGGTCTCCTCGGGCATCTTGGCTGAAGGACTAGCAAGGGATCCGCAGCGACGCAGCACCGGGATGCAGAGGCAACTCGCATATGTATCTATTAATAAGTGCCAACTCGACATGGAAGACACATGGGCACTTTAAATCCAGTGCATCCAAAACTGATCTCAGGATCTCACTCTCCGAACCCACTTCCCAGGGTTCTACAGCTCAGGACATGGCACTCATACTCTCCAGTGTCTCATGCTGGAAACCCGGGAGTCATCCTCAGCACTTTTCTCCTCTCATGCCTTGGTCAGTCCATCACCAAGTCCTGTTGATTTCAATTTCTTAGCTTTCTCAAAACTGTTTGCTTTTACCTACTTTCCACCAATGCCCACGTTCCACTCACTATGATCTGTTGCCTGAACTGGGGCCGCTGCATGGATCTCCTATAGCCACTCCTGCTGCCCTCCAGTGGTTCATCTTCATGATCAGAGTTATTGCTTAGGAGACAAGTTCGACCATCTCATGTCTATGCTTAAAACTGAATTATCAGGATGGATTCCAGTTCCTTGTAGGATAAAGTTCCAAAACTTAGCAGGGACTCAAAGGCTCCCACCCCCATCATGATTTGCCCTCTTCCCCTCCCTGCAGTTTCTTCTTGCCCCATGGTTCTCCTTAATCTCTAAGCTTCTTTCTTATTTCAATTCCTCAGTTCAGTTCAGTTCATTTCAGTCACTCAGTTGTGTCCAACTCTTTGCGACCCCATGGACTATAGCACACCAGGCCTCCCTGTCCATCACCAGCTCCTGGAGTTTACTCAAATTCATCTCCATTGAGTCGGTGATGCCATCCAACCATCTTATCCTCTGTCATCCCCTTCTCCTCCTGCCTTCAATCTTTCCCAGCATCAGGGTCTTTTCAAATGAGTTAGCTCTTCACATCAGGTAGCTAAAGTATTGGGAATTTCATCTTCAGCATCAGTCCTTCCAATGAATATTCAGGACTGATTTTCTTTAGGATGGACTGGTTGGATCTCCTTGCAGTTCAAGGGACTCTCAGTTCCTAGAATGCACCAAATTCCTTTGAGCTTCAGGGTCTTTCAACATGCCTCCGATTGGATGGAAAGTCCTTTCTCCTTTGCCCCCTCATGATTCTATCTGGTGATTTCTTAGCCCTAGCAGCTGTGTGTTTAACTTGCATAGAAGGAAAAACTAGGAGATTCGAGATATGAAAACTGAGCACAGCCTGGTTTTGCATCTAAGGAGTTCTCATCTGGACACTTTTTCAGTCTCATCTAATCTGATCCCATCATAGAAATTGTTTTACATCAAGAAGCATATTGAGACACGTGGTTAAGGAACTTAAGGAAGAGTCATCTGAATCATGGCCACTGTAACCTGTTGCATGGTTTCTGCCCTGCTCAAAGAAACATACTCAGGAGGTGGCTAGGAACTAAAATCCACCCGCACTTGACTTTCCAAGCTATATCGGTGGGAACAGTGTCTGTGGTGACTGCATCCGCTGAAGCCTTTTCTAGTTTGCACAAAGTAGGCTAGTGGCTGCACTTCCCTGGTGGCGCAGTGGTAAAGAGTTTGCTAATGCAGGAAACGAAAGAGGCCCAGGTTCCATTTCTGGGTTGGAAAGATCCCCTGGAATAGAAACTGACAACTCACTCCAGTATTCTTGTTGGAAAAATCCCATGGACGAAGGAACCTGGCGGGCTACAGTCCACGGGATCGCAAAGAGTCGGACACAACTGAGTAACTGAGCAACACATGTACACACAGGGTAGGGGCAAGCAGCTTCCTTGATTCACATCCCAAAAGATGTGGGTTTCGGTGATGTCAGTGGTGTTCAAACAGAATAGCCTGAAAGCCAACCAGGTAGCCAAGGAACCAAGAAAAATCCAATGCTTGTGGCAGATCCATTAATCAGCCAAAGAGCAACTCAAACAGTTAACTATGAGTGAGAACAGAAGAGATCTAAATTCCTATTGAGTTCTAAGATGGCAATTACGGACATCTAATAGAATCTGTAAGTGGTTCCTATCTGACTTTAAGATGTCTCTCAGAAGTCAAGAAGGGTCACACAGAGCCTCCAAACACAAATCCTGCTGCTTAATGTGCCCGACAATCTCAGTGTTCACCCCTCAACAGCTTTCAGATGCTGCACCACTCACTGCAAAATTAAAATTAGAATCAATACAATGAATACTCAGTGTGTAAAACAATTCAGGGCTCTATTTCAGCCTGAAGTTTCATTTAAGCTGTCGGAATAAAAAGAAAAGACAACCCTTTGTTCTCTCCATTTCACAATCCTGCAAAAGGCCTCTTAGCCAAAATATCTCCTCTAATCTTTAAGTTTTAATTAGCTGCCCACAATTCATAAAATATCAGGAATTAAAATGCTGATACCTCATTCTCCTGAGAAATGGCACACAATTAACCTCTTTTTTTTCTGGTCAAAGGCAGAAATTGAGAAAGGGTAATGACAAAATTAATCTATTCTGGTGGTAAGGCCTGCCACCGTGCTGGAAACTGCCTTGACCCAGTGTCAAAGGGGAATATAATCTGGAGTGTCGGGATTGGTAGATGCCTTGAGGAATGCCTTCCGTATTCACAACAGGTTACATCACAAAACCACATTGGGCCCCCAAATCTTACTAAAATGTTAAATGATTCCCTAGTTAATAGACCTAACAGACCCCCTTTTTTTCCCACTGAAAACAGATACACATATAGCCTTTTTGAAATATAGTTGTATTTATTTATTTTTGGCTGTGCTGGGTCTTCATCGCTGCTCAGGTTTCTCGAGTTGTGGAGAGTGGGGTTCTCCCTGCAGTGGCTTCTCTTATTGCAGACCGTGGGCCCTAGGGCACAGGCTTCAGCAGTTGCAGCCCATGGGCACAGTAGTTGCGGCTCCCAGGCTCTAGAGCACAGGCTTTCGAGAGTTGTGGCCCAGGGACTTAGCTGCTCCTCAGCATGAGGGATCTTTCCTGACCAGGAATCAAACCCATGTCCCTTACATTGGCAGGTGAACTCTTTACCACTGAGCCATCAGTGAAGCCTCCATATGCTTTTAATAATATCTGAAACTCTGGCTTTCTAGGAAGGGGAAGAAAAGACTGAGAAACGGGCACCTTCCTGGAATGATCTCAAGGTCAAATATAAGTCCAGCAGCAAAGTCAGATGGAGTTGCTGCTGCTGAGTTTATGCCTTCTTCAAATAACAGTTCCTTGAAAAAGTTAGACTCTGCTTTTTTTTTTCCATGAAGGCATATTACATGGTATATATTTAAGTAGGACTAGCCATAGCCATCTAAATTTAGTGGAAAGCCCACAGAGGCAAAATAGAGTCCCAAACCTTGCAACATATGCTCTCAAGGTAGACGAGGGGAGGTGAAGTGTAGGATGGAGAATCCACCTTCCTTTAAACTCCAACATGGTGACTCACTAGCTCTGTAATGTAGGGCCAATGGCTTAACCTCTCTGAGCTTTACTTGTCCCCATATCTCTAAACTGGGGACCAGAACTTGTAGTGAGGATGAAACAGACAGCCTGGCATTTCACACAGGTGCCTATCAAGGTTAGCTGCTATATGGTCAATAGAGGAACCCAGATACCTCTTAATGAGTACAAAAAGAGAAAGATACTGTTTCACATTCAGAACCCTTGGGTAATTCCAACTGCCGCTGTTTGTTTTTCAGGTAACAACTCTATTGAGATATAATTCCTCCCATGCCATTCAGTGAACTCATTGAAAGTGTCCAACTTTCCATTTTTAGCTCATTCACCGAGTTGTGCGACCAATGCCACAATCGACTTTAGGATATTTTTTTTACTATACAAACCCCCATACCCGCTAGCTATCACCCTCCTTTCTGCCGAGCCTTAAGCAAACACTAATCTACTCCCTGTCTCTATAGAGTTGCCTATTTTGGATGTGTCATATGAACTGAATCACATAATACGTAGTCTTTGGGTAAAAGATCGCTTTCATTTAATACAATGTTTTTCAGGTTCATTCACACTATAGCGTATATCAGGACATTTCTTTTTATGGCTGAATAATACTCTGTTGCATGGATATATGACATTTTGCTTATCCACTGCTATTATTCCTTGATGGACCCATTGTAAATTCAGTGCTAAATAATAAAACCGTAATAACACACAGTGCCAGCCGTCACCTACATAGAGGTGCTTCCTAGCTGGCAGGGTGTGTCAACACCTGCAATTTAATTTGTACGTAAGCGATTTTATCTGCAGCTCACAACAACCCTGGGTGGCAGACGTTGTCTTACTTTTCATAGATGAGTGCAAAGAAATTAGACTTCTTAGCAAAAATTACATCACCATGCAGCCACCAGCAGAGCTGGGACTCAACTCTGACCTTCTGAACAGAGTCCCTGTTTTTTCTGATTAAGGCTGAGCTGCACTCAACTGCTCAACCTGCCCCATGGTGAGGGGTGTGTGAAGGTCCATAGTCCAGGATACATGTTTTGTGCCTTGGAAGGAGCAGAGAGGAGATACAAGATCTTGTCCATGAACTCTATTTGTCCCCCAAGTGCAGTCACCTGTGACCACATAGCCAGGAGTGGAGGATCTTAGCTTTCCAACTTCAAAGTGAATGTATTAATATTACCACTGCTACAAGGGCTGGCTAATTCCTTGAGGAAGCAAAACAACAGTTCCTTTGTTAAAGGTTCCATTGTCACATCCACCCCGCCACACACACACACACCGGCCAGGCCCCCATTTGAGGTTTTACAACTAGGCCATTTCCAAGCAGCCCCCTTGTGAGCAGACACATATTCACCCCTGGCCTCAGAGAAGGGATCAGTTCCTTCTTCTGTATTAACCACCCTCCTACAGTGGAACCCCCTTGGCTCTGCCATGGACACACGGTAGCCCATTCCCTCCTCTTCTGTAGATATTCCTGCTCCTTTAGCTGGGCAGAAATGACTGCACCTTATTTTACTTTTCCAGAAAAGTGTTCTAAAAACTTCAGTTTTAAAAAATCACTTTTCATGTCCCTCAAGCCCAGATCAGAGTGATTGGATAACACTAATGTCTCATGGATACAGCTCTAGTGTGTACAAGATGAGTATACAATAGCTGGAAATCACTTGGGAAGGAGGGGAGAAGGAAAAAGAAAAAGGAGGTGAGAATCCATCTGTGGATTTAAATTCAGTAAAATGGCGTGCTGCAGTCCATGGGGTCACAAAGAGTCGGACACAACCTAGCGACCAAACAATAACAGCAACAGAATGAGCTGACCCCCTCCCCCTTTATCTGAGGACAAGATGATCTCCTTCCAGACTGTACTATCCAGGAAAGACCTTCCAGAGAAAAACTCAAAACCAGCTATGACTGGGGCTTAGGCGGTTGGAACCTGTAACCAAGAACTGCTGGCAGCTCGCTTCTCTCAGAAGCTGTGGTGAACCCAGCAAAGCTCCTCGGAGGCCCTGGAAGTTCAGTGGGTGGCAGCACCTTCAGAGGGCTCAGCAAGGAAAAGTATCACTGCACAAAGCATGACGGGATGCCAGTGAGCCCCTGTGGGCATGGCTTCTGTCTGCTCCACATGAGAAGGGTGTGAGGCTGCAGGGAATCCAGGACCGGGGCCAGCCATCAGCCTCCACCAGCTCTCAGCCATCCTGGGTCAGCTCAGACCATTGCCGGGTCCATTCACCAGTGGCCTTGGGACCCTCAGACACATGGGGTAGGAGTCCTGAGCACCGAGATGAGATAAGACAAGCTAAGCCAGCATCACTCTGCTGGCTGCATGGTCCTATCACCTTCCACGAAAAAAGGAAGATTCTGTTCCAATTTAAGCTCCTGGGCAGAGCTGGTTCCTTTCTCCCTACTAAAGAACTAATAGAATCTTCTCTTGGTTCATCCTCAGTGGCTGTTTCCAGAAAATGCCAGCAGGGTTTCGTTAAGGGTTGAGTTGTATTCCCCAAAAATAAAGTCCTAACCCCAGTATCTCAGAATGTGATCCTGTTTGGAAATAGGGTTGTTGCAGATGTAATTTTTTGTTGTCTGTTGTTTAGTCGCTAAGTTGTCTCCAATTCTTTGTGACCCCATGGACTGTAGCCCTCCAGGCTCCTCTGTTCATGGGAATTTCAAAGAAGAACACTGGAGTGAGTTGCCATTCCCTTCTCCAGGAGATCTTTCCGATCCAGGGATCGAACGTGTGTCTCCTGCATCACAGGAGGATGCTTTCCCACTGAGCCACCTGGGAAGATGTAACAGTTAAGTGAAAATGAGGTCATTCAAGTGGGCCATCACCCAGTATGACTGGTGTCCTTATAAAAAGGGGACATTTGGACAGAGACTCACACAGGGAGAACCCTGCGTGAAGATGACAGAGATCAAGGTACTGCTTCGACACACAGAGGCACCCGCAAACCACCCAAACAAGGCAAGAGGCACTGAACACGTTCACCCTCGGGGCCCTTAGAAAGAGCCAGCGCTGCCGACACCACGATCTTGGACTTTTAGCCTCCAGGACCATCAGACGATAGTCACCAGGACTGGGGAACGTTGGTGTGACAGCCCCAGAGAATTAACACAGGTTCCTTTCCTCGGTTTTTGCCGTTACTTTCCATCTCGCCCTAGATCCTCCCTCACGTCACAGGGAGACCTACCTCTGTCACTCCAGCCTCATTGCCAGGGGAGGGAGCGTTTCCTTCACCTTTGCAGGACTTAGTGCCAAAGTGAAGTGTGTCATGTTAAACACAACTTCAGAGGCCTCCAAATGGCTGGGAACATGAAAAATACATTTCCTTTTAATAAATTGATCCCATTTGTTTCTCTGAACTAAATTATCGAGACGATGAGAAAATATTACTCAGCCGTAAAAAGGAACGCATTTGAGTCAGTTTTAATGAGGTGGACAAACCTAGAGCTTATTGGACAGAGTGAAGTAAGTCAGAAAGAGAAATATAAATATCGTATACTGATGCATATATATGGAATCTAGAAAGATGATACTGATGAAATTATTTGCAGGGCAGCAGTGGAGAAACAGATATAGAGAACAGACTTATGGACAAGGGGGGTGGGGGAAGGTGGTCAGTGGGAAGAAGGAGAGGGTGAGAGGTATGGAGAGAATAACATGGAGACTTACATTACCATATGTAAAATAGGCAGACAATGGGAATTTGCTGTATGACTCAAACAGGGGCTCTGTAACAATCTAGAGGGGTGGGATGGGGAGGGAGATGGGAGCGAGGGGACACAGGTACACAGGTGTACCTATGGCTGATCCTTGTTGATATTTGACAGAAAACAAGAAAATCCTGTAAAGCGATTATCCTTCAGTTAAAAAATCAATAAACTTAGTTAATTCTTAAAAAAAAAAAAAAAAAATCAATAAACTATAAAAATTGAGAATATTTATATATGACAAATACTTGACAAAGTCATATAACAAATACCATTTTAGAGCTTAGCATGTACCAGCTTCTGTTTTGTTTTTTTGTTTATATTTTTAATTGGAGGATAATGTTATTTTTAATTGGGGGATAGTTGTGCCAGTTTGTGCCAGTTCAGTTCAGTTCAGTCGCTCAGTCGTGTCCGACTCTTTGCAACCCCATGGACTGCAGCACGCGAGGCCTCCCTGTCCATCGCCAACTCCAGGAGTTCAAGTTTCTGCCATATAACAATATAAATCAGTCATAAGTATACACATATCCCCTGTCTCTTGAACCTCCTTCCCACCCCCACATCTCACCCTAGTGAGCTCTCTGTGTTATACAACAACTTCCCACTAGCTATCTATTTTACACATGGTCATGTATATATCTGTTACATATATTAGCAATTAAATGATCACAACAATCCTGTTAGGGAAATACTATTATCATCCCCATTTTATGGTGAGGAAACTGAGATTTAATGATTTCCACAGGGTCGGTGGCAAGGCCAAAGGTCAATGGCACCAGAATTTATGCTCTGAACCACTGTGTCAGACCGCATCTCACAGTCAGGATTTAATAGCATCCAGGTGGGGTTTTGAACAAGGCCCATCATTCTGAGTGTCAGTAATCTCTGCCATCAGGGGATCCAGCCCAGTCCTAAATGTGAGATGATGGTGCACTTCCATTCTACTCCCAGGGGGTTATTTTATACCATGGCACTAGAAGAACTGGAACCCATCGGCAGGTCTCCTCCATAGAACACAGAAATGCTCAGCACCCTGACAACTTGAATGTACCCATGTCAGTGCCCCGTGGAACTATGGCAGAACCCATGAGGCCAAGCAGGAGATGAGAGAAGCCTGGTAGACCCGCGTTCCAATGGTGGCGTCCAGCAATCCAAGATTTTTTTCTCTGAAAATATATAAAACACCCCCAGGCAGCTAGGCAAGATTCTTTCTGATTGCTGAGGTCTTCGATAAATAGTTGGGGCAAAAGACTTTGAATTGGGGTAAAAACTTTGAGTTATTACCAATACTATGACCGCATCTGTACCTGCAGGTTGGTTAGGCAGGATGAATTGTGTGTGTGTGTGTGTGTGTATGTGTTAGTCACATAGTCATGTCCAACTCTTTGAGACCCCATGAATTCAAGCCTGCCAGGCTCCTCTGACCATGGAATTCTCCGGGCAAGAATACTGGAGTGGGTTGCCATGCCCTCCTCCAGGGGATCTTCCTAACCCAGGGATGGAACCCACATTTCCTGCATTGCAGGTGGATTCTTTACCATCTGAACCACCAGAGAAGCCCAGGTGAACTGTAAATAAGCACTAATAATATATCAGTACTTTTTGATGGCACAGGCTGGCTTAGATTGCCCTCTTCAATGGAAAATACCTTCCATCGAGCACAGACCTCTATGGAAAACTGAAGTCAATTCAGCTCCTCAACAGGCAGCCCAAAAAGGTGTTAGCTAGAAACAGTATAACTCTCAACCCAGGAAAAGTTGGGCTATGCTTCCAAAATGGTATTAAGAACCAATTCAGAAGCTAGTAAGTAACACAAAATCCTTCTACAGCTATAGAAGTGAGGTGAAGTGAAGTCGCTCAGTCATGTCTGACTCTGCAATCCCATGGACTGTAGCCTACAAGGCTCCTGTGTCCATGAAATTTTCCAGGCAAGAGTACTGGAGTGAGTTGCCATTTCCTTCTCCAAGTGAGCCCTTTATTTAAGACCCAGTAGGTCAAAGTATGTGCACAGAAATATGGCAGCTACCAAGGACCAGGGTCAGCTACAAGGCAGATACAATGGCAGATATAATGTCTAGGATCCAAGGCTGATAGGTCTAACCCTGAAAATAGCTGAGTACCAAAAGGCCTGGACCGAATGATTTCACATTGACACTGGACAGAATCAAGTCCTGGGAGCTGCCAGGGCCTGTGATGTCCAAGAGCTGCTTCTCAAAGGGGACATCTACGGAATGCCAACACCTGCGAAGCCTCATAACCCGCAAGAATGAATGAGCTAGTCATTAGCGGATTAAGCAAAACGTTTTCATTATTAAGACATGTTTCTACTGTGCTGGATTGTTTGCTTTCTTTATATTTCTTGGGTCACAAAACCTTTTTTTAGCTCTTAATCTCCATTACATCTGGAAAGCTTTCTAAAACCTGTTTATCTAGTGGTTGTCCAGTCACTCAGTCGTGTCCTACTCTTTGTGACCCCATGGATTGCAGCATGCCAGGCTTCCCTGTCCTTCACCACCTCCTGGGGCTTCTTCAGACTCATGTCCCTTGAGTCAGTGATGCCATTCAACCATCTTATCCTCTGTTGATGAAGATTTACATTGTTTTCTATTTATCTAGAAAGCTATGTAAATCTTCCACTTAAAAATAGCAGTCAGTATATCTTAAAGAACTTGAAAGATGGAAAGTTACTGTTGTTGTTAAGATATTTATTGAACGGCAACCATGTAATGTGTGACTGTGACCCTCCCTCATAGGTTTATGACCTGCATTAATGCAGGTTAGTACCCTGGCAGATCCTGGTCCCAAAATGCCCCGACTTGTCTGTTAGGCCAAGACAACCCCACGCTTTTTCTGGACACTAACACAGAGGCCCAGTTTCCTGCTCTTCCCATGTTGAAGAAGGTTTAGTGTTAGTTGCTCAGTCATGTCCGACTCTTTGCAATCCCATGGACCATAGCCCTCCAGACCCCTCCATCCATGGAATTCTGAAGAAGGTTTCTTTTTCTTCCTTTCCTAAAATAATACAAGTGAAAAAGTATTTAATACATAAACCAAAAGAAAAACACTAAAAATCATCCATAATTTTAAATCAACCACAAAACCTTTCTAGTCTGTCTGAAAAAGTTGCTGCTGCTGCTGCTGCTAAGTCGCTTCAGTTGCGTGCGACCCCGTAGATGGCAGCCCACCAGGCTCCCCTGTCCCTGGGATTTTCCAGGCAAGAACACTGGAGTGGGTTGCCATTTCCTTCTCCAATGCATGAAAGTGAAAAGTGAAAGTGAAGTCACTCAGTCCTGTCCGACTCCCAGAGACCCCATGGACTGCAGCCCACCAGGCTCCTCCGTCCATGGGACTTTCCAGGCAAGAGTACTGGAGTGGGGTGCCATTGCCTTGTCAAATCAATAGATGTCAAGAAGCATTGCTTGAGAACCTAGAACGTTTCTGGCACAAGGCTGGGTGACCTAAGGCACAGAAAAACAATAGGGGGACTTCCCAAGTGGTCTAGTGACTAAGACTCCATGCTCCCAATGCAGGGAGCCCGGGTTCCATCCCTGGTCAAGGAACTAGGTCCTGCATGCAGAAACTAAAGACCCCTTATACACCAGGGAAGAGCAAGGACCCCAGGAGCTGCAACTAAGACCCAGCACAGCCAAATAATTATTAAGCAAATAAACATTGAAAAAAAGAAAGAAAAAAAAAAGGAATAGGAATCTCGGCCCAGACCTTCAAAAGAGTTCGATCTCTTGTTGCTGCTGCTGCTGCTGCTGCTGCTGCTGCTATGTCGCGTCAGTCTTGTCCGACTCTGTGCGACCCCACAGACGGCAGCCCACCAGGCTCTCCCGTCCCTGGGATTCTCCAGGCAAGAACACTGGAGTGGGTTGCCATTTCCTTCTCCAATGTATGAAAGTGAAAAGTGAAAGTCAAGTCGCTCAGTCATATCCGACTCTTCGCGACCCCATGGACGGCAGCCTACCAGGCTCCTCCGTCCATGGGATTTTCCAGGCAAGAGTACTGGAGTGGGGTGCCATCGCCTTCTCCGCGATCTCTTGTTAGAGAACATAATAAAAACAAGTACAGCCAGAAGCCATAATATGCTGATGAGCCACCATCACCGCTGCCAGGAGGATGAAAAGGGAAATGTACTCATTCATTGGATAAATCTACATTGAGCACCGACTGCGTGCTCTCTGCTTTGCACATGGTGGACATCTTAAGGAGATGATAGCAGCCAGTCAGGAAATATTATCTAGATGGATAAACATATAAGGTGCGGGAAGTACAAAGCGGAAAAACCCAAAGATTTCCCGGGGAAATCGGCAGGAGCTGACGCTTGAACCCATCCCTGAAGGAAGAGAGCGGCCAGCAGGGGGCGCCAACTGAGCGCTAAGGATGCCGGGTGCCACAGGAGGAGCACTTCCTGGATCATTTCATTTAATTCGCTCAAGAGCCCTAAAAAATAAGTATTTATTTTTCCTTCTATTTTACAGGTTGGCCAGCGGAAACTGAGAAGGCCAGAACCTATGAACATTTCACAGCCAATAGGTGAGGTCAGAGCTCAGGCCCAGGCAGCTCCCACCACGTGTATCCACAGAGCTGCGTTACCCACCTGTGGTTTCAGCCTTCTCCTCTGCCTCTTGCTGGACCGCATTCCTCCACTTCATTCACTGAGGTCGAAAATGCACATAACTTTGATGAATCGTCTGTTTTTACAATGTGAAAGTTCAAGGCGATGAACCATAAATTGTTGCACTGACTCGCAATTCAGATCCTTCAGCCAGGTTGGTTGAAGCACTCCAGTGTTACCATGAATGCAACTGAGGACTCAGATTTAAAAGGAATGAAGTTGCTTTCTGGCTCTCCTGAAGTTTCTCTTGAGGTCTGAGATAACAACCCTCTTCTAAGGATTCCCTGCTTTTAGGGGTGAGATCAACTGTCCCAACGTCTGTCTCTCCACCCCCACTTCTGCTAGGGAGAGGATTTGACATCCCCTACTGCAGAACTGCCATGGACAGAGGAGCCTACAGTCCATGAGGTCACATAAAGTTGGACACAACTGAGCGACTACACCACCATCACCACCCCTCCAGACTGCCAGATTTTTTTTTTTTTTCTGTTGTCTTTGCCCTTTTCCTTTCCTTCTTCGATCTCAGCAGTCCTTCAACCTCTCAGGGAATAAGCTCACATCCTTCCAGCCATTCCCGGTCAGATGACTTCTTTCGCAGAGCACTCCTCCATAATCCTCACATTTTCCCACTAGAACATAGAGACTCTCAACTATCTCTCCCTGATGTCCAAACCACCTTTTCTGAGGAGGTGGCATTTTGCCATAGGAAATGAGCACACATTCGAAACAGAAAATGACAGATGGGACAGAATCACACGCCCAGTGCAGAGTGCATAGCGCTCTGGGCGATCAAAATGGAAGAAATCCATTGCAGCCTAATCTATGGCGAATAGGCTTCATGAAGAGGCAAAATGTGAGTGAGAACTTGAAAGATGGACACTAATTGAGGAGACACTAACAGAATTAGATGTGGAATAAACGGGCACCTGACTACATTTTTCTAGGAGCAGTTTGCCATCCTGACATAAGAAAATGCTCACAACGGAGAGGTTTCTATGCACCCTCTACCAGTATTTCCTTCCTGCCTTCTCAACAGCTAAATAAATCAGGCCTTCATTTTGTAAAAATAAAGGAACAAAACCAAACTTTTCTGTTAATAATTATTCCTAGCATAAGAGATCAGATAGTTCAAATCTAGATATAGTTTATGGATTTAACATTAAAATCCCTTAGCATTCAATCCAATTAGGGAATGTAAACATCATTGATATTGGGTGAGATTATCTCCAATACTTTATGGGATACTAAATATGGTTTAAAAGTTCAGCTCAGGGGTTTCACAGGTGGCTCGGTGGTAAAGAATCTGCCTACCAATGCAGGAGACATGGGATCAATTCCCTGGTCCAGGTAGATCCCACATGCTGAGGAGCAGCTAAACCCGTTTCAATTTGCCTGAAACTCTATTGAATTTTTTCTTTTTTTTTTTACTTTTCTAACAGAGTCCATCTTTAAGGAGACATTTGCTCTAAGAAAAGTATTTAGAAGAAAAAAAAAGTAATCTACTTGCTAAGAGGTTAGATTAGGCAATCCAAGTTTTAAAAAGAATGGCTTTGGGACTTCCCTGGTGGTCCGGTGGCTGAGACTCCACCCTCCCAATGCAGTATTAGGGTTAGGTTCCGTCTGGGCAGGGAACTCGATCCCACGAGCCGCAACAAAGGCATGGTGCAGACAAATAATAAATATATAAATAATGTTTTTTTTAAGACTGGCTTAAAAAGAAAACAAACAAGAAACTCTTAAATAAATCAAAAAAAAAAAATCCAACAAGCCACATCTATACCTAAGATGAGCTGTGTTATCAAATTTATAGTTTGTTCATGGTGGGAAGAAGTGATTTTGTCACAGTATTTTTATCTACAAAGGTTACTACCTGTCTTCAGATAACAACATTGAGATGGTTGTAAATGAAATTATCTTTAATACAGAGTTAATAACTTTCAGGAAAAGCTCATAGTTTCATTTATTATGGGGACTCTAACCAGACAGAGAGATCCCCTGGGGGGCTGTCTTTGTCTATCTTAGGATGCAAAGTGCTTTTTAAAATTCTGAGGCAGGTATACTGGTATTGCTTCTAGACACAATTAAGATTAAGAGACAACAGGATCCATGCCACTGAGACCACCACACTTTTTACGCTCTCTGCCAGCAGTGTCCACACCTCACTCTACTCCACCCTCTTCCTTCCTGAACCACTAGCAACAGCAAACACACAAAGAAGAAATCACATCTCAGTAGATATTTTTGAAGGGTAGCAGAGTCTGCCTCAAGGGTAGCAGAATATGCCACTCCAAACATGCCACCCCAAACATGCCACCCCAAACATGCCACCCCAAACATGCCACCCCAAACCTGCCACTTTGGCAGACTATTATTTTGCATTAAAGGCAAATGAGAAGAGAAGAAGCAGATACAAGCAAAGCTCTCTGACCTCCCTCATTTGCTTAAAAACAGGACATAAACTTGTAAGAATGTTCCCCCTTCCTTCTCTACCAGAAAGGACAGAAGTTAATCCCCAGAGACAACTATACACCCTACTCAGTCCACAAATGGCACCTGAAAAACCTATGTAATAAACTTTACTAACTAGTCTTATCTGCCATTTATTGCCGTTTAGTTGCTAAGTGGTGTCCAACTCTTTCGTGACCCCATGGACTATAGCCCACCAGGCCTCTCTCTCCATGGGATTTTCCAGGCAAGAATACTGGAGTGGGTTGCCATTTCCTTCTCCGGGGGCTCTTCCCAACCCAGAATTCGAACCCCCATCTTAGAATGCCTGGCACATGGACAGCACTCTGGAAATGGCAACTCTGGTCATTCTTTGCTTCTCTGGACTAGAAGGCCAGTGGAGTATGTAATGGCAGGGTTGCCCTAAATGCACTGTAGAATACATTTAGGTTGTAATAGTCAAATATTTGCACACTCCTGCTTTAAGACAACTCATTATATGAAATTTTCAATTTTTTTGAACTCACATGAGACCTGGGCATTTGTTATGAAGAGCCTTGCCCCTCATCAGACTGTCCTGCTTCATTCCCCAGGCTGTCTGCTGGCCCTCTCCCAAACATTACTCTGCAAACAACCCTCCAAGATTTCCAGTTAGATAAGTGAGCTACCCTTAAACAAAGCAGTCCTTTCTGACATCACCTATTAAGGATGATTGTGCAGGATTCATGTATTCCCAGAACTGAAGGCCAATCCCAGCAGGAGTTGTATTTCTGACCAACGTCAGACTTCAACATTAGATAAGTCTGAGATGGACAAATACTATAACAGGAAACTAAACTATAAACCACTCTACATTTAAATGAGTAGAAATAGGACCTAAGACTAATAAAATGGGCATTAAGGCATGTACACATTGATTACATGAAAAGCCTTAATGAATTATTAAATGCTCATCTAGTTTTATATTGCGCGTAACAATTGTAACAGTTTCATTATATCCTAGTTCTGACCTAAAATGAGTATAGCATCTGGGATAATTAAGAGATAGTCATTTAGCAATGCTTGCATGTCACCTTAGAAATTTATCAGATGACCCAGAGGGCCCAGGTTTTTTCCAAAAGCTCACCAAGGAAACAAGAAAAAAAAAGCCTTCCCCCTGACCACCCAAGTTAAAGGCCCTGAAGCAAGAAGAGATATCCACAACCTTTCTGCTGACAATAAAGACCTGGGCTGAGCATTAAGTCTTATAAATCTTTAATGTGATGGTGTTCTTTCCATTGAAAGCATTTCTTTTCTGGAATAAGGGCTGACTCCACACTTCACTTTCACCCTTTACATCCCTCTCTGTTTATAAAGAGCTACACACCACCCCTGATACCTGGCATCAGAGGGTCCCTAGGAGACAACGCATGTTCAGTATTTCTCAGCCTTCACCACTGGAAACTGATGGTGTTTGACATCTGTTAGAGCAGGTCACATGGCAGTGAAAGGCAATAAAAATGATCAGATTACATCTGTAGACTTTACATATTAAGGTTAAAAAATTACATGGTATGAATATACATGTACGTGTGTGCGTGCTCACTCAATTGTGTGTGACTCTTTGTGGCCCCATGGACTGCAGCCCACCAGGCTCCTCTGCCCATGGAATTTTCCAGGCAAGAATGCTGGAGTGGGTTGCCATTTCCTACTTCAGGGGATCTTCCCGATTCAGGGATTGAACCTGGGTCTCCTGCATTGGCAGGCAGATTCTTTACCACTAGCTCCACCTGAGAAGCCCCAATATGTATATGTATACATTTGTAACATTTTTTAATAAAAATATATGTATATGTAGTTATTTTTAATAAAATACATATTTAATTTTTTTAAAGGTTGCCTACCTTCCTCCTTATCATTCTTGCCTCCCACAAAGTCAGCAAAACCTTTTAGGAAAACAGATCCAGTGGAGGCCTGCCCAAAATATCCTCTTAACTGTTCCCTTGTTTAAAAAAAAATGAGCTATCATAGTTTCCATAGTATGCAGTAGGCTGAAATATTTTGATGAACTGCTTAATGTTTTAATTTTATTTTTAAGTTGCATACTTTATTTTCTTGCAAAATAAAAATGTAATATAAAAGCAAAAAACAATTAGCTATCAGGCCCAAAATGTAGCCAATTATGCTAAGCCCAAGGTCACCAAACTGAGACTTAATACCTAACTTGTCTATGGCTAACCCCCCCTGAATGCACCCCATCTTGTCTGATCTTGGAATCTAAGCAGGGTTGGACCTGGTTAGTACTGGAATGAGGAATTAATACCTAACCAAATGGCAGCTTCCTCCTCTCCCAGGAACATCATCCTCTAGTCAGTCTGGCATTACCTGGTCACAGTAGTGAGGTGCCAGTGCCCAGGGTAGGTCACCCCAAAATGTGCCTCAATGGCATATTGATTATTTTGAATCAAAGCTACTTAAGAAGCTTTGGTGGTCCAGTGGTTAAGAATCCGCCTGCCAAAGCAGGGGACATGGGTTCAATCCCTGGTCGAGGAAGATCCCACATGCCAAGGAGTAATTAAGCCCCCTCGGCAAGAGAAGCCACAATAAGAAGTCCACACATCGCAACTAGACAGTGGCCCCCATCTCCACAACTAGAGAAAGCCCACACACAGCAACAGAGATCCAGTGTAGTCAAAAATAATTTTTTTTAATGGCCAATGTTAGAGGGACCCTGAACCCTCTTAAATCTCCCTGGAAGCAGGAAAATATCTCCCCTGTGAATGGCACTCTCCCTGCATCAGGAGGTAGAGGACACCCTTATCACCAGAGAGAGGGAATTCAGAAGCCTATATGAACAAGCCTGGCTACTGTTTCAATGTACCACCCCAAGCCCAAACTCTGCTTAGATTCTTCACTAAGCACCCAAAGCCTTAGTTTCTTCGCCCTGTCAATTCCTCACAGATTGTTTCTTCGTCTAAAGACTAAAAAAGGTGCCCGCTTTGTCCATTTCTTAGGTCTCATTTCCCTGAGACATCCATGAGCATGTATTAAAATGTGTCTCTTTTTCTCTTGTTAATCTGTCTTCGGTCAATTTTATTATTAGTCCAGCCACAAGCATTCGGGAGGGGTAGGAGGGAAATTCTCCGTCTCCTACAGAGGTGAAGTGAAGGGAAAGTCAATCAGTCATGTCTCCAGGCCAGAAGACTGGAGTTTTCTCCAAGGGATCTTCCCAACCCAGGGATCGAACCCAGGTCTCCCGCATTGCAGGCAGATTCTTCATCAGCTGAGCCAACAAGGGAAACCCTCAGTTTGTCTGATAGACCTCTGTTGGCCTTCCCAAAGGAAGGTGGCCTTGCCTGAAACAATCAGATCTCTGATAGAATAACTTCCTGTCCTGCCTCCTTCTGCTTTCTGAACAGCTCCTCGGACCCCTTTTTATTTCCTAGCAGGGATGCTGCCTGGTTCCTGAATCGCTGAAGAAAGCCAGTGTGATCTTTAAAAGTTACTCAGTTAAAATGTGTTTTCCAACAGCTCTTCAGACTTCTAACCCAGTGTGTCCCTCAAGCCCACCTCCCATACAGATGTCTGTGCTCCTGCAGCAGATACAGTCTTACTGTGTCTGCCCACAAGGCAATCCGGCCTCAGGCTGCCTGAAATGAACAGTCACTGCCACTGCCTGGCACCCACACCATTCTCCTCCCATCTGAACAGGTGCATGTCTGGGTGCACTCCAGACCTAGTTAGGTCTGGTTAGGGTTTCCCTAACCAAGAAATCTTCCTCTGAGGGCCCAATCAAGACCTACTTACCCAGAGAGCCATTCCTGATTAACCAGCAAAGCTTTTAGTTTACTCCTGCAACTGTTCTTCCCTGGATGTCCCTGGTGGCTCAGATGGTAAAGAATCTGCCTGCAGTGCAGGAGACCTGTGTTTGATCCCTGGGTCAGGAACCCCTGGAGAAGGGAATGGCTACCCACTTCAGTATTCTGGCCTGGAAAATTTCATGGACTGTAAATATAGTCCATGGGGTTGCAAAGAGTCGGACATGACTCACTCAAGCTATTTTTATTTTTATGTACCCAAACATCCCAACATCTGTTCACTTTTAATAACATTTAGGACATAGACACCTGATATATGTTTAATCCTTGCCCTCCTACACTGTTATGTGTAAAATGAAGATAATAATAAGTAACTTCACAGGGCAGTTATAAGGATCACATAGCGGGAGGTATATAATTGGTATTCAATCAATGAGTGAAATAACAACCTGAGTGCACACAAGATTTCATAATGTGAGTAGCCTTCCCTTTCAACTCAAGAGAAGCAGAATATATGCAAGATTTCATGCATAGGTCCCACAAGTGACTGTCTTTCATCTGTTGACCAGCAACTCATCACCTCGCTAAAATGCATCTTCCCCTTTATAGTGACTCCACTAGACTGAGGGCTTCTCTTGTGGCTCAGCTGGTAAAGAATCTGCCTGCAATGCAGGAGACCTAGGTTTAATCCTTTGGTTGGGATCTCCTGGAGAAGGGAAAGGCTACCCACTCCAGTATTCCGACCTGGAGAATTCCATGGACTATACAGTCCATGGGGTCCCAAAGAGTCGGACACGACTGAGCGACTTTCACTTCACTTCACAATAGACTGAAATTTCTTCTTCCTTCAATTAAAATCTGCATCCTTACAACTTCTACCTTTGGATCCTGGCTCAGCTCCCAGGCCTGCACAATATATATCAGGCCCCCGGACTCCTTTTCTTTACTTAGAAGCACCTACATTAGCCTTGGAGTGGGTCCCACAGACCAGGGTCCGTGCCCCCAGCACATCCCACCACCAACACACACATTCACCATGAAAGCAAAAATTCTCAGAAAAATTAATTCTGAGCAGATGTCAAAGCTTTATTTCAAACTTGTAGGGAAAAAGACAGCACAAGGGAAAAGTCTGTCCACAAAAACAGTCTTAGGAAAGGGCTGTTTTAAAAACTGAAAGGAACATCTAGATAAGCGGTTCTCAAACTTTAGCTGCTTCAGAATCCCCTGTACTGGGTTGCTTCAGTCGTTTCGGACTCTTTGGGACCCCATGGACTGTATAGCCCACCAGGCTCCACTGTCCACAGGGACTTTCCCTGCAAGTTTGAAATAAAGCTTTGACATCTGCTCAGAATTAATTTTTCTGAGAATTTTTGCTTTCATGTTGGATGTGTGTGTTGGTGGTGGGATGTGCTGGGGGCACGGACCCTGGTCTGTGGGACCCACTCCAAGGCTAATGTAGGTGCTTCTGAGTAAAGAAAAGGGAGTCCGGGGGCCTGATACATATTGTGTAGGCCTGGGAGCTGAGCCAGGATCCGAATACTGGAGTATTCGCCAGGCAAGGATACTGGAGTGGGTTGCTATGCCCTCCTCCAGGGGATCTCCTTGGCCAACGGATAGAACCCGCGATTTTTATATCCCCTGAATACTTGTTAAAATAACTAGCGATGGGCCCATCCCAGTTTCCCATTCAGTAGGTATCAAGCGCGGATGAGAACTTAAATCTCTAAGTAGTTCCAGGTGAAGTTGTGGCTGCTAGCCCTGGGATCACTTTGCGAACTTCTGATCTAGACTGTAAATAAAATTGTTGCGACGGAGAACTGATTAATTTCACGGAGATGTAAAGCTGCCACGCTTTAACCTATTGGACAAGTAACCCTGACCGTGGCATCCCAGAGCTGAGTTTGGTGCATTTTCACCAGAAATACCCAGCCGTCCGGTTCCCTCCCTGGGCAAGATCAGAGGAATGCCATTTGATTCAACAGTAGGGATTTTGCTTTTCAAATTGGGAAGCTTTGCGGATGAAATTTTGAGAAGCAATCCCCTCCAGTATTCTTGCCTGGAGAATCCCACGGACAGAAGAGCCTGATGGGCTGCAGTCCCCAGGGTCGCACAGACTCGGACACGACAGAAGCAGCTTAGCACGCACGCATGCACGCGGATGAAATTTAGAACGAGCTTTCCCTTTTGGCTTCGCCCCCGCCCCGGCAGAAGTAAAGTAAAGTAAAAGTCACTCAGTCGTGTCCGACTCTTTGCGACCCCGTGGACTATAGCCTATCAGGCTCCTCCGTCCATGGGATTCTCCAGGTAAGGATACTGGAGTGGGTTGCCATTTCCTTCTCCAGGGGAGAAGTTACTGCTGCTGCTAAGTCACTTCAGTCGTGTCCGACTCTGTGCGACCCCATAGACGGCAGCCCACCAGGCTCCCCCGTCCCTGGGATTCTCCAGGCAAGAACACTGGAGTGAGTTGCCATTTCCTTCTCCAATGCATGAAAGTGAAAAGTGAAAGTGAAGTCGCTCAGTCGTGTCTGACTCTTAGCGACCCCATGGACTGCAGCCTACTAGGCTCCTCCATCCATGGGATTTTCCAGGTAAGAGTACTGGAGTGGGGTGCCATTGCCTTCTCCAGCCCCGGCAGAAAGATCTACTCTTTTCTCACGGCTACCAGCGCGCATCCGCCTCTCACCACCCGGGGGCGCTACGGTCACAGGATCGCTGCACTTCCGGCTCTCCGCTGGAGCAGGGCGGCTGCAGCCCCCACGCGCCGTATTGCGCACGCGCAGCAGCGCCTCCGACGCCAGACCGGGAGACGCTCCGGAAGTGGCCGGGAGGAGAAGCCACCTAGGGCTGCCCCAGAACGGCTATTTCCACTTCTTGCTCGCCCTTCAAGTCTCAGGCTTTACCTGGGCCGGAATTAATGAGCCAGGCTACTCTACAGAAGGGAATCTACGAAATTCAAATGTCTGGATTGAAAAAGAAAGCTCTGCCGAAACCCGGGATCGAACCAGGGACCTTTAGATCTTCAGTCTAACGCTCTCCCAACTGAGCTATTTCGGCGCCCTTTTTGTCGCCCTCACAGTAAACTATCACTGAACTTCTGACGTTGGCTTCTTCCGTCTCTTCCCAGCAATCACTTGAAAATGTTTCTTCCTTATCAAATTAAGTGGTTTTCTTTTTTTAATGTCTATACCTAGATGTCTGCCTTTTTATGAGCCATGACTAAATAGCTAAGTATACGTTACTTAACTTTTTCCAGTATAATCTGAACCTCTGGTTTAATCGTCGACAGCCGGCAGCATGAACGAGCCGGTGTCTCGGCTGCAGGATTCAGGGGTCGGGCTGGCCCGCAGCCCGGCCGAGCGGGGTCAAAAGCAGCGATGGCTGCTCGCCCCGCGCCCCCAGGGCTCCGCGGCTTATTGGCACCCGGGCTCAGTCCGCCCACAGCTGTTTCCAGCGGTCCCGATGGAGGGTGTCCCATTGGCAAGCCCCCTGCCCTAGGAGTAGCCCCTTCCAGCTGTGACCGCACACTTTTCACTATTGGTATAGACAAGAAATGGACCAGGGCATGGAGGCAGAGCTGCAGTCTCCGCGATCCCGGGTTCTCGCCCTGCTGCGTTTACCTGCCACCACGCTGCGCGGAATCAGCCAGGTACATCTTAAAAGCTTGGCGAGCTCATTGACCACGGTCACCCAATATCAATACTAAATGTTTCTGAAGCACCAGCTACGTGTCAAGCCCAGACACTCTGCACCGCCCAAATGCCCTTTTTGTTTTGTTTTGCCTTTTTTCCCCTCTCCAATTAAATTGTAATTCTCCAAAGGCGGGGTTGATTATCACCGCCGTTTTACCCACTTACATGGAAGCTTCACAGCCAATTTTGAGGGATAGATGTATGTATGCATACGAATATGAAAGAAAAAAATGTTTGAATATGGGGAGTGATAGCCATCTCCAAGGTCGCTTTCTGAGTTCCTTTGTTGTAAATCCAAACAGAAGAACTTGGCATTTATCAGAAGTCATTGGTTAAGGAAGAGAAGAGACCAAAGCGAGCTTGGGGATGGATAGAGTTCTGTGTAGGCTTAGGAGAGGTTGGAGTGGAAGAAGGAAAAATTTGGAGCAGCTTCCTTGTGCAGGTCAAAGGTAAAGAGGTGGGGAAAGAGGGTTTTTCTTGAATGTCATGAATGTGGCTACCTTTCACATTCTCCTCCAAAGACTGTAGGGAAGGCTTGAACCTGGGTGACTAGGAAAGTGACAGGTAAGTTTTAATGGGATTTGGAGTGGGTGTAGGGATGAGGAAAAAGTTGGAGTTCATCACCTACCCCTATCTTTGCATCAGGTCCAGGCCCTTTCCCTGGGGAGATGGTAAACATACCCTATTCCATACCCTCATGTGAATCCACTTCCAACTGGCTCTAAAGATGAACGAAGAGAATCTGGACCACTACCCAGTGGAGACCACAGCACCGATTTCGACCATTATTCTGCACACATGGACCAGAAAATGTGTATCAGGGACCTTAAACTCACCTTCTTGTATCTAGTGATGACGTTAATGTTGATCTTGAGTTTCTTTGTTCATGGCAGGAGATGGCTTACATAAAAAAAAACTATGTTATGAAAAAATATTTATATATACCCTTTTTTCAATTTATGTGTTACCATTTTTTCCAAACAGTTACAAAGATGTTGGACACAAATACTTAATAAATTGTTTGGGCCTGAGTACTTCATGAAAGGAACTGTTTGGTATTTCTTTTGGCCTGAGGGCATTGGAAAAATTTACTGAGACAGGAGGAGCATTATATACAGAGAAAGTTTGGAAGCCTCTAGCTTAGTGCCTTGATGCTGATAGCAGTGTTGAACGAAAATTACTACTGAGTTTGGGAGAAAAATCTGCTTTGTTCTCAAGATTATAGAAGCTAGAAGAACCATCAGGCTTCTGCAGAGACCAAATGCCAAGGGCTAAAGTGAAGGGAAAAGTTTATGGACATGCTCACAGTCGGAAGGGACTGATGATAAGTTGGCATCTAAATCAGTGAAAGGACTCCATGTTGAAAAGAAACTTTGGCTGCAGTCTTGTCTCCCAAAGTAGTCCAAGGATTCTGGCCAACTCCAGTCTAATTACCTATGATAACCATGAAGACTAATTATGGGAACTAACTAGAAGATCTAAAAATAACAAAACTGAAGAGAATATATTGTATATAGTTATAGTGTCTAAAAAATTTTTGAACAACTATCGATTGATAATCTGTCCTGAACTTTGCTCCTGGGACCTCACAGTCCAAAAAAGTAACACTTATTTTTATTTGCCTCTGATTTTAGTCAGTATTTCTCAAAAATGTTAGAAAGAAGGGAGTATATCAAAAGGACATAAGAGCCAGTTTGAAGGGGCTCTTACTGGCCAAATCTGGGGAAATCTAGGCTTCAAAATAAATAAGGAAGGTGATAACTACCCCTTGAATAAAATAAGAATCCATGAGTATAATAATGCAGAGAGAATGAGATTGAGGGTTCTAGCCAACAGGTAAATAATTTGCATTGACCAAAAAATGGCTCAGAGGGTAAAGCCATCTGCCTGAAAGATGGAAGACCTGGGTTTGGTCGCTGAGACCTGGTTTCAATCCCTGGGTCAGGAAGATCCCCTGGAGAAAGAAATGGCAACCCACTCCAGTACTCTTGCCTGGA
>NW_011494797.1:895071-897678 GCF_000754665.1 Bison bison bison | reverse complement strand
TTCTGACATAGGCATCAGAAGAGGGCAGAAAGAGTACCCGCTTGCTAGTGTTAACAATGAAGTTATATATTCCAAAGAATGTCTGGAGGTTGTAAAGACCTCATCAGACCTACTCCCATAATTTACATTTTAAGATAACAGAATTAGCCAGAAGGTTTAATCCAAAGACTGTCCTCAGGCAGGATACATTATTGTTATATAATCCTAAGGAATGTAGAGAAGGAAAAAAAGTTTGTCCTTTCTTCCTCCTTGAGAATTCCAGACCCCTCTCTCCTTGGGAACCCCTAGATTCCTTATCAACCTGCCTAGGAACTGACTCTCTCACAACTAAATGTAATATGTGATGCCGGACTGGTTTCTATTCAGGAGGGAAAATGCTTTAAGGATCGTAGTAGAGCAATTAAAAAAATTAGAACATGGGCTATAGATTACATAAAAATGTCATGTCAATGTTAAAAAACCATAGCTAGGTGAGGAAATATCCTTGTTTTAGGAAATACCAGTGTATTCAGGTATAAAGAAATATCATAGCTGCAGCTTACCCTCAAATGGTTCAAAAAAATAAAATGATGATGTGTGGGCAAATACAAAGAGAGAGAGACACAGAGAGAGAATATGAAAATGTAAATAGGGGAAAATATTGAAAGTTGGTGAACAGGGGTAAAAGATACTTGGGACTTTTCTGTGCCATTTTGTAACTTTTATGAAAATTGGAAACTCAGAATTAAAAAGAATTTTTAAGATTGCTGCTCTTCTGGAGCCAAAAAAATTTCCATTAGAATCATGGTAATGCTAGATATGGCAGAGACCATGGGGTTTATTTAGCCTGATCCACAAATTTACATATCAGGAAACAGAGACCCAGAGATGCTACAGACAGCTTGCTTAAGGATACCGTCTTAGTTGGCCTGGGCTGCCAGAACAAAGTACCATAGATGTTGGGAGGGTGGAGTGAGGCACTTTAACAGCAGACATTTATTTTCTCAAGGTTTGGAGGCTGGGAAGTCTAAGATCAAGGTGATAACAGAGTAGGTTCCTCTTGAGAGCGCTCTTCCTGGCTTGCAGATGGCTGTCTTCTCACTGTATGCTCACGTGGACTTTCCTTGGTGCGTGTTCATGGAGATCTCTCTCTCTCTGTCTCTCTTTGTCTTCTGTCTCTGTCTCATTGTCTTCCTCTTCTTCTAAAGCCACTAATCCTATTTGGTTAGGTCCCTACTTTTAGGACCTCCTTAACCTTAAGTACCTCCTAAAAGTTCCCTCTCCAAATACAGTCTCAATGGCAGCTAAGCTTCAATATGAACTGGAAGAGAAGAACAGTTCAGTTCATGCCAGTTACACAGTTAATTTGGTGCAGAACTGATTACTGATCCACAAAGCATATTCTACAGCCTCTACCAAATGCTCTTAATTTTTTTTTTAAAAAAGACCCCATTTCAATGAAAAATCGGCATGAGTCTAAATCTGTATCTGGAGTTTGGGGTTAGGGCTCAGCTTCTCTTGTAGATGCTTTTTTTTTAATGGGTATCTCTATACCTCTTGAAATTCTCTATATGTAGAAAGAATTTTTTTCTTGATGTATAGAAAGAGATTTTCTCCAAAACTTATATATTAAAGTTGTAACTTAGGGGAGCAGTATAAAAAAGTTAGTAGATTGCAGATATCATCAGTGTGCTGAATTGATCCAAAAGAAGTTAATTTATTTAAAGCCATTAAACACAAGTCTATAAAGACCTTATTGGCTTTTTTGTTTTTGTTGAATCACAGACATCAATATTAAGCCTTGGGGTATACTTACAAGGCCAGAAACAATTAAGTAAATTATACTTAAGAACAACCAACTGAGCTTTTTCTATATTCTAATCTAATCCTCCCACATCCATCAAGCAAACACTTAACTAGCCATGTGGATTTTGCACGATGCCTTAAAGGCCAGAGAACTTGGACTCCAGAGCTTGAGTTTCAGAGGCTTGGCCATGCTTTAAATAATTGTCGGCTTGTCTTGTCTCCTTTCTTGATGAACTGGGCCAGCCTCCCACCTGCGTCCCTGCTCCATCTCCCTACTCCACCCTATTCAGCGATTAAGGAATAAGACCTGGTTATTCACCCAAAGAAATAAGGCAGAATAAACAAGTCAGGACTTCCCTAAATCCCTTGTTAAAAAAAAAAGAAAGAAAGAAAGCCAGAAACAATAAATAAATCTGTCTCTTCCTTTGCCCCACTGAAGATGCACGAAGTGAAAGCGTTTGTTGCTCAGTCGTGGATGGTAGCAGACCAGGCTCTTCCATCTATGGTATTCTCTAGGCAGAATACTGGAGTAGGTTGTCATTCCTTTCTTCAAGGGATCTTCCCAGCCCGGGGATCAAACCCAGATCTCCTGAATGGCAGGCAGATTCTTTACCATCTGAGCCACGAGGGAAGCTAAGGATGCACAAGGCAGTGTTAAATGACCAGAGGCTCAGAAAAGGAGGACACAGAAGCACCTGTGCTATTTGGTCCTGATGCTTCTCCAGCCTCCCAGGTGCCCAGCACTCTTGACTCTCCCCTCTGCTTTCATCCACCACTCTAGCTCTGTCTGTTGTATCCTTACACCCTCACCTCTGTGTACCT
>NW_011494797.1:886447-894971 GCF_000754665.1 Bison bison bison | reverse complement strand
CCCTCAACTCTGTGTCCCTCCACTGGCCACTTCCTGACCCACCTCACTTTTCCTTGGGACTCTTGGTGACAAGTCAGTGCTTCTCTACCCTTCCTCCCTGTCCCCCTTGCACACACAGGCCAGAGTTCCTCTGGAGGACATTTTTGCTTGGAGGGATGGGGTGAGACGGACTGCAGAGCTAGCTTTGCTGCTTGCTGTGCTCAGGATCTGCAGTGGGAGGCAGAAGCCTCCTGGAACGTGGTCTCCTCTGTCCTGCAGGGGGAGTTGTCAGGGCAGGTGTCCAGGGCGCTCCTAGGTTATTCAGAAGGTAAAGATCTGCCTGCAATGCAAGAGACCAGGGATCCCTGGGGCAGGAAGATCCCCTGGAGAAGGGAATGGCTACTCACTCCAGTATTCTTGCCTGGAGAGTCCCATGTACAGAGGAGCCTGGAGGGCCGCAGTCCACGGAATCTCGAAGAGTAAGACACAACTGAGCGACTAACATTTTCACTTTTTTCGGGTTACAGGGACAGTAAGCAGAGCCCTGATCCCAGACTCTCCCACTCAGCTATCCAGCACCTTCCCTTCATTAGCAGTTGGGAAACATTACACTCAGTTTTCTCCAGCCACCAAAGGCTGCATAGGGTTCAGAAAGGGCTGCAGCTCCACGCATTTTCCCATAGATGGTTGGGTGTCCAGAGCTTCCTCGAGGGACAGGAAGGAAGCCATCATCACATCACAGATGGAAGTGTTCAGACGGTTAATTTATTGCCCTCTTGATGATTGGGTGGTTGGAAAAAGGAGAATGCTTCAACTTGGGAATGACTGAGGCTTCCCTGCTGCCCCATAAGGAATGGGAGGCGTAAAATCAAAGTATTTTTTCCTGTCTCCGTGAGACGTAAATACAATCACATGTGAGAGACATGCAATCACACCGGTGCTTGTGTAATATTTACAGGTGATCTCACATTGATCAGCTGGGACAGTGGCCTCTGCTTTGTGAGTGAGTCAATAAAAGCCCCAGAGGTTAATGATTCCGTGAGTCATACAGTCCTTTGGTGACAGAGCTGGGACCAGAACTCAGTTCTGAGCCCCAGGCCAGGGTGATCACACTGCACAATGTCTGTCCCTGTATTAGACCAGCTTTACTGAAATATAGCAGTGGATTTAAATGTATAGTCCACATGCACATTGGGGGCATTAGGTTTTGAGGCAAGCGGTCTTCTTGACCTTAGCGAGGAATCTTGCTGTTTACATGAACCTGGCTCATTTCCCCAAGCACAGGAGCAAAGTTTATGCTGATGTTGCTCTGAGAATCTTGAGGCCTAATTGCTTTCGATTCACAGTGCTCTGATGAAACTCTGGACTCAGAAAAGGACCTGCTAGGAATCGTTTATACCTCAGTGTAAATGGAAGTCCTTCAGCCCATTGTTATGGGCTTCCTAATCCTGCAATATAATCGTGCCTAGGCATCACCTATGAAGTTCAGTTCAGTTCAGTCACTCAGTCATGTCCGATGCTTTGCGATCCCATGGATGGCCTATGAAGGCTTCTTGCCGAGAAATGTTTGACCCGAAACTACTCAGGTCTCTAGGTAGACCTAACTTTCAGTTTATAAGAAATTCAGAAAATGGAGAAATAAGTAAGATGACACATGAAAAAAAAAAACTAGACAAATCCGGAGAATAAGACATTCTCTAAGACTTCTGGTTTGCTGTCTTCAAGATACCAGCGTTATGAAAAAACAAAACATCAAAAAGATGGGGATAGAGTTCTATATGAGATTATTAATAAAAGGACATAACCCACAGTAATGTGTGGACTTTTTTTGGAGCCTGGAACAGAATATATACATAAATAAAGAGAATTTGGGGGATAGAGAGGAAAAAAAATGTTTTCTTTCTACTCATTTTAGGTTTCCTAGATGGAGTCCTGTAAATTTTTCTGACAAAAGGTAGATTAACAAGAGAAAAACATTTTGTTTCTTAACCTGTGCATTGCACATACTCATGGAAGCCCCCAGTGATGAGTAACTAAAAAAAGTGATTAGAGGGACTTCCCTGGTGGTCCAATGGCTAAGACTCTGCGTGCCCAGCACAGGAGGCCTGGGGTTTGATCCCTGGTCAGAGAACTAGATCCCACATGCCACAAGTAAAGATACAAAGTGCCACAACTAAAGCCAAATAAATAAATAAATATTTTAAAAAGAAAAGAGTGGTTAAAAAAATGGTATTGTCATTATGCAGGAGAGTGCTATGGTTTTAGGAGATTTATGCTGAGGTATTTAGGGTTTAAATATCACCAATGTCTATACCTTACTTTTATGTCTCAAAAATACACATATATAGATAAAATCAAATGGCAAAATGTTAATGATTGTTGAATTCTAAGTGGAGAAATTTATCTCTCAATTTTTCTGTATGTTTTACATTTTTCATAGTGAAATTTTGAAAAAGATAAATATTAGTCTTACAGATCCTAGAAATTTCCAAATTCTAATGCTATTTTTTACTAAAGATGTAAGAACCTATTAATGGAATCTTAGGCATCAGAATATAGCTAAAAATCTATTTTGTGAGAACAGAGAAGCCCTTTCCAAAATCCATGATTAGTCTAAGTAGCCCCTTAGTCCATCTAGTGCTGGTGCTTGTCCTATATATTTCTGGAACATATTTTTAGGGTCACCAAATTGGGACATATGGTCTTACAAAGAATATTTCCCCCCCCCACTTCTGCTTTTACACACATAAAAGCCTCGCTGCTGCTGCTGCTAAGTCACTTCAGTTGTGTCCAAATCTCTGTGACCCCGTAGACAGCAGCCCGCCAGGCTCCGCCATCCATGGGATTTTCCAGGCAAGAGTACTGGAGTGGGTTGCCATTGCCTTCTCCAATGAAAGCCTTACAAAGCTGTAAAAATCAAAACATGTGTAAAAGTGATTTTGTTTATTGAATGTATAGTGAATCTCCTTTCTGGAAAAAGAAAAATAGCACAGTTAAGTGAAATTATGCTGTTTCAAGACTTGGAAAACAGTTGCATACCTTGTAGTCAACTCCAATGTGATTTACAGCAAAATCTTTAACTTTACAAGGTCAACTTAATAATTTATCATGACATATGTTGGGGATTAAAATGTCTTCCTTGTCTTTTATTCTTAACTTTTAATTTCCTTTTTGAATCAGGCTTTCAGTTTTGACCTTCATAATTACTAAGGAAAATCAGATTGCAGTAATTAGAATATTGCAGAAACATCATCTAAAACTATGGTTTGATTAGTCCATTAACTTCCGCAACCACAATTTCAACTCCTAAGAATTTTAAACTGATTTAATTTTAGCTATGTAGTATATTCTTCTTCTTCTTTTTTTTTTTTTGATAGCTGAAATATTTGTAGAGTAAGTCTGAGGTAGCACACTTACTTATAAAGTTAGGAGGGCAAAAGGAAAACCTGCAGAATAGCTGATTAGGTAAAGGGAAATGTGTAGTTTCTAAACAGTAGTACATAGAATTTTCGCTTGATATGTAACACTCAAATAGCTAACATAATTTTACTTTGGAAGCTTTTTTCTGGACAAAGAAAAATTGCTTCACTTAGGTTTATTCTGTTGAAAAATATGTAAAGGGCTGAGCTCCAGAGCCATTAATCAAAGTTTAAAAATTTGCTAGAAATAGGAAGATGCTTCTCAAGAGGCTTATTTGGCCTCTCTTATTTTAAAAAATTTCTTTTATCTGTATATTCTAGTCAGCATTTTACCCTGAAAATGTGCTTTCCCTTCTGTTCTACCCCTATAGCAGCTAATTCTCACAACTGTTGCTAGAAAGGGAGTAGTGTTTTCATTCCAAGTCAGTAGATGAGGGGCCAAGCAAAATATAGAACTGTCATTAGACTTTTTTTTTTTTTTTTGGCTGCCGCTTGGCATATGGTATTTTAGCTCCCTGACCAGGGGTGGAACCCATGACCCTTGCAGTGGAAGCACAGTCCCAGAACTGTTGTTATCAGACTTTTGATTGGAGGGTTTTCCATCAGTTTGGAGTCAAGAATTGCTTCCTTTGCGCCTCAAACTTGACCTAATTAAGTCAAGATGATGAAAAGGAACTTTCCTACTTTCTGCATGTGGGATAGAAGGATTCCACTGGTAAAGTAGAATATTTTCTGCCCTTGGGTAAAACTCGTCTTTTTAGGAGTGTGTCAATTTAAACATAATGAGTTTGGTTATAAACACAACAATATTAGCAAGACTGGCTAGTAAAGCTAAGAGATCAAAGAAGAATTAGTCAAAGACGTAAGTTTCTACAGTGAAGGAGCAAAGTGAGGATTAAAGAGCAGTCCTTCTAGACAACAACAAAGCATAAGTGAAATCTGTAGCAGCTGCAAGACGCAAAACTGGCTTACCACTTAAAGTGTGAGGTTTCAAGGAAAATGTGAGCTTTATGTGGTAAGTGGCATGTGAAAAAGCAAGGGGTTCTGAGTGGAGTGGGGATGTGTGTGTGGAGAGAGAGGCAGACAGAGTCCAAGAAAGACAGAGACAGCGATGAAGAGCCTGCTCCTTTAAAACGCCCGCAATTGAGTAGAGATGCTGCATGTCCAGGTCATGGAATACAGAAACAATTGCACCACCAGGAACCACAGATCTAGCGGGGCACACGAACACAAACCTATAAACAGATGTATCAACCACGTAATATGTGATGGTAATACAGAGGACAGAACCTCACCCTCTGCAGGTGAGGCCAACTTTGGTGAGTGGCTGACATTTAAATAAGGTTTTCAGGGTTGACCAGAAGTTCTTCAGATGGAGAGGCGGTTGCATTCTGGCAGCATGGACAACTATGCTAAGGCACAGGGCCTGAAAGGGCCTTGCATCCAAAGGAGACCAGCATGGCCAAGTGTGAGGGCAGCTGTGGATGGACCTGAAAGGCAGGAGGCAGCCTGGGGATGGGCCACTCTTTGGAGATTCATGCATTGGGCAACAGGGAACCCAAACATATTTTCTGCATCAGGGACTGGTTTGATTGATATCCTCTTTTCCAGTAGGTCAGTGGGCAGGGCTGAAAGATCCCAGTCTCTAATCATGCGGCCTTTCTAGGGACCCGCCCCATCCCTGGACTAAAAGCGCCACCCTAAGTCACTCAAGTAGCATAAACAACTATGATCAAAAGTTGATCAAAAGCTCCTTAAGAAAAACAAAGACACTCCTGTCATTCAAGAAATACCAAGGGTTTTTGGAGCCTGCCAGGAGCCTGGGACAAAGACCAGATATATTTATTTATTTTTTCAAATATATTCCTTATTTTACCATTTAAGGCTTCCTGGACCTGGGTCATCCTTACGCAAGTATGTGAAAGTCACTCAGTCATATCCAACTCTTTGGGACCCCATGGACTGTAGCCTGCCAGGCTCCTCTGTCCATTGGACTTTTCTAGGCAAGAATACTGGAGTAGGTAGCTATTTCCTTCTCCAGGGGAGTCTTCCTGATCCAGGGATTGAACCCAGGTCTCCTGCATTGCAGGCAGACTCTTTATTATCTGAGATACCAGGAGCCCAGATCGTCCTTAGGGTTGGCCCTAACCTACCTTTACTCAGCTCCTTGGAAAACTGGTCTGGAATTCCATTTCTCTATTTCTCCAAACCTAATAACTACTCAATTCTTTATTATCCTCATGCTCTCATTCTCCCTTAACCCCACACTCCACTAAAATGACTAGAAAATTTGCCTGTACAAGGCTGAAGCCAGTGGGCCCTTTTTAAGTCTTTGCTTTACTGAACTTCAACTTGCCACCTGCTTGTTATTATATATCTGTCCCCTTGGTGTCTGTGGTATAATTTCCTCTTGTTCTCTTCCACTTTTCATTTTTATTTTTTTTTAACCACTCCTTCTTAATCTCCCTGGCTTTCCTGCCTGCAGTTAAAACCTTGGTATTTCTTATGGCTTGTCTGTGAATCACCCATCAACTTTGTTATTTTGTATATTCTCCTTGTGGAGATTTACCATTTAACTCCTAAATACGTTTCTGTAGATCTCAAACCCTGCCCACCAGTTCAAACATCAGGTTCATGTTTGACTGTTTGCTAGATATCCCCAACTCAGGGTGGCTCGGGCCATAAAGAATCTGCCTGCCATGCAGGAGACCTGGGTTTGATCCCTGGGTGAGGAAGATCCCCTGGAGAAGGGAATGGCTATCCACTCCTATATTCTTGCCTGGAGAATTCCACGGACAGAGGAGCCTGGAGGGCTGGAGTCCGTGTCCTTGGATATCCCACAGATCCCTAAAACTCATGCACATGTGCTCAGTCATGTCCGACTCTCTTGCAACCCCATGGACTGTAGCCTGACAGGCTCCTCTGTCCATGAGATTCTTCAGTCAAGAATACTAGAGTGGGCAGCCATTTCCTCCTCCAGGGGATCTACCCGACCCAGGAATCAAACCCATGTCTCTTTCATCTCCTTCATTGCAGGGGGATTCTTTACCTCTGAGTCACCTTGGCTTCCCTAAAGCTCACCATCTGTGAAATAGAATTTACCATTCTCCACTCTTTCCAATTCAACATTCAAAACCTTAAAATACCACCTAAGAAAGTGCACCTCCCACATATAATCAATCAATGAGTTTTTTAATCTAAAGAGTTCTCACTGCTGTCACCAGTGCAACGTGTTTGGGGTGCAGTGCTTCAGGCCTTATCATCACCGGCCTGATTTACTGCCACGGTTTCATAACTTGGATCCCTGCAGGAGCTCAATCTTGCTTTCCTTTAAATTCATCTTTCATCCTGTTGCCAGAATGAGCTATCAAAAAAGTAATTTTTCAGTCAATAAAAATGGCAAAAGATCTCATAATATGTAAAAATGTTCATGATACATTGCTTAATAAAAAAAAAAAGCAGGCTCCTAAACAGTAAGTTCATTCGAATCCCATTTTGGTCTTTTAAAATGTGTATATACGTTCCAAGAAATGAAATGGAGAACATACATCTGAATATTAGCCAGAGTCTTTGTCCAGTGGTAGACCCTGAGTGGTTTGTGTTTTTTATTGATTTAGTTTTCCGAGTGTTCTGCAACGAGCACGTTAGTTTGAAATTAAGAATTAGATAAATCTCACAAATCCAATGATGTTGATTTCTTCCTTAAAATCCTGAATTAACTCTCTGCTGGTGCTGGAATAATGAGGTATGAGTGAGTACTCAGTCATATCTGATTCTTTGCGATCCCATAGAATGTAGCCCACGAGGCTCCTCTGTCCATAGAATTGTCCAGGCAAGAATACTGGAATGAGTTGCCATTTCCTTCTCCAGGGAATCTGCCTTTCCAGGGATTGAACCTCCATCTCCTGAGAGGCCTCCTGCATTGCAGGCAGATCCTTCACTGCTGAGCCACCAGGGAAACCCGGAAAAATGAGGTAAAAGCACTTTTTTCATGGCAGACAAGCCCCTCCACGGCCCAATCGTGTTGCTGTCTGGCCTCCTCTCCCAGTTGTCTCAAATCATAGAGCAGAGGTTCTGAAACATTAGTGATCAGAATCACTGGGCCCCATCCCCAAAGTTTCAGATTCTGTAAGTCTGGGATGGAGCCCAGGAATTTGCAGGTCTAACAACAGATAAAAATGCTGTTGGTCTGGGTACATATTAAAAAGATTTTTATTATTGTGCTAAAATTTACATAGCAAAAGATTTACTATGTTAATTATTGTTAAGTGTACAATTCAGTGGCATTAAGTACATTCAGGATGCAACCATCATCCACATTCAGAACTTTTTCATCATACCAAATAGTAACTCCGCACCCATTAAGCAATTATTCTCCTCTTCTCTCAGCCTCTGCTCAATCTCTGCTCTACTTTCTATGTCTATGAATTTGCCTACTTTAGGTACTTCAATTAAGTGGAATCATACCATTCCATTGTTTGTATTGACCACATCTTTTCATTCATTTGTAGATGTATATTTGGGTAGGTTCCAGCTTCTGGAATGTTCTTTAGAACATTGGTATACAAGCACCTGTTTGAGATCCTGTTTTCAATTCTTTGGGAAATATACCTAAATTGTTGGATCATATGATAATTCTATGTTTAAGTTTTTGAGCCCTTAATCAAATTTATTTCAAACTGGAGATCAGTTCAGTTCAGTGACTCAGTCATGTCCAACTCTTTGTAACCTCATGGACTGCAGCATGCCAGGCCTCCCTGGCCATCACCAACTCCCAGAGTTTACCCAAACTCATATCCATTGAGTCGGTGATGCCATCCAACCATCTCATCCTCTGTCATCCCTGCCTTCAATCTTTTCCAGCATCAGAGTCTTTTCAAATGTGTTGGCTTTTCGCATCAGCTGCCCAAAGTATTGGAGCTTCAGCTTCAACATCAGTCCGTCCAATGAATATTCAGGACTGATTTCCTTGAGGATGGACTGGTTGGATCTCCTTGCAGTCCAAGGGACTCTCAAGAGTCTTCTCCAACACCACAGTTCAAAAGTATCAATTCTTCGGTGCTCTGCTTTCTTTATAGTCCAACTCTCACATCCATACATGACTACTGGAAAAACCATAGCCTTGA
>NW_011494797.1:883511-886323 GCF_000754665.1 Bison bison bison | reverse complement strand
CTCTTTAGTTCTTCTTCACTTTCTGCCATAAGGGTGGTGTCATCTGCCTATCTGAGGTTATTGATATTTCTCCCAGAAATCTTGATTCCAGCTTGTGCCTTATCCAGCCCAGCATTTCTCATGATGTATTCCTCATATAAGTTAAATAAGCAGGGTGACAATATACAGCCTTGACGTACTCCTTTTCCTATTTGGAACCAGTCTGTTGTTCCATGTCCAGTTCTAACTGTTGCTTCCTGACCTGCATACAAATTTCTTAAGAGGCAGGTCAGGTGGTCTGGTATTTCCATTTCTTTCAGAGTTTTCCACAGTGTACTGTGATCCACACAGTCAAAGGCTTTGGCATAGTCAATAAAGCAGAAATAGATGTTTTTCTGGAACTCTCTTGCTTTTTCCATGATCCAGCAGATGTTGGCCATTTGATCTCTGGTTCCTCTGCCTTTTCTAAAACCAACTTGAACATCTCGAAGTTCATGGTTCACAGTGAAGCCTGGCTTGGAGAATTTTGAGCATTACTTTACTAGCGTGTGAGATAAGTGCAATTGTGCGGTAGTTTGAGCATTCTTTGGCATTGCCTTTCTTTGGGCTTGGAATGAAAACTGACCTTTTCCAGTCCTGTGGCCACTGCTGAGTTTTCCAAATTTGCTGGCATATTGAGTGCAGCACTTTCACAGCATCATCTTTTAGGATTTGAAATAGCTCAACTGGAATCCCATCACCTCCAATAGCTTTGCTCATAGTGTTGCTTCCTAAGGCCCACTTGATTTCACATTCCAGGATGTCTGGCTGTAGGTGACTGGAGATCAGAAGCTCAGAAGAGATTTTGGGTAGGGATAAGGAGCTGGAAAAAAAAAAAGATAGTAATTAAAGCAGTGAGAGTAGATGCTATTTCCCAGATTTTTAAAACTATTTCTCAGTTTACTGGCTACATTCATGGCATCTGGGACCTTAGTTCCTCACCCAGGGATTGAACCTGTGCCCCCTTCATTATTGGAAGTGCAGTCTTGACCAGTTGACCACCAGGGAAGCCCCTTTCAGCAAGGTTTTTGAGGCTGATGACCCAAAGGAGAATTCCTGCCATGGAGGCAAAATGAAAGTCAGCAGTAAGTTGAATACACAGCAAGGGGAAAAGGGAGGCAGATTTTAAAGGGCTCTTGGAGACAAAAAGTTTTCATGTTGATTCTTTTCTAAAGTTGTTCTTTTTTGTTTGTTTTTAAATATTTTACCTATTTAGGTTGCTGCTGGCTCTTCGTTGCAGTGCACAGGCTTCTATTGTGGTGGCCTCTCTTGTTGCAGAGCACAGGCTGTAGGGCACGGGGGCTTCAGTAGTCGTGGTGCACGTGCTTGGTTGCCCCGTGGCATGTGGGATCTTCCCTGATCAGGGACTGAACCCAGGCCTCCTGCATTGGCAGGCAGATTTGTAACCATCAGACCACCAGAGAAGTCCCGAAGTTGTTTTTTTTTAAGATGATTTTTTAGAGCAGTTTTTGGTTTACCACAAAACTGAAAGGGAGGAATAAAGATTTCTCATATACTCCCTGAGCCTACATATGTATAGCTCCCTTATTATCAACATGATTCATCAGAATGGTGCTTCTATTTTTTTTTTAACCAAGGATGAATCCAAATAGTTTATCTTAAGGTTCACTCTGGCTCTTACACATTCTCTGGCTTTGAAAGTGAAAGTCGATCTGTCGAGTCCAGCTCTCTGTGACGCCAGGGACTATACAGTCCATGGAATTCTCCTGGCCAGAATACTGGAGCGGGTAGCCTTTCCCTTCTCCAGGGGATCTTCCCAACCCAGGGATCGAACCCAGGTCTCCTGCATGGCAGGCAGATTCTTTACCAACTGAGCTACAAGGGAAGCCCTTGGATAGATATAAATTGACATATGGACATCATACCATCATACAGGGTATTTTCACTGAACGAATAGATCAGAAACATACGTGCAAGAACAAAGGACACAGAATAAGTGTTTTTATTTTGTCATCCACCCTTAATGACCAAACTCCATCAAAGACAACTTGCTCTCAATTTGTTCCATTTTCTGCCTGTAACTTCCTACAGCCACTTCCCTGAGCTCTTACCCCAACTCCATTTTCTCCAGAGCTCCAAGAAGCACTCCTTCCCTACACAACTAAGACCAGAGGACCATCATGTCGGTTGTTCTCACTCAACTCTCTGGTCCTTGTGCCTCATACTATGCCCAACTCTGGCTCAGTCTATTCTTACAGCTCTAAGAATTCTGAAATGACAGTGTTTTAACTTCAGGGCATGTTTCATTCTTGTTTGGCAAGTGAAAGTGAAAAGTGAAAGTGAAAGTCACTCAGTTGTGTCTGACTCTTTGCGACCCCATGGGTTTAGTCCATGTAATTCTCCAGGCCAGAATACTGGAGTGGGTAGCCTTTTCCTTCTCCAGGGGATCTTCCCAACCCAGGGATTGAACCCAGGTTTCCCTCATTGCAGGTGGATTCTTTACTTGCTGAGCCACAAGGGGAGCTGTTTGGCAAGTCCCCTAACTAATTTTGGATCTGCTTACTACTCTTTTCCCCAGCTTCATGTTCTACACTCCTATTACCCATCCTCGACCACTTCTGAGTTAATAACCTCACTTTCACTCCACAGAGGAAACAAGCCACCACTCATACACTGAAGCCAGAAAGTTGGGCATAGCCTTTGACTCTTCCTTTTCTCAGTGTGATATCCAATCAGTTACCTTTTCCAATCATCTTAAAGACTTTAGGGGAGAGAGGAATTAAAAATACATGATAATCAAGTACTTTTAAAAATTCTGTACAGCAAAACGAAG
>NW_011494797.1:871729-883411 GCF_000754665.1 Bison bison bison | reverse complement strand
AAAAGCCACATGATACATTAAATACATGAAAATATTGATAATTTTATAAATAAAATCATTTTAAACAGTTAATACATGGTAAAATTTCTCTGATACAAGATGACTTATATAATTCCATGATCGATTTTGAAACTATAAAAACTATCTCTTTTATAACTTAATTTTATAAAAATTATCAAAAGTTAAAAAGTGCTAGATATGCTTCCATTTGTTCCATTTTTAAAGCAATTGTAGCACAACATCTGACCTTAAAAAGATAAATTAGGGCATAAGGTTCATCCTATACTGCCTAAAAGACTTTAGAGACTTTCTAGGCAGTGGGAAAAGCTGGAGAGTTCAATGTCAGCAAAGGCTGTCATCTGCCCAGAGCTACCTGTCCTTGTTCTCAGAAACAGGAGATTCATCCTTCCCGACCCACATCTACCAAGGAGTCTTTCTATGCATACTGGTTCCTAATTTTCAGGATAAAATGTTTCTGAGAGAATTATGATTATTTAAATCCTGTGCTGATACTGAACCTCTTCTAAAGATTGAGGCATTTTACATTTGAATTTTATACACAAAGTCATAATCTAATTCCAAATGAAAAAGAAGATGCTTCATTTGGTCACTTGATTTCATATTACTTGTCGAGGTAGGTAGGATAATTTCCTTCTTTCTCTGAAAACTGTCCCGGCTATACAAATGGTGGTTGTACCGGAAAGGGTTCTAATGCTTTTTCTGCATTCTTCCAGTTGTGAAAATTCTCTCTGTACCACTCAACTGATAAGACAAAAGACAAAACAAATAAAAAAAACTAAACATCAGTTAACCATATTTACTGAGTTCCTACTAAATAAGAAAAGTCTTGCCCATCAGCTAATGTGTAGGCAAAGATTGCCTAATGATGAAAACAATTCGATTTTGAACCAATGATGTTAATCAGGAGATGTTTCATCACCTGGAAACTTAGATTTAAGAATCAACAATTTTGGGGGGAGAATGGATACATGAATATGTATGGCTGAGTCCCTTCGCTGTTCACCTGAAACTTTCACAACATGGTCAATTGGCTGTACCATACAAAATAAAAAGTTTAAATAAAAGAAAAAAAAAAGAATCAACATTTCTTTTTCTCTTTAACTTCAAAAGTCCTTCAATGCTGAATTTGCTGGTTAAAACATTCTGAATTTAGACAATTCAGGGGAAAAGGTAGCTAAGAAACTTGTGCTGGTTTTAAAGTCACAGGAAAAAAGTGTAGTGTTTTGTTCATGTAAATAAATGTCACAATATTGCATGATAGGCATAGTGAGATGACATGAACTTCCTTCTGTTAATATGCAAAATTACTTTATGCTGCTATCTATAACTTTATTAATAAAGTTTTTCAGTTGAAAAAAATGATAAATTATCTTTGAATTTGCTTTTTAGAACTCAATATAAGTATTTTCTATGTCCAGTTCTGAACCAAGACTTTTTTCCTACACTTGGGTATCTTTTTTCATGAGTTCATTTCTAAACAGAATTTAACAGATATACATACATATACACAGATTTTATATAGACTTATTTTAATATATTTCTGCTGCACACATTAAATTTGTTTCCTATTTGTTTCAGTATAAAAAGACTCAAGAGACTCAAAGACTGCAACTGTCTCTATTTTACCAAATCTCAGATGCCTGATCTTAAGATGAACCATTACTTTACAGATTAGTAAGAAAGAAAAAAAGTTGAAACAAGAATTATCAGACACTGCTGCTGCTGCTGCTGCTAAGTCACTTCAGTCGTGTCCAACTCTGTGCGACCCCATAGACGGCAGCCCACCAGGCTCCCCCGTCCCTGGGGTTCTCCAGGCAAGAACACTGGAGTGGGTTGCCATTTCCTTCTCCAATGCATGAAACTGAAAAGTGAAAGTGAAGTCGCTCAGTCGTGTCCGACCGACTCTTAGCGACCCCATGGACTGCAGCCCACCAGGCTCCTCCATTCATGGGATTTTCCAGGCAAGAGTACTGGAGTGGGCTGCCATTGCCTTCTCCGTTATCAGACACTAGTGACTGTAAAACACATACCTCTGAAGGAGGTGAAAAAAGTGAAAAATGTGCATCTGAGAATCAATGAAATAGGTATTTGACAAATGCTAATAAGAAGAAGCCTGATCAGAAGTTAGTCTGTGAAGTTCAAGACACTTAATTACTAATGTTAGAAATACATTAAATGCAAAAATTTGAAAAGCGAAAGTGATTTACCATAACATTCTGCCAAATTTGTAGTGTCCTAAAAAACAAATTATTGTGCCTTAAAATTTTTCTGAATCTCCCCCTACCCTCAAAGGATCAATTTATAACATACTTGTTTTTTTTATTCCTTCTTTCCAAGGTACTTTAGGTCTCCATCCCAAGCCATGTATTTTTTCTGACTTCATTGGATATCTCATGTCATTGGTAGGTCTTAGAAAACAAAGCAGATTTAAAATGACACTGTGGATATATATTTACAAATCTAAATACTTAAGAGAAATGAGTCCATAATTCAAATTTTTTTCTCAAAAATTTTCCCCTGATGACCCCATTATAGAAAATTTATAAAATAAAGTATATGTTAAAAACCATCTATAATTCAGATGCCTAACCCTCTGTGGCTTATCCTTTACTTATTTCAACCACATATAAACTTGTTAGGACTCTTTATGCTACATGTCCTGGGTCTGGTAGTTTATAGACATTAGAAATTATATTTTAAAATACTGCCATAGCAAGATGTTATTATCCCTATGTCACATTCAAAGAAATCTCAGAGTTGGAAAGGGTCAATAAACTTTAAGTCATACCAGTGTTAACGTTATACTTTATTCTTATTACATTTATAGTTAGGAAAAAATATTTTAGCAGAAAACTGAAGAGGAAAACTTTTCTGGGTAAGGACATACATTTATAATCTTATAAGTACCTAAGACTTGAAAACTTTCCCCCAATTTTTTAACTTGTTACTCACCTATCATCAACATAATCAACCCAGTTTTCCATTTCAGACTCTGAATTGGTCTCTTTGATCTGTCAAAAAGGAGAAGACGTTTAAGTCAAATTATAAAATGAGATCAGTGAATAAAAATGGTATTCAACTGATTCAAACTATAAGAAAAACAGCCTCCTCCAAGTGGGGAAGGCAGCTAAGGTGAATAACATTTTTATTAACACTTTCTATACTTTATAATCTAAATTCTAGCTGAAGCTCAGAAAGATTACACTTTATAAAAACTATAGGAAAAAATGAATTTTTTGGCTTTTGATTATTACTGAGTGTGATATTATGATTTAAAATCAGAAACGTCTATTTGATGTTCATCCCTGTTCCTGGCACAGAGCTCCTAAAAATACCTAAGTGATGAAAGATAAAGGTGTTGTTTGCTATTTATAACAAGTCCCTTTCAACTACATCCAGTTTATGTTAATGAGTGATTTTTGGAAAGCCCCTAAGAATGAAGACTGGTTGCCAAGGGAACCAACCCAGCAGTTAGAGGATGGAACTCAGCCTCCCTGCTCCCACCTCCGGGAAGGAGAGGAGACTAGAAGTTGAACTAATCATCAGTGGCCATGATTTAATCCATCATGCCTACTTAATGAAGCCTCCATAAAGACCCCAAGAGGAAAGCTTCCAGGTGCTGGGAGGGCGGCACACACGGAGAGGGTAGGAAGCTCCATCTCCTTTCCCTCGTATCGTGTGCCCTATCAGATCAGATCAGTCGCTCAGTCGTGTCTGACTCTTTGCAACCCCATGAATCGCAGCACACCAGGCCTCCCTGTCCATTACCAACTCCCGGAGTTCACTCAGACTCACGTCCATCGAGTCAGTGATGCCATCCAGCCATCTCATCCTCTGTCGTTCCCTTCTCCTCCTGCCCCCAATCCCTCCCAGCATCAGAGTCTTTTCCAATGAGTCAACTCTTCACATGAGGTAGCCAAAGTACTGGAGTTTCAGCTTTAGCATCATTCCTTCCAAAGAAATCCCAGGGCTGATCTCCTTCAGAATGGACTGGTTGGATCTCCTTGCAGTCCAAGGGACTCTCAAGAGTCTTCTCCAACACCACAGTTCAAAAGCATCAATTCTTCGGCGCTCAGCCTTCTTCACAGTCCAACTCACATCCATACATGACCACTGGAAAAACCATAGCCTTGACTAGATGAACCTTTGTTGGCAAAGTAATGTCTCTGCTTTTGAATATGCTATCTAGGTTGGTCATAACTTTCCTTCCAAGGAGTAAGCGTCTTTTAATTTCATGGCTGCAGTCACCATCTGCAGTGATCTTGGAGCCCAGAAAAATAAAGTCTGACACTGCTTCCACTGTTTCCCCATCCACTTCCCATGAAGAGATGGGACCGGATGCCATGATCTTTGTTTTCTGAATGTTGGGCTTTAAGCCAACTTTTTCACTCTCCACTTTCACTTTCATCAAGAGGCTTTTTAGTTCCTCTTCACTTTCTGCCATAAGGGTGGTATCATCTGCATATCTGAGGTTATTGATATTTCTCCCGGCAATCTCGATTCCAGCTTGTGTTTCTTCGTGCGCCCTAAGGATCTCCTCTATTCTTTGTAATAAACCGGGAATCCAGTGGGCAAACTCTTTTCCTGAGTTCTGTGACTTCCTCTAACAGATTATCTCAGACTTATACCTGGCTGATCAGAAGCACAGGTGAGTCAAGTCTCGGAACTGACATGTGAAGTGAGGGCAGTCTTGTGGGACTGAACCCTTAACCTATGGGATCTGACACCATCTACAGGTAGATAATGTCAGAATTGAGTTAAACTGTAGGACCCTACTAAGCTGGTGTCTGAGAATTGCTGGGTGTGGAAAACCCACACATTTGGAGTATAGAAATGTTCTGTGAGTAGTGCAAAGGAAAACACGCTTTTCCATTTGCTCAGTCACTCTTTCTACTGCATCTTGAGATTTATAATTGATGCTCACTAATACATACAGAACTATTATTTATATATCGTTGTTTCTTGATTCTAGGGCACACGATTTAACATTTGATTTCTTGAACTTGATTATGTCTTATAATGCATATGTACATTTAATATAATGGAATTTTTTTTCCTGGAAAGCTGTGATTGAATAAGTGATACACTTTCCAAAAATGACACATCTCAGCACATAATTATGAAGTTCTTTCTCTTACCTTTCACTTTTCCAGTGAGTAAATGGTAAATTGCTGATTTTGACAAAATTTGTGATTATTGTCACTAATTCGGTGACTTTTGAAAATATTACCCTTTTATAATATATACATACCAGCTGTATTAGTTCTTTGGCAAGCTGGAGAACTGACATTTCAAAATTGGTTCCAATGTTATAAATTTCACCTGGTTTTCCCTTCTTGAGGACAGTGAGAAATGCTTCTACTACATCAGTAGCATAAAGGAAATTTCTTGTTTGAAGCCCTGTCCCATGAATGCAGCTAAAAAGATGAAATGAAAAAGAGAATCATAAAGTGTAAAAAAGTAAGCTCTCCCAAATCCGGGTAATGCAATGACAGTACAATTTCAGAGAAGCCAATTCCCATAAAGATCCCAGATATCTCTTACTGAAAATACAAATTCTCATGACTTCTAAATTTTATCCATGATTCTTTTTTTTTTTTCTAATTTTATTTTATTTTTAAACTTTACATAATTGTATTAGTTTTGCCAAATATCAAAATGAATCTGCCACAGGTATACATGTGTTCCCCATCCTGAATCCTCCTCCCTCTTCCCTCCCCATACCATCCCTCTGGGTCGTCCCAGTGCACTAGCCCCAAGCATCCAGTATCGTGCATCGAACCTGGACTGGCAACTCGTTTCTTACATGATATTTTACATGTTTCAATGCCATTCTCCCAAATCTTCCCACCCTCTCCCTCTCCCACAGAGTCCATAAGACTGTTCTATACATCAGTGTCTCTTTTGCTGTCTCGTACACCGGGTTATTGTTACCTATCCATGATTCTTAACACATCTCCAAATCGTCTGTGGGTACTCATTAGGAAAGTAGCAAACACCTAAGTGACCCCTGCAGAAGTCGTTATTCATCAATTCTATACCTTAAGTTCATTTTGAAGACTATCTATAGTTCTAGGAATTAAATACATCTTTTGAAAAAAATAAAATTACGTAAAGATAGATGACAAATTGTTTAATGCCATAACTCAAACTTTTAAGGTAGATTATTTAAGGATTAAAATTATTTTAGTAACCAAATTATAAAGATGAATTAACCATTATAATTATTTTAAAAACTATTACTACTAGTTGTAGAAGGCATTGTTAAATTTGTTGTGACACTAAACTCTAAGGCCTCCAACTCTACCGCTTTATGATTTTCAAGAAAGACTGACACTAAATACTCTAACATACCAGAAAAACATGCATATAAAGGTAAATAACATACCATTTCCTGTTGTGTTGTAGTAAAGATATAAATTTTGGAATAACCTAAAAGAATATTTAAATATCATTTCAGACTTTGGAAATTCATTCATAATTATAAACTTGAAATCATAACATTAAAAGAATATTATTGTTAAGAAACACACGTAAGGATAAATTTTAATTATCAGTTCACAAAATACCTATTGTAATTTTGATAAGTAAAAGAACTCTAAGATCATTTCCTATTTCATAAAACCAGTTATCGCTAGATTAAAATGAAGATAAAATGATATAAATAGTGAAAAAGAGTTCAGGTAAAGTCTTCACGAACAGTTTATTCTCACTGTAAGCTCACTTTTGTGTTGGTTTTCTATCGGCATGAATCATAGCTTACTTTTTACTTTATATACAGTATCTACACAATAAGTTATTGTGAAATTAATATAAAGCAATTCCAGTGCCACTGTATACAAAGAAAATTCATGTTAAACATGGTGAGACAAGAAATTATTAAATTAATAATATGCATGTTAAGAATATTCTAAAAATTAAGCCAACTATATATTAATATCAGCAAATTATGATATGGCCCTTTTCTTTGGGCACACAGATCAATGCAATAGCTAAGAAGTAAGAAAATCCAGCTCAAATGTTTAGCAGTAAGACTAGTAGTTACTTAACATTGAGCTTTATGTTACAGAATCAACCATATATACATTTTCAGCCTTTTAACAACACGTTGTATTTGCTAAACTACTTTCTGGAAGACTCAGGCCTGCATAGTACAGAGGAGTTGGGGAACAGTTAACCAGCGGACTATAAGACAAATTTATGTACAAGCTTCCTGCATCACTCTCTAACTAGTGTCTACCTTTCTTTACAGCCTGACATATGGCCTGACTGCAGACTAGGAAGGAGTCTTCACCGGCAAGATGTTAATGATGGGAGTATTCTATAGTGCTTTAGAATCCTGCAACGTACAAGGCATGTTCACATACATCATCTCACTGGATCTTTCAAAATTCTTCCTAAATATTATCATTACCCATCAAGTTAAAGATGATGCTCAAAGGGCCTAACTGAGGCCATTCCAGCTTGTAAGTATCAAGCTGAGACTTAAATCAAGTTGTCAAACTCCAAACCTATTGAGATTTGCATGTGGCCTATATAGCATTTATAATTATGGTTAATTACAACATAAATTATTTTGTACAAATCACTGAAGTGAGATTATTTTAAATCAGGAGAAGTTAAAATCACTAACACACAACGTGAATTCAAGGTAAAATGTACCTTTTCTGGATATTGATGAGGTCCATAAACGTTACTGCTTCGTGTGATGACAACTGGAAACTTAAAGAGTATTTGACATTATGGTCACGGAAAGGTCCAATAATTGATTATCTAAAGATAAGTAGTTTTCTCTTTAGATAAAACTAAAAATATGGGCACTTTTGGCTAAATAATTCCACACACCTTTAGGACAGAAGCGAAGGGATTTTTTTCTAATGTAAGGTTCCTGAAAAGACAGGAGAGGATGAGATTCAGAAAAAGACAGAGGCTCCAAGAGAAAGTAGAAGTCTCTTTACTGGGACAAGGGAAGGATGAAAATAGATGGAGGCGGGTTTGTAGGTCTGATTGCAGAAACTAAAGACATTTCCACCTGATTATTTCAAAGACCACCTGAGATGTTAAACTTCCAAGCTGGCTTTCTCTGTGGGACCAGCCCTTACAAATGAAAAGAGCTACAAGACCAACACTACTGGACCACAGGAGGCTAGAGAACCTGAAGTAATTCCTCGCTTCTCCTGTCTGACCCAGTCCCGAATAACTGGAAGATCAGTGGGAAGTGAAGTGCAGGGATTCGAGCTGTTGATTCATAGTAGGCAAGGCTCCCGCAGGGACACTAACACAGCCAAGGGGACAAATCCAGCTCCATTCATGAGGGGCCGAGAGGAGCAGTGGCAGGTAAGGGAATCTCCTCTGCCTCTGTCTCCCTTCACTCTGAGGACTCCTTGGAATCAGGATTTTCCAACAGGGCTTTTCACTCTAGCTGTCATTAGCGAAGTAGAAACAACATATATACGAATTGCTCCTTTATTTTTTTATTTGCTGTTTTGGCCATACTGTGTGGCTTGCAGGATCTTGGTTCCCAGACCAGGGACTGAACCAAGGCCCATGGCAGTGAAAGCGCCAAGTCCTAACCACTGGACTGCCAGGGAAATCCCTAGAAATTGTTCCTTTAAATGATGGACTGGCTAAGAAGAAAGGTCAATGCTTTGTCCACAAAATGTTGAAAATTAGTTTTTTAGATTCCTTAATATATAACTTTTCTCAGTCTATGTCTTCTCATCTTAATTTTATTTTATTGTACTGGTTTTGCCATATATCAAAATGAATCTGCCACAGGTATACATGTGTTCCCCATCCTGAGCCCTCCTCTCTCCTCCCTCCCCATACCATCCCTCTGGGTCGTCCCAGTGCACCAGTCCCAACCATCCAGTATCGTGCATCGAACCTGGACTGGCGACTCGTTTCATATATGATATTATACATATTTCAATGCCATTCTCCCAAATCATCCCACCCTCTCCCTCTCCTACTATGTCTTCTACTCTAAAAATAAAAGGCTGGCTAATGATAACCTGGAGTTTTAATACCTAAGTCCAAAAAAACAAAAATGATTCCAGTTTCTGAAGCCAATTCTTACCTTATACTGTTCCCAATAAGACTGTACAAAACACTCAGCAGCTGCTTTAGATGATGCATAAGGATTTGTAGGTTGTTTGGGTGAAGATTCATCAAATTCCTAATTTTAAAGATATATTAAAAAAGTAAGTATTATGTACACTTGCTAAGTTGAAAAATCAGAGAACATATTACAAACTTGAAATGTTAACCACTTACATTTAAAAGACATTTATTGAAACCCAGCTATGTGCCTGGCACTTTTCTAAGCACTTTCTTTACATGTAATAACTTCTTTATAGTTCACAACAACCCTACAAGGAGGACAGGACAGCAAGTGCAAAGTCCCTGAGACAGAACTGAGTCCAGTGGAACTACAAGGAGGCTGGTGTTGGGGAAGAGAAATGTGAGATAAGGTTGGAAAGCTAGAGGCCAGAGCATGTGGAACCCTGAAGGCCTCTGTCAAAACACTGACGGGTTTTTGATCAGAATAACATCAAGATCTGACTTAGGTTTTAAAAAACATCCTGGCTACTGTGTCATATCTGACGTAGGTCGATGAGAGTATAAGAAGGAAGAGGCTTGCTGATAAAAATTGCAGAGAGATTTTGCAAATGGTTGATTCTCAGAAGTGGGATGGGGCATTAAAGACAAACGGTCAGGTCTGCTTTTTCTCACTATAAGTCTTTTCAAGCTACTTTTTTTTTTCCCCTTCTATATGTGTTTTGGTAAATAAATATATTTTAAAAATAAAATGAGGTCACTGTAAACACTATGAAAAATAAAGACTGAACAATGGAGCCACTTTTTGTGTAAAAGTATAATGTTTACAAATGATTAACAGAGAACAGATTCCAGCTTCTATAACAATTTCACACTCACTCCTTGACAGTGCGATGTGCTTTTCTGAGCAGAAGATAAGGGAGACAGGCCTTACGCTGCAGCCTAACTTATACATGTGCTGGCCCATGGGAATGACATTCACGATGTAAGACTGGGTGGGCAGTAAGAGCTCACTTTCAAAACACTGTCAAATTATATAAAATCTGTACCAGACTAGGCTGTTGTTTCCTATGTGGGCTGGTATTACTTGATTTAAACAATGGAATAACAGTCTGAAGAGTCCCACAAGTGTGTAAAATCAGAGGATTAAAAAAAAGTCTAGAGTATTTTCATCAGACAAGTTTGTATGGTGGTACAGGGTAAGTAGTTGAAACAGACATCTTCTAAGCTCACCTGATCAAGACTGCCTCCATAGACCTCATCCGTGCTGACGTAAATAAACTTCTCCACTCTGGCTTCATGAGCAGCACTTACCAACACATGAGTACCGTAAACATTAACATAGGTAAACTCAAAGGCACGGACAAATGAAAGGTCTAAAAAAAAGAAGAAAAATCTGGAACAGTTCCTTTCAAAGGACAAAGGAAATAGCAACCAGTAGACTCAGGCGTGGGCTTCCCTGGTGGCTCAGATGGTAAAGAATCCACCTGCAATGCGGGAGACTTGGGTTCAATCCTTGGGTTGGGAAGATCCCCTGGAGGAGGGCATGGCAACACACTCCAGTATTCTTGCCTGGAGAATCCCATAGACAGAGGAGTCTGGGGGGCTATAGTCCATGGGGTCTCAAAGAAGAGCTCTATTTACGTTTTTTCATTTACCATAACTGCAACAGTGGAAAAACTAACATAAAGGTGAAATGCTATTTATGACTTCTTCAAGCTTAAATTACATACTACATGTACATTCTTAGAACCTAGAAAACTATCAGTGCTATTTTTATAGGAAAACCTTTTTGTTTTTAATTCTAAAAAGAAAAAGAAGACATGATACAGCTAAAATCTTAAGTGCTCCTAAATTTTAAAGGTTTTGGACCAATTAAAAGGTAGCAGGGTTTGCTTTGCTGGTATCAAGAATTATTATAAAGTTACAGTAATTAGAGTGTGGTAATGGCATAAGGATAGACAAAGACCAGTGAAACAGAACAGGAGCCCAGAAACAGAACCATGTGTATATGGGTACTTGAAGCTGGTTTTAGAAAAGGCAGAGGAACCAGAGATCAAATTGCCAACATCTGCTGGATCATCAAAAAAGGAAGAGAGTTCCAGAAAAACATCTATTTCTGCTTTCTTGACTATGCCAAAGCCTTTGACTGTGTGGACCACAATAAACTGTGGAAAATTCTGAAAGAGATGTTCATACCAGACCACCTGATCTGTCTCTTGATAAACCTGTATACAGGTCAGGAAACAACAGTTAGAACTGGACATGGAACAACAGACTGGTTCCAAATAGGAAAAGGAGTATGCTAAGGCTGTATATTGTCACCCTGCTTATTTAACTTATATGCAGAGTATAGCATGAGAAACGCTGGGCTGGAAGAAGCACAAGCTGGAATCAAGATTGAGGGGTGAAATATCAATAACCTTGGATAAGCAGATGACACCACCCTTATGGCAGAAAGTGAAGAACTAAAGAGCCTCTTGATGAAAGTGAAAAAGGAGAGTGAAAAATCTGGCTTAAAGCTCAACATTCAGAAAACTAAGATCGTGGCATTTGGTCCCATCACTTCATGGGAAATAGATGGGGAAACAGTGGAAACAG
>NW_011494797.1:869769-871575 GCF_000754665.1 Bison bison bison | reverse complement strand
GACTTTATTTTTGGGGGCTCCAAAATCACTGCAGATGGTGATTGCAGCCATGAAATTAAAAGATGCTTACTCCTTGGAAGGAAATTTATGACCAACCTAGACATATTAAAAAGCAGAGACATTACTTTGCCAACAAAGGTCCATCTAGTTAAGGCTATGATTTTTCCAGTGGTCATGTATGGATGTGAGAGTTGGACTATAAAGAAAGCCGAGCGCAGAAGAATTGATGCTTTTGAACTGTGATGTTGGAGGAGACTCTTGAGAGTCCCTTGGACTGCAAGGAGATCCAACCAGTCCATCCTAAAGGAGATCAGTCCTGGGTGTTCACTGGAAGGAGTGATGTTGAAGCTGAAACTCCAATACTTTGGCCACCTGATACAAAGAGATGACTCATTTGAAAAGACCTGATGCTGGGAAACATTGAGGGCAGGAGGAGAAGGGGACGACAGAGGATGAGATGGTTGGATGGCATCACCAACTCAATGGACATGGGTTTGGGTGGACTCCGGGAGTTGGTGATGGACAGGGAGGCCTGGAGTGCTGCAGTTCATGGGGTCGCAAAGAGTCAGACATGATTGAGTGACTGAACTGAACTGATCTCCAATAAAGGGGCAGTGGGAAAAGGCTGAGTCTTTTCAATAAACTGTGTTGGGTCAAACCAATATTGACATGCGGGAAAAAATCTGAATGTAGAAGGCAAAACAATGACTTTTATGAATAGAATATAAGAGAATATCTCCATGACCTTGGAGGTACGAAAAGAATTCTTACACAGATAACAAAGTGAACTAACCCTATAGGAAAAGGTAGACATATGGACTACACTGAAGTGAAGAATTTCAACTGGTCAAAAGATACCTTTAAGAAAATGAAAAGGCCAATCACAGACTGAAAAACAGTAGTGGCAAAAGGCTTGAATTCAGAGTACATAAAGGACTTATAGAGGAATTCCCTGGTGGTACAGTGGTTAGCAGTAGGTGTTTTCACTGCTGTGGCCCCGGGATTCGATCTCTGGTCAGGGAACTAAGATTCCATAAGCCATGTGGTGAGGTCAGAAGTAAATAAATAAATATATGACTAATAAAAATCTTTAGTGGAAAAAACTGATAATTCTTTAGAAAATGGTATAGAGACTTACACAGAAACTTTCTAAAGACATATACGAATAGGAAAGGGAGGAGAATATTCCAATAAACAAATGCAAAGGTTTTAACCTCATTCATAATCAAGGAAACATATAATAAAGTCACCAAATGCTGACAAGAGGAAGTAATGGTAAGCATCTCATAAACTGCTGGAAGGAAAACTGCTTTGTCATTAATCAAGTAAAAGAATTTGTTCTAACAGATATGAAAGATTAGTCAATATATTGTGTAATCAGCACAGGCACAGACAAATAGACAAATGGGGAGTTGAGAAACAGTTCCTTATATAAAGATACTTGATATATGACAGGGCAGTGAAAACTGATGAACTTTCCCATAAACAGAAGAGGTCCAATTAGTATTCAAAAATAAAACCGGATTCTCATCTTACACTGCATATAAAAATCTATTTCAGATGGATTACAAATCGAAATGTGAAAGGCGAAACTGCAAACCTTTTCAAAAATAATACAGGAGAATATATTCAAGACCTTGGGTGAAAGAGAATTTCTTAAGACCCCCAAAACATTAACAATAACATAAAAGATACATAAATTAATTAAGAATTTATGTAAGAACATCTGTTCATCAAAACACACTAGCAAAAACATGGAAAGAAAAAAAAACATGGAAAGATAAGCCACAGAGTGGGAGAAAATAT
>NW_011494797.1:860527-869669 GCF_000754665.1 Bison bison bison | reverse complement strand
ACTATACGTCTATACGTGTGTGTGTGTGTGTGTGTGTGTGTGTGTGTGTGTATACATACATATATGTATGAACAAACGTGAACGCGAACGTGAAGTCGCTCAGTTGTGTCTGACTCTTTGCGACCCCATGGACTGTAGCCTCCTACAGTCCAGGCTCCTCTGTCCATGGGATTTTCCAGGCAATAGTACTGGAGTGGATTGCCATTTCCTTCTCCAAGGGATCTTCCCAACCCAGGGACTGAATCCGGGTCTTCCGCATCGTAGACAGACACTTGACCATCTGAGCCACCAGGGAATATATATGTATATACTCCTACAAATCAGTGAGAAAAAGGCAACTAACCCAATTTAAAAATAGGCAAAAGATTTCAATAGGATTTCACGAAACAAGAAATTTAAATTATTAAGAAACCTATAAAAGGTACACAGCTTCATTAGTAATCAGGGAAATACAAATTAAAACCATAATGAGATATCACTCTGCACACTACTCAGATCAACAAAAATGGAAAAAACTAACAAAACTAAGATTTGGTGACATCTGGAATAACAGGAGGTTTCCTATACTCCTGGAGAAGAAGAAATTCGTACAGTTTCTTTGGGAACTAACTGGAAATTATCTCTACATTGAAGTGTGCAGATCTTATGATGCCAGTGCTATACTGAGAGAAATGTGTATTAATGTGTACCCAGATGCATGTGTAAGAATGTTTTAATGGTAGTACTGTTCAAAATTCCCCCAAGTGCAAATAATCCAAATGACCAACAAGAGTAAAACAGACACAGGAAGTGTTATATACTTAAAGAGATGAATACTGTATGTCACTGACAGTGAAGAAATTAGACCTCCACCTAACTGCAGGGATGAATCTACCAGCATGGACTATCAAGACCAAACACACCTCCATGTTATTTTATGTATGCCTTTTTACAAAATCTAAAAACAGGCAAAACTAACCTAAACTCTGTAGAGATAAATACAGAGATATTTAGAGATAAATAGAGATAGTAAAGCTGCAGAGAACACCAAGGGAGATTGTAACTTAAAAATCAAGTACTAAGGCAGTAGGAATACTACTTCCAAAGAGGGCTCAGCAACATTCTACCTTTTGTTTAGGTGATGGCTACCTGGGTATTTTATTATCATCATTTATTTAACCTTACTTCTAAATTCTTCTGAATATATGTTATATTTCACAATATAAAATACTAGACAAATTATTAGAAGATATCTCAGGACAAAACAGTATGGATAAAAATATAAGGTATCAACCATCCACCTTAAGAAAAACAATATAAAAATACAGTTGAAGGCCCATTTCCCCAGAAGGAATCACTGTTCTGGATTTGGTTAAACTCAGTTTTCAGATAGTGCTCAAGGTTACATTTTACCCTACACTAACACAGGTAATCTGGAAAGCACCAAGTATCCTGATGACAGAGTGACCATGGGCTTTTCTGATAAACACGGTATATGTTCCTTCACGTACGCTGAGTACCTATTTGTTGGACCCCATTACTGGACCTTGATTTTGGCTAGACACTGGAAAAAACTTCGCCTAACATAGCTGCAACATAAAACAGTGCTTACCTACATGTGTTTGTGCGGCAAAATGTAGTACTATGTCTATTTTCTCTGTTTCAAAAAGTAGTTTCACGAAGTGAGAATCACATATGTCACCCTATATTAAAAAGCAAACATGAAAAAACTAAGTTTCATCGAGCACTCTCCATCATAATAACCATTTTATTTCATGAACAAAAAAAATGATAAAAAAAAAAGGTAATCCCCACCCCAGGTGTAGAAAAGAATATCTTGAAAATTCAATTGAAGGGTGAAATACAGTAATGGGGTATTTCTCCTGCATTTTAGTATACAAGATATTCAATGCAAAATATGTTTTTGTAAGTAAGCATCTAAAACAGTATTTTTTTGAGCACCAACTACTACTATGGACTGTGGTAATTTTTTTTCCCTTAATATTCTTGCCAACCTGAGGTAACTATGTTAGCAGGAAAAAATGTAAACATATTTTTAAAAGTTTGAGATAACCATTATTGAAGTATATTTAAAGTAAGTGTAACAACTGGAATTATGGATTTCACCATAAGTAAGTAAATATTTTTAATGTTATATGTACATACTAGTTCTTCTAAAAATACGTATTCTTAACAATTCTTCAGTAACTGAAGGAAACAGTTTCACACAGGAGAAAAAGATTATGAAATGTTTGCCTAGTATAATCTTTATGATCTGCTGTTAGAGAGTTTGTACAATTACTTAAAAAACATAAATCATAAGGCAGTTCCATTTGACATTAAAATTTCCCTTTCTGAATTAGTGACGGGGTTTATTCTTTGGACTCTTCGAAGAGCGGCTAATAAGAATCAGCCTTCCAGGGCCAATTCATCAACTTCATGGGGAAAAACTACCATGGGCTGTAAGCCGGGCTTTTGATGACTCACTGACCTAAGTAACACCCCACTTTGTATCAATCTCTTTAAGTCCTAGCAAGGCCTTATTTAGAAGGCTAGTGAGGACCTAAAAATTACATACCATGGAAGTTCAATCAGCTACTCATAGATCTGCCAAGGCACCAAAAATCAAATGTAACTATAATGCAGTATCAGTCTACAAGTATCAGTAATATTCTCTATAGCACATGTGCTTCTGAAATTAAAAAGGTCATTAATAAGCATGCTTTCCAAGCCTATATCAAACAGGTTTATAAAGTAGAAAGCTATAGTAATGTCTGAATGACTAAGAGGCACAGTACAAAATAATTATATAATTATAAGAATACTTTCATACCTGTATAAATTTATAATTTTGTTTATTAGAAATGGTTTCAAGATTCTTCAAGCTTGCACAGTAATCCAACTTAAAATAAGTAAGGGGGGCAAAAACAACACAAAAAGTGATAATAAATAGCTTTTCTAATAAAATATAAATTTATTTTAAATACTATAGATCTTCTAACCGTAACATTATTAGCAAATCAGTGTATACCAATGGGGGAAAACTTACTGTCTGTGGTAGGCAGGCAAAAATAATTAAGACTTAAAGATTATTTTTTGTCTTTATATTTTTTTACTATTATGCTTTATGAAATTATAGTAACTAATTGTATCTTGTGCTTAAAGTCAACAATGCAATGATTATGAATCGTGGCTTTCAGAATCTCCAGGGAGATTACAATTATTACAGAAATATTCTCAAAACTAAATTAACTACACTTTAGTTTTTAAAATAAATATACAATTTTCAGGAGGTGGCAGTTATAAAACCATATAATAAAATAAAATAATCAGAATACCTTAATGCCAAAAAAGGTTAACAACCACAAGATTACACTAAATATTACACCAAATGTTGAATTTAGAGTGAAGACTTTCTTACAGTAAAAACACCATAGTTAAAACCTTTACATTAAGGGCTATGATAACAAATTTAAAAGTATCAAGACTTTATGTAAGATTAAAAACTTGTATGCTCACATGACTAGGTAGGCTAAGTTGCTAAAAATGACTAAATACAAAACTAAAATATCAGCATGACAGGATTCTAATACTTTTTAAAAATATAAATAAGTTTCAGTACACAGAGTTCATTTTCTTTTTACATGGAGCTCATTTTTGTCAAACTTACCTTGTCTAGATTTATGATCATATAATTTGGATAATCTTCTACTAAAGAGACAATCATATGTGACGCTCTATAGAAAAAAGCATATCTTGTTAGTAGAAATTTAACCTTTTCGTTAAATTTTCAAATGTTACCCTAAGCTATTGAGTATGAGGAAACTATTCAAAGATGCCATCAAATTATTGCAAGATAACAGAAAGAATAACAATGCTGAATATATGATCCACACTTTTCATTAATCTTCTCAACAGTATTGATATACAAGGTCTTACCTTCCCTTTTACACTATGGTGAAGAGAGAATTCATTGGTCCTGGATATAAAAAAATAATTAGCCAAAAGATGCTACCCATGCATGCTTTGAGTATGGGAGTAAAGCAATATCATAAATACAACAGGTGATGGTCAGTTCAAATGGACTTAGAACTATAATGTGCTTTTGCAGAGACCGTAGGCATAACTATGTAAAAATTAAGCTCTTATGAGCATGGGAATTGTCCGTGTTTAATGTAATCTTATTGCAATTTCTGCATGTCTACAGAAATCCTATTTCTTGATATAAGAATTTGATGGTGTAAAGTAGAGTCCTGGGGGTGGGGAGAGAGGAAGGTCCTAGAGAAGTTCTAGGGTAAACCTTGGTTTCCAAGGCTAAGAACTGCTGAAACCATCCTGAGGTGAATATCCATAGTGGCATTATGGGTATCAGAGGACCCTGAAGTGGAGACAGAGGCATCTGTGAGATAATCCACCAGATTTTATCATATGCACCAAAACGATGGGCTCCTAGGAACAAATTATGAATTCAGAGTTTGTACATGACAGCTCTTTCACATAATTTTCTAGGATGTACCTTTCCTGGGCCAGCACTTTACCACCCTTTTATGCCCACGCTTCCCTTTCACTAAAGAAAACTTGCCTAGTACCCTCCTCCAAGTCACTGACCCATTAGAAGAGGTGATCTAATGTACTAATGCAGTGGGAGCATTCTGCCAGGTGTTGAGGGAACCATAGTCTCTGCCTTCACCAGTTTACATCCTAGGATGCCAGGTGTTGAGGGAACCATAATCTCTGCCTTCACCAGTTTACATCCTAGGATGTGAATGCAGACACTAAGTAAACACAAATATGCAACATTATTTCAGGTAGTGGTAAGTGTGTTAGTTGGGAGAAGGGCTACTTAGATAGGGTGGGCCAGGTGGAGGTGATGTCTGAGCAAACATCTGAACTGAGTTATGCAAAAACAAAGAGCGTCAGCAAAGAGGAAGCAAGGACCAACGCCTCAAAAGAGCTAGCCTTCCATGTTTCAGGGGGTAAGGGTGGCAGGCACAGAAAAGCAAGAGGAAGAAAGACAGGAGATCAGGTTCCAGCTTGGGCCCCTGAGAGTCTTCTAGATGTAACTAAGAGTCTGGATATTATTTTAAGCCTGAAATGAACCTTTGGAGTGAAATGAGACACCTGTTTACTTAACAAACAGACTCTGTGCGTGAGAACAAATTCTAAGGGAAAAGGGTGAAAGTGATATGACTAATCAGGAGGTTACAGTAGTAGTCCAGGCAAAAGCAGACAGTAACAGGGTTTAGGGTGAAATGGGGAGGAAGGTGAGATGTGGTCGCTTAGGAAGTAGAGAGGACTTGCTGATTAAATACGGGTGTGAGACGGAAAGAGGCTTTCAGACGACTGCTGCTGCTGCCAAGTCACTTCAGTCGTGTTCGACTCTGTGCGACCCCATAGACGGCAGCCCAGCAGGCTCCCTCGTCCCTGGGATTCTCCAGGCAAGAACACTGGAGTGGGTTGCCATTGACTAGTATAGGTCAAAACACCGGCAGAGGATTAAGTCGGCTGCATAAATGAAACCTCTCTCACAATCCAAAAACCGTTTCATGAAGCCTACACGTACAATGCCTGTGTTTCGAGGGGATGAAGGTAGGGTGGGAACCGGACCGGGCTTGGAGCAGTTGATGAGAAGCTTTCTGCAAAGCGGGAGTGCTCAAAAGAGAGACAGGTACATCTCCGGCCAGGTAGAAAGGCGGACAGTACCACGGCACTTCTGCTTTGATTGGGAGACGTTTAAAAGAAGTCGTAGTTTCAAAGGAGCCACGTCTTCGCAGGCCAGGAAAGGAGGAGAAGGTGGAATGATCCAGGTCGTGCGTTAAGACCCTCCCCCTGTCAATCAGATCCCCAAAGCTGGTCCCAAGTTGCCAAGTGCAAGCAGAGGCGCAGGAAAAGGCTGGGGTTTCTGGGGAGCCACTATTGGGCCAGCGGCGCCGTTACCTACATGAAACCAGCACCCCCGGTCACCAGGACCCGCTTCGCAAAGCTGTCGGGAGGACCCAAGGACTCGGCGCGGCCCGCAACCGACATCTCCCAGCTCAGCAGGGATTGGCACCGTAAAGTGCCAGGTCTGTAGATCGTAGGGAAGTTCCACCGCGACTTTTTGCGACGCGTCCCACTCCCCACGACACGTTAAAGGAGCAGACAGCTGCCGCTTCCGGAGCTTAGACCGACTTGTCCCCGCCCACCGAGGGCTGGGCGGGGCCCTCCTGTGTGCGCGCCCAGGCACAGCCGAGAATCCTAGGACCGAGGAGCCTGGCAGTCTGCAGTCCATAGGGTCGCACAGAGTCAGACAGGACTGAAGCGACTTAGCACGCACGCAAGAAGAATGGGAATACTCAGTATACGTGGAAGGGTCTTTTTGTTACAGCCTTTTGGAGGGAAACAAGTAGTAACATATATGAAAATTTCAAACGCAGAGACGACTCTCAGTTCAGTTCAGTCGATCAGTCGTGTCCGACTCTTTGCTGCTGGACTGCCAGGCTTCCCTGTCCATCACCAACTCCCGGAGCTTACTCAAACTCATGTCCATCCAGTCGGTGATGCCATCCAACCATCTCATCCTTCGTCGTCCCCTCCTCCGCCCGCCTTCAATCTTGCCCGGCATCAGGGTCTTTTCCAATGAGTCAGTTCTTCACATCAGGTCGCCAAAGTATTGGAGTTTCAGCTTCAGCATCAGTCCTTCCAATGAATATTCTGGACTGATTTCCTTTAGGAAGGACTGGTTGGATCTCCGTACAGTCCAAGGGACTCTCAAGAGTCTTTTCCAACACCACAGTTCAAAAGCATCAATTCTTCTACACTCAGCCTTCTTTACAGCCCAACTCTCACATCCAAACATGACTACTGGAAAAACCATAGCTTTGACAGACCACTCTATGATCCCCAAATTTCATGATGTATAATATAGATATTGCAAAAAAAATATGTTCACTTCTATATTGCTTACAGTAACAAAAATCTGGGTACAATGTATATACCTACAAGTATTGTCTCACTTTTTAAATGTAATGGGCTGATACAATTTAATGCAATGGGCTCATAAAATTTAATGTAATGCAATTGAATGACACTGCTGCTGCTGCTAAGTCACTTCAGTCGTGTCCGACTCTGTGCGACCCCATGAACTGCAGCTCACCAGGCTCCTCCGTCCATGGGATTTGCCAGGCAAGAGTACTGGAGTGGGGTGCCATTGCCTTCTCCAAATTGAATGATAATGGCCTTTAAAAAGGATGTTCCAACATGGAATGAATGCCAAAATACATTGCAGTGAACACTTATGGTTTTATCTGACCAGACTTCCCTACCTTTTATCATCTTCCCAAGTTATTCACCCAGGCAGCCCATAGAATGTGCATCTGACTCATCATACGCTAACTGAATCCTCTTCCTGGGATTTGGAATTGGGCTAAGGTTTTAGCATAGTCTGGTTGCTCTTATTGAAATCTGATGACCTATAAAAATTTGCGACTTGTTAGCTATACTCATTCAAATGAAATGAGGAAGCAAGAAACCTGTCTTCAATGAGAGAAATGAAGTTGATCATGAAGATTAGAAAAAGAAGAAATCTCGCAGTATTCAAGGCCCATGTTCAGATTTTTTTCAGGACCAATTTTATTCCTCTCCTTGGTTTACCAACACCACCAATTTGTAAATGTAAGTCTTAAAGGATCCACCCTGAACTATTAACAAGGAGTTACATTTGGTATCAGTATGAGCAGGGAAATGAGGAAGTGAGAACTTCCATTTTTATCTTATACTTTTTGACTGAATTTTTTCTAAGCTGCATGAATTACTTTTATAATTAAAAATAATGTTATTTTTTAAAACCTCATAATATTAATATCTCCAGTTTATTCCTAGTCGGCCAGAGTTCTAGAAAATGCCGGATACATGACATGAAATTTTCCCTCAAGGTTTCCTTTTCTAAATTATGAGATCTGTTGTGAGAACTTGCTTATATGTAATAAAAGCTTGCTGTCAAATGAAAATAATTTATATATCTTTATTCATGAAATGATTTTGAGCTTCTACTCTAAAGATATAGTCTCTGACCAGCTGGAGCTTACAATATATTAAGGTATTCAGATAAATCAGTAGATATTTACAATATAGTGTGGTTAAGCATCCAGGTAGGGTAGTAAGAGATTCTGGTTCTTGGGGTATCTAACACAGATCTGATGGCTTGAGAATGGCTTCTTACTTCTTAACGTGCCTTGGGAAAGTAGAGTAGGAAAATGAGATGAAGTGGGGGTTAAATGGTAGAATATGTGAAGTATTGCAGCCAGAGGGATCTGCAAATGCTATAGGCCCAGAGGGGAGTATTTGGAGTGTGCCTGGCAATCTGACAGTGGCTCCGTATAAGGATGGACCTCAAACATTGAGAGGTGGAAATATGACAGGCTTGAAAGTCATATTCTGAAGAGTTTGAGTTGTGTGCTAAGGAGAGCACCTCTGAAGCAAGTGATGCAGTCATACAGTGTTTCCCAAAGCTTTCTGTGGTTCTAGGGTAGAGATGGACTGTGTGTAAGCACTTGGAGAAAACTGTTCTCAGATCAGTTGTCATAGACCAAGTAAATGATGGTAAGGTGGTGGCCTGGGTAGTACAGTGGCTAGTACTTCTTAACCTAATCGTCTGGAAGAGGCGCTAATAAACTGTTTCTTTGAACTGATTGGATGCAGGGAGCTTAGGGATGGAGGTTAGGGTTGGGGTGAGGGGTTGTTACAATTCTCAGCTGTCTGGCCTGCTGGATAATGGCATAACACAAGAAGACAGGAAACCTAGGAGGGAAAAGTCGGTTGGATGTGCCGAGTGGCCAGGCATGAAGCTGTGGACAGGGACAGTTTCCTGCCTTTGAGACATCAAATTGGGCACATAGGACTTTCTTGGGTGAAGCATTCCTCACCTCACCAGAAATGGTGTTGTTGTGTGTTTCTTCTTTCCGAAACCCACACATCACCGGAAAACCTTGCGGGCCGATGCCACGGGCAGGCGCATGCGCAGTGGCACCACGCGCGCGGCGAAGGCAATGGCACCCGACTCCAGTACTCTTGCCTGGCAAATCCCAGGGACGGGGGAGCCTGGTGGGCTGCCGTCTATGGGGTCTCACAGAGTCGGACACAACTGAAGCGACGCAGCAGCAGCAGCAGCAGCAGCAGCAGCAGC
>NW_011494797.1:860064-860294 GCF_000754665.1 Bison bison bison | reverse complement strand
GGCCCACCTCATTTGCTGCTAGTTTCCTGGGGGCGGGCCCGCGATGCCGGTCCTTCTCCCATCATCCCCCTTCCCCCCATCTCAAGCTGTCGACGTGGGGCCGCGGCCGCGGGCGGTTAGGGGTTGGGGTGTGGGTACCGAGCAGGAGGCGGGGATGCGGGGGCTGCGGCTGCTGGCAGTGGCCCTCACCTGCTGCTGGTGGCCACCAGGCAGCCAGGGTAAGACGCTGC
>NW_011494797.1:852974-859964 GCF_000754665.1 Bison bison bison | reverse complement strand
GGCAGCGGCAAGGCTGGGGACTTTAGCCAGCTTACCTGCGCTTCCCCTGTCGCCGGTTGTCTCCCCTACCGCGGCTTCCCGGAATCGTGGGATGCTTTTATAGCCAACCCCTCTGTTGCAGCTCCCCAGATCCTCGTCAGCTCCCTCCCCCATGAGGGATTGTATCCTGCACCTAAAAGACCGTTTCCCCAATCCTCTCTTGCTGACGAATGTGCTGTTCTCTATCCTGCTGCAAGTTTCGAGATCCATCGTTCAAAGAAGCATCGTTTATTCACTCCTGTCAGTTTGATTGTGTACACTAAGACACCGTAATTACATGTGAACATAAGTTTCAGAACTGAGATTTTCTGGGTTTTGTCCTTTTTGTTTTAGTATAAATTTGCTAAAACCTGCTTGCAGCACAGAAATTTAGGATTCCCCTCCTCAACACGTCTTATAATTGTCACAGTTGTGGGAATAGTTTGGTTACTCCCCTAGCTTTACTGTGGACCACGAGGCCTAGAATGAACTTGACAGAAATACACGCAAGTGCATCCTGGAAGCTTCTTAATTTGTATCCTATGTGACCCTTCTAAAATGAGATTGCATTTGATTCTTCACTTCTGGTCTCCCTCAAAAATCCATAGTTATTAAATGAATGAATCTGCTTTCATTCTAATTTTTGCTTCATTTGCACCCTCAAAGTTTGAGTGTTTTTCTTGATACTTACTCTTAGTACTCTTAATTTGACTACTACTATATTTTAAAAAATTATTTGCTTTGATGAGGTTAGGACCCTTATGTTATTTACTCATTTATTTTTTGGCTGTGCCGTGTGCAGCATGCTCAAGTGATAGTAATGTCACTACAATAAATGGCACAATCTGGACAGTGTCGGAAAATCTGGCATGTATGGAAGGTATGACATGGCTTATTCATAATTTGCAAATAGGCTTAGACAGCCCAGATATTTCACTGATGGTTACCTGATAGATACAGAGGAGAAACAAGTAATAAATCCAGATTTCTGAGAAAAGATTGAGGAACAGAGTGTTCCAAGTATATTAACATAGACACTTTCTCTTTTTGTGTGTGTTTTTACTATTATCAGTTTTCAGTGAATTCGAATTCAGTAAAATAATAGTACCAAGACCATACTTAGGAATTGTAATTCAGAACATGATTCAAAATGTTAATAGGGGATAGAATCACTTTTAAGGCTGTTGATAATTTATAATGTGATGAGTTTATGTCAGAGACTTAAATGATTTTTTGATACACACTATACATATAAATTTGTTTAAAATGTTTTGTCAAAGTGATAATAGTATAAAACAATAACAAGAGAATTAAAAGATCTTAAGATGAAAAAATTGTCCCTTGCTTCGCTTTTCCTTACTCAGAGTCCCTTTCCCTAACTCAGAGTCTTTCCCTAGAGGGACCTACTTTTTGCCTTTTTACCTACTTTTTGCCTCTTCTAGGCCTTAAATGTAGTTGCGGTGTGCAACGCAAGGCTCATTGTATAGTTGTCTTACAACATATATTGTTCTGAAAATTCCTATGTAAAAGTCGCAGATGTCAAATGTATCTGAAATTCATTTATTTAAACTTTCTTGCTATATTATATATGTTTGCTTTTTATAGTAAAATAATAATTAAATATTAGCATCCATGTTATATTAAAAACCAAAAGAAACTGGCAGGACATTTCTATAGATAATTTATAAACAAGTGTTACAGATTTGGAGTGGTTGTAAAATGAAGCGAAATTCTATTACAGTGCATGTCTATGTACAGCAGATGTTGCTGTTTATTCAGTGAAAAGCAATCAGTTATCAGCTGAAGTGTAAGGAAACACAACACATTGTTTTGCATAATTAATGTGAATAATCACTTGACTTGTGTCTGAATGGGATGGTCATTCTAATATGAAGTACCTAGTTAAAATGAGATTTAAGAAAAATTGTGCTCTTTCAATTGCCATTTTGATAAATAGAGTTATTGAGTTGTCCTACCATTTCAGTTCCATACAAGATCAAACAAGTTGATAATTTTTGTTTTAACGTCCCAGGTGACCACGCTCTTTTGTGTGTCAGAATCAACAACATAGCAGTAGCTGTTGGAAAGGAAGCTAAACTTTACCTGTTCCAAGCCCAGGAATGGCTGAAGCTGCAGGAAGGAGGTCCTGAGTATAGCTGTAGTGAAAAATTATCCAAAGCTCAGTTGACAAGTGAGTATTTCCCCTTTTCTTTGATCTTTTTTTTTTTTTTTCCTCAATGTTAGGAGTATTTACATATCAAGATGTTTCATGGCACAGCATACACCACACTCTGCCTAATACATTTTAAGTTAAATTTTAAGGAAACTAATCTCTTTGGTCAAAAGATAGAATGCTTTTTTTCCCTCTTACTCAAAATCTTTGAAAAAAATATGCAGATAATTTATAAAGGTATACTTTCATTCATTCAGGCTTCTTACAGGCCACATAATTCCTACCAATAAGGCAGATGTATTTTGACCCAGTGGCAGCATGGAGTGAATGATTATATTTGTTGAATGCTTATTATCTGGTAGCTCTGAGCTAAAAACTAAGCATGCGTTATCTCAGTTAATTGTATAATTTACCCCAAGTGATGCTGTTTTGCAGTATGCTGTTGGCACACTTGGGACCTAGTCACACGGTGCCACAGTGTGTCATTTTGGACTATCCCAGGACCACATCATTTGTAAACCGCTGGAGAAGGCAATGGCACCCCACTCTAGTACTCTTGCCTGGCAAATCCCATGGATGGAGGAGCCTGGTGGGCTGCAGTCCATGGGGTCGCTGGGAGTCAGACACGACTGAACGACTTTACTTTCACTTTTCACTTTCATGCGTTGGAGAAGGCAATGGCAACCCACTCCAGTGTTCTTGCCTGGAGAATCCCAGGGATGGGGGAGCCTGGTGGGCTGCCGTCTATGGGGTTGCACAGAGTCGGACACGACTGAAGCGACTTAGCAGCAGCAGCAGCAGCAGCAGGTTCACCTCTGGAGAGGCTCTGCTTTTATTGTTCTGGTTACCTGAATCCTTGATCTCTTCTGTTGTCATCAACATTGTCCTGTGCGTTAGGGTGTTTGCCATCCAGAGTGAGTGCAGGTATTTTTAATGCAGAAATGAAGAGTCTATGCCATGCTACCCATCCTACCCCTTGGACGTTAACTGGTTATTAATTAGGAATGTGAAATATCCATGAGAAAAACTGGGAATTATCTTTCTCCCCTTTTGCCCTGTATTTCCTCTACCATGTTCTACATATTGATGAGCTTCTTTTAGTCTAGTCAGTCAAGAACTTCTATTTCTAAACATCCGTTCTTTGTTTATTAGATAACAAGGTCTTATTACACGTTACTAACAGTGATTCTCAGTTTAGCGGCCAGTCAGCAGATATGTGGTTCCCTCGTAGCCTGAGTAGGGATGAGAGTACAAGTCCCATATTATCGCTGCCTATTGTGGGGATCTCTTGTCTAGGTTTCTGAGACGACATTGATAGTCTGCTGAAGAAGCCTGAATGACTAGATTCAGATATCAAAGACACAGTTACTTATTTACCCCAACCCTGAATCATAGAACTTATCTGGGAAGTTCATACAAAAGGTCATTGTCAGTTTTCTTTGCCTTTCTACACCAATTTGCTCAGCTAAGTGTTCCTCACAAGTATAAGAAGTTCTGACCCTCAGTTCCCAGTTCTCGTAATGTCCGCCACCATGCCATCCAAACCTGGTCCTCTTCCAGTGTTCCCTGTTTGAGACACTGGCATCACCCTCTATCTAGTGAGTAAGCTAGAAACCAAGGAGTCTTCCAACACTCCTCTCTTTAACCTCTCTATCCCCTTCCTGTCTAGTAAGTTTCCTCTAAATATCCCCTTCCTGTCTAGTAAGTTTCCTCTAAATATCTCTTGAATTCATCTACTTTTCTTCATCTTAACCCCATCATATTATTCCAGGAGGCCGTAGTCTCTTGCCTGGCCACTGCAGCTATGTTGCTCCCCCTCTGTAACCAGAGTTACAGAATAGCAGGTTTGATCGTCTCACCTTTACACCCTCACCACACCCTTAAATACTGTAGAAGGTTCCTACTACTCAAGGAGAGATGACCCTCCTAACCTGATCAGGAAAGCCATCTGAGTCTGGCTGATGATAACCCCACTACCCCCCAGCTTCATCTCACAGTATTGCCCACTTTGGCCTCATTTTCTTTGTAGTGCTGGTTTTGTTTCAGAGCTCCCCTGGGCCTTTGCACCGGCTTTTCCTCTGTTTGCTCTTCTTCTTTGACTCTTCCATCCACTAAGTTAACACTTGAGGTTTTATAGCCTATTTTTTTCCACAGCACTTGTTATAGTTACAAGTTTATATTTATTTGATATAAAATCAATCAGTGAGAGCAGAAGGACTCTTTTGACCTATTCATTCATTCATTCACAATACTTCCCATACTATGCTAGGCACTAGTGATAAATCAAGGGACCAAAATCCTGACACTCTCCACAGCGCTTAAGGCTGCTAAGGGTATGGATCAGGTCACTGTGAGTAAATGCAAAACTGAGGTTGTGATAAGAAGTATGAGTGTTAGTTACTTTTATGATTGAGAGAGGGTAAGAATTTATAATCACCATAGGCTCAGTTAAGCATTGGCTAAGTATTTGTAGGATGAATTGTCACACAGCTTAGTGCTTGAGGGGTTTTTGGTTAGTAGGTCATTTCCTTTGTATTTGGCACCTTAAAGTCTTTTTGCTTGTCTGTTAAAAATTGATCGGACAGTTTAAAGCTTTGAGCTGTAGGAATCGATTTATTTTCTTATATTACGTGGTCAATGTTATACCATATTGTATATACACTTGCAAAAACATAATTTTTATATCAGTCAAATACCTTCAGTCACAGAACTTACGTATATGGAGAGACTTGGTGCACTGGAAAGACCGCTAAACTGAGAATCACTGTTAGTGACTTGTGATAAGATCTTGTTATCTTTCACCTGCACTTTACCTGTCTGGTCAACAAGGAAGTTGGACTAGTTTTCTCCAAGGTTCCTAAAAGTCTAAAATGCTGTGATTCTAATTATGACCCTTTAGGTGGAGTTGCATGTGTAGAGAGCTATAATTTATAAAACCTCTTGCTGTTGTTTCTTTTTCTATTCTCCCTTCCTCTTCCTTCTCTGTTATGTGAAGGGTATTCTTTGAAATCGCTGGAACGAAAGATCTCAGGAAACAGGAATTTTTGAAGAATGAAGATTGTTTTGTTAAATTTGAAGGTCTGAAATAAATTAAGTACTGATGGCATATATATATTCCTTTCTACATATTTAATCAGTTCTTTTTCCAGTAACGAAAGCCAAGTCTTAACAAAATCTGTATTCTCTTTCACGTATTATTTTCATATTTATAGTATGTTGTTATCTAGAAGCTTTGATGTATTGAAACAAAAAGCATATCCTTAAATTCATGACAGTGTAGTAGTATCACATATTTGAAGATAATTCCTTGTAAAAAAAATTCTTATTTCCTGACCATTAATGAGACTTTTAAGTATTAATAGCCTTTCACCTGCTTGGTGATGAGCTCATTAACTGTGCCTGATTCCTATGTAAAACCTTATTGCTGCCATGAACTATGAAAAGATTAGTAGATTTGAAAAATCTCAGTGTTGAATGTTGCTTTGATTATACATTTTCCCCAAATTAATGTTTGAAGAATTATTTTTCAGTCTTCCTTTTTTCTCTTTCAGTAATGACATAAACCATCAGATTTTTTTAAATGGTGAAAAGTATTTTGTAGGGTTTTTTTTTTTAGAGCAACCAAATAAGATATTTAAAGCACAGAAAATGAGTTTTATGCGAAAGAAATTTGCTGTCAGATAAGAATTAAATGTAATTTTGTATATAAAACATTTTCAGTATTGTCTTTTTATATCATATGCATATATTTCCTTTTGTACATTTGATATATTTTATTAATTGCTTAAAAGTGTTAGTATCTTATTATTTTGAGTAATTTTGTGAACAGTATTCATTTCATTTTATAATTCTATTGGGCAATTAGCCATTCAACACCATTCTCTGCAATTCAAGTTTTGTTAATATTTGAGGTACTAATTGTATCAGCATACAATAAGCGTGCTGTGCTGTAGTCTTTTGTTTCAAAAACAATGAACATGCAGTTTTGTCAAGAGGCTTATTTCCTAGGCTTACTGAAAAAGGCAGCAAGACAAAAACTCAAGCCAGTATCTGTTTATGATGTGATAATTTTAAATGAACACATAATTTAAAATGAAGCATCAAAAAGTATATTGATGAAAATATAATGGTTAAATTCTTATATTATTTTATCTAAGAGAAAAAATGGAAGTGATAAAACCTCAACACAGCAGAGCTTTTATATAATAAGCCCAGATTATATAATTGCAAGCTGCACATTTCAAAAGCCTTATTTCTGAACTGCTTATTGATCGTGTATTGAATTCTTATTAAAGGTCTTCAAATATTTAACAGAAATTTGAGTCCTTGCTACTTTTCCCCAGAAGCTGTGCCTTAAGAAAAACAGTATAAATGTCAGCTAAATTAAGACAGCAAAAAAAAAAACAAACCAATGCTATGGTATTCTTAACAAAATCATCTTGTCCCTTTTAACTACTATTAGTGAAATTCCCAAATGTAAAGTTTTAAGTCCTCCAAATTTGAATCCTGTCTAGATAAGTCCCTGTCTCAGTGATAAAGACAACTTACAAATAATGTTTTTCCAACTTTTTATTAGGAAAATTTTCAGTTATACATACAAATTGAAAACAGTACAACCAGCATCTGAATATTCTTGGCTTAGGTTTAATAATGTTAATATTTTGTTACATTTGCTTTATGTTTGTGTGTGTGTGTGATTTTTGTTTTGAACCGAAATGAAAATAAGCTGTGGGTGTGTTGAGCAATTCACCATATTTCAGCAGACATCTCATAAGAGTAAGGACATTCTTCTCCATAAA
>NW_011494797.1:833839-852874 GCF_000754665.1 Bison bison bison | reverse complement strand
TCCATAAATATTACCATAACAATACCATCACTGCATCTAAGAAAATGAACAATTTCATAGTATCCTCTAAAATCTTTTCCATATGCAAATTTCCACAGTTATCTCAAGAAATGTCTTTTATTTATTAAGAAGTTTTGTGTTTTCACTTGAGGAAAAGATCAAGACTAGCTGGCATGCAGTGAGGGCAGTCTGGACTTGGGAATTGGGCCCATCATATATTTTCTATATTTTATGAACATATATATGTTCTATATTTTAAGAACACTTTGTGTAGAATCAGACTCTTCACTTAGGATTTTCATATACCATCTCCTTTGCTCCTCCCAAGGATTCTGAGTCAGACAGGGCAAGTGTCTTTAAGTTTTCTACTGAAGAAACACATGTAGAGAGGTTAAGTGTTGTATTTATATGATGAGTCCCAAGGTTATAAGACTGCTCCTCTAACTCTCCTACTGTCTTTATTACACATGGTGTTTGAGACTTCACTCTCCTACCACACTTACGGTGGTACTGAGTTTCTCTTAGGTCAGAATCATAGTTTTAGATCGAGAAGGGATCTCAGACATCATTTAGTGTTTCTCAAAGGGAGTGCTATTGGCATTTTGGGTAGGAACAAGTCTTTATCATGGGAGACTATGTTGGGTTGCATGAGATTTAGCACTGCCCTGCTTCAAGTACGTTCTCAACTGCTATGACAGCGAAACTGTCCCTATACATTTTCAAATGCTCTACAAGAGAGTACAAGAGTTAGGCACTCAGTCGTGTCCGACTCTTTCCGACCCCATGGACTGTAGCCCTCCAGGCTCCTCTGTCCATGGGATTCTCCAGGCAAGAACACTGGAGTGGGTTGTCATTCCCTTCTCCACAAATGCTCTACAGGGGAATAGAATTACCCTGGATTGAGAACCATTGATTAGTGTAATCACTTTATTTTAAAGAAAGGAAAAGGACAACTTGTATTCAGCAACCATGCTAAGTGTATAACTTAGTGCTTGCATTGGCTCTTTGCTCTAAGTATTATCTTCATTTTATGGATGGAGAAAGTGAGTGTCATTGCTTATGTAACTTGCCCAAAGTCATATAGAAGGTAAATATTGGAGGCAAGATTCAAGCTCAGGTCTGTGTGAGGCCAACATTATGTAGATCTGACCCAGTGTAACAACTCTTATATTCCTGTAATTTCTATTTTTCTGCTTTGAGTACTTTTTAAAGGAATAACCAAACAGGAAGAGATTTTGGACAATCTTTTGAAGGTGTTTGTTGGCCATAGTTTTTCGATATAATAGTTTCCAAAGTTTAATGCTCCATATTTAAATATAACTCAAGTAATTTTCAGAAATGTCACCATGATGGTTCACACAGCATTGTGAATATACTTAACACAGAGCCGTACACCTAAAAATGATTAAAATGATAACTTTTGTGTTGTACACATTTTACCACTGCAACAAAAAAATTTTTAGTATTGCTCACTGACTTGAAAACTTTGGAAATATTTAATTGAAATTCAGGATTTCAATGAAAGCTTCCTAGTCAGTTGTGGTATTTCATAGAACGTTTTGCTTTGGAGTATAGCCGATTAACAGTGTTGTGATAGTTTCAGGTGCACAGCAGAGTGACTCAGTGTACATATTTTCATATAACTTTTATAGTGATTCCTTTGGTCGGTTAAATACAATATTTTAACCTGCTTTTTGACTTACAGAATTTATTCCAGTACTACATCAGGGTTTGGATTGCTGAGGCGATCAGAACTAAACAAAAGAATTCTAATTTCAAATTGATTGTGTGACTAAAACAATGAATACATTTGAGAGTTTTGCTTTGAAAGTGCTATTTTTTTTTTCTTTGAAGTGGCCGTGAATCAGACGGAACATAACCTGACAGTGTCCCAGATTCCGTATCCGCAAAAGTGGCACGTGTTCTATGCAGACAAGTACACGTGCAGAGAGGGCAGTGAGGAGTCTCAGATGGAAGATGTCCCATTTGAAATGATGTTACTAAACCCGGATGCTGAAGGGAACCCATTTGATCATTTCAGTGCTGGAGAATCTGGTAAGAATATGTATTTAGATATCCTAAGTGTAGAAAAAGATTTATGCCCAAGAATCTTCATGTTGTGTTATTTGAATACCAAAAAATTAAAAACAACTTGTGTCCAACAGTAGAGAAATGGTTAAATAAACCTTCTTATGGAATTGTAACAGCTGTACTATTAAGTTTAAAAGCAGAACTGGAAATTTTATGTTGTATGATTTCAATTATGTTACAAAATGCAGAGAACAACAGAAAGAAGTACAAAAATATGAACAGATTGTTTCCATACTTTGGCTGGTAGGATTATGGATAGTTTATAGGTTCTGCATCCTAAAATCTGTTTTTATGATAAGCTAGCTTAATTTTTATAAACAGAAGAATGTTGATAAACTGAGCAGTCTAAATTGGCAACCCAGTGATTAAGTAGGATAGAAACTCCATCACTTCATATAGCTGTCCTTCACTAGGGTATTTGAATATTTTTAGGAGTTGCCTTCATTGGAGCTTACATTCATTTTAGGAATGATCAAAATTGATGGAGTTTTCTGAAATAAAATCTACTTCCATAAAATATTTCGTCAGAATTTTAGGTTGACAGAATTTGAAGTTCTGACTCAGTCCTTACTTAGTCCTGACTCCTTCTGATCTGTCTTCTGCTGTGACTGATTTTGATTTGATACTTACAGTGTGTTTAAAATCTGTCTTTCTTTTGCTCAAGTGGGGAATGTTACTTTGGTCATGTCACCAAGACTATTTAAATGAAGGGGAAAAAAATCTCACTGTAATACGGATTTCCATTAAGCATGGGATTCTTTGCAAGGCTATTATGTGGGGATTGATTTTTAAAAAGTGCCGTAAGTACTTAAAAGTATTCATTGCTAGGTAGCTGGTGTAACTTCCAAGGATCTCATCATTTCTTTCTTTAAATACCTAGATACCTTAAAATCTGAATAATTCTACATTGAGGGATTAATTCGTTAATTCTCAACCCACCGCTTGGGTTGTATCTGGAGAGCTTAAGGAAAAATATAGATGTCCACCCCCAGAGACTGAGATAGACTTGATTTTGGAGTGGAAGTGAGGCATTTAGCTAATTCTACTGTGTAGACCCACTTATCTAGAAGTCCATAGTCCGTGTTGTTTTAGAAATGTGTTGGTTTTAACATAAAGCCTGCAGAAGGATTCTTCCTAGTCTGTAGCCTCAGGTATGGAATTTGTTTCCAGGGAATAATTCCCAATTAGTTCGGTTTAGAAACTTTTCCTCATTTGACTAATTTTCTGCCCTGAGTAGAGAAAATTGATTTGCTATGCTTTTTACTCAGAATAGACTGTTAAACCATGTATCTTAGAGGTTCAAGTTAGAATAACCTGGTGCAAAAAGCGACAATTAATGTTACATGTTACTCTGATTAAATTTTATAGTTTCCTTTCAAATCAATTAGGTATTTTATATATCTACCAGACTTCAGTTACTCCTATATTTTACAGACATAGGAACTTAGGGTTTTTTTTTTAATATTGACTGAGGCAAGTTTGATGCTATTTGACAAAACACTACGTAGGAATATCATGCCTCAAGGTAGAATAGAATAAAATCGCCTCTTAAAAAATTAGAATCCTTGTTAATTACTTGTAGTTGGTAGAGACCAAAAGAAGTGCACAGAGTCCTGAGAGTTAAATCATCATTGTCTAAAGTAGACTTGATTTTTCTTGGAATAATATTATAGGCTCTTCCACATCTGCCATCTCACTGTCTTTAAGACTTCAGATATGTTTATTTTCTCTTGTTCCTTTTTTTCTCTCTGTTATCGATCTTACTTTTAGCTCTGTAACTTTAATGGAAAACTCTACTGCAAGTAGTATAGACAGTGCTGCTAAGTCGCTTCAGTCGTGTCCGACTCTGTGTGACCCCATAGACGGCAGCCCACCAGGCTCCCCCGTCCCTGGGATTCTCTAGGCAAGAACACTGGAGTGGGTTGCCATTTCCTTTTCCAATGCATGAAAGTGAAAAGTGAAAGTGAAGTCGCTCAGTCGTGTTTGACTGTTCGTGACCCCATGGACTGCAGCCCACCAGACTCCTCCGTCCATGGGATTTTCCAGGCAAGAGTACTGGAGTGGGGTGTCATTGCCTTCTCCAAGTATAGACAGTAAGGAAATTAATTCTCTTACATAACAATAACATCTGAGATTTCTTCAAAGCAGTTTATATAGCATTTCTCTACCCTCATATCCCCTGACTGTCAGCTTTGTTAGCTCCCTCATATTCACGGTTAACTGCAGTTATCTGGTCCTTGTATCTAGACAATGGCCAAATTTAGTGTCTCTTTGTTAAGAGCAAGGAAACTTTTCCCAGAAGGTCCCTCATCACATTTCATTGGCCAGAACTCTACACATGACCTTGTTATAACATGGTAAGAGAAATGTTAAGTGAAGGTATCAGAAAGGAGATAAAGGTAAACCAACAAGTCAAAGTAAAGGGTTAGGGTTAGGCGTACATATTTGGGCAAAGAGAGTATTGAAATTTCTCTAATTGGTTTACACTCATCAGGAGGTATCTTGAGACCCTGCGGGTGGGATGGACCTTGGGTTCTGAGACCGCAGACATCACTGGTAGGCCAGACTGTTCCAGGGGCTGCCCCGTGACCCATTGACTCTCTCCTTCTCTTACCCTCTTTTTTCCCATCTCCCATCATTTAGCCGGAGGTAAATTTTTTTAAAGCTGTCCTAAAAGTTTTCTTCCCACTGAATTTTACTAATGCTTCTTCCCATTAAGTTTGCCTTAAAATCTACTCATTCCCTTATAAGTCTTTGTCACCCATTGCATGGTGATTTAAGAGTATTTTTCTTCTTTTGTGTATAGGCAAGACTTAATACCTAGTATCCACCTGTTTTAAAATTAGATTTTAGTTTCAAGGTGAACATAAATTGCTCTCCTCTGAGGGATGTTGGCAGAACAAAGTAAAGTTGAAGAGGAAAGAAACAGACTTTTTTCCTCGAGGTGGTTTGTTTAAAAGAAGCCTGAGTGCAAAAGCAGAGTTTTATCTTTAAAGAATTAAAGTCAAGGTAAATAATTTATGCAAAATGCAATGAGCAAAGTATAGGACAAATGTCCTTGTTCAAGTTACTTAATATATTATCTCAATGAAGTAATTTGTTGGTTACAGTGTTAGCTTTTTATGGAAAATACATTTAGTCTTGAATAATCTGAAAACATTTTTTGCTAGTGACATGTCTTATTTTTAAAAGTCCTTTCCTCTATTATTCTGGTCGCAGTTGTTGTTTAGTCTCTGAGTCGTGTCCAACTCTTTTGTGACCCCATGGACTGTAGCCCACCAGTCCATGTTTCTCAGGCAAGATTTCCCATTCTTGCCTGGGAAACCCCATCGGATTCTCCAGGCAAGACTGCTGGAGTGGGTTGCCATTTCCTTCTTCAGGGATCTTCCCGACCCAGGGATTGAACTTGTGTCTCCTGCTTGGCAGGCAGAGTCTTTGCCACAGAGCCACCTGGGAGGCTCACTGTTCTGGTTACTCAATAAATAGTCTGAGAATGTTCTTTTTCTAGTGCATTTCTAACCTAACAGAGCCTGGAACCTTAACTTGTAATGAACATTCTGTAAAGTATTATAAATAAATAAAAATTTAAGTAGAATACCATATTTAATTCTTTATACTAAGAAGGAAAGACAAAAGCAGATTCAGAACACAGGATAGCATCAAGACTTTTCCTGACCCACAGTTATAATGCTGTGCTTAGTTGCTCAGTCATGTCTGACTATTTGCAACCCCATTGACTGTAGCCCACCAGGCTCCTCTGTCCATGGGGATTCTCCAGGCAAGAACACTGGATGGGTTGCCATGCCCTCCAGGGGATCGTCCCAACCCAGGGATCGAATCCAGGTCTCCCTCATTGCAAGTGGGTTCTTTACCAACTGAGCTACCAGGGAAGCCCACAGTTATATGTTTAGCTTATTTTCTGCCTTGTTCTATCTATTAGTCTAACAATCGCAGGCTTATGGTCCTATTATTTCTAAAACTAGAATACTCTACTTCTCTATGTCAGGAATCTTAAAAGAACATACACCCATTCTGTTATTTGATATTCTCTTCCTGAAGTCTGAACGTGCTTTCTCACCTGGACTAGCGAAGTGGACGATCAGCATTTATGTACGAAGAGCAGGAGAGACACCCAGTGGCTGAAAGACTTTCTGTTTTCTCCTAACCATGCCTAAAACATGATTGAGATTGAACTGTTTATTGAGTATTTTTCCTACTATTTGTATCTCCTGAATTACTTTTCCAAAATGATTTTCCATATAATGGAAACATTTCCTTCTGTTGTTTCAAGTTTATCCCACATGGGAAATTGGAGCATGTTCAGGGGTCATAGCTGGGTAAAAGTGAGTGCAGTTTAGACTGTTCATTCACAGATTCAATAGAGACAGCTGTCTTCATAGCCACTGTCACGGTGTCCAGTGTTATTTAGATAGAATATAAAAGCCCTAATGTTAGGGACTAACTTTCAGTGTAACCGAGTAAATGTAAACTGTTAAACTCAGAGCTTGCCCTGGTTTGGTATAGAAATTTTCTGAAAGTTCTGAAAAACGAAGACACAGTCAAAAGATTCCACGTAACACAGAAAAGGGGGTGTTTATCTTGAGAATGTGTGAAGACCGTCCTGAAAAGTTGCTGGTAGAAACTAGAGGTCGCTAAATGCCTAGCACCTGTAAAAAATTCTGCACATTTACTTTGTTCTTGTCTTTACCAGCCAACTCCCTTTGCTCATTCAAAATTTCTGCTCACTGAGAATTTTTATTTCAGTGTGGCCTGGCTTGACTCCTGTGACCTGCCCTAGCATCAGTTCTTTCCAACTTCAGTTTTTCTTGCTTCATCCTTTCTGTGTTTTGTGGTTTGATGTCCCAGGAGAACATGCTTAGCCTCTTTGAGAACCAAGTGGTGCTGTTGGCCAGTGACCAGTCTTTGGACCGGTAGCCCTTTGGTCAGGTGCTTTAGTCTCAGTCGCCTGTGGAGTGGAATCACGTGGTCTCCACAGGTTTTCCTCTTTGACAGAATGAAAGCTCTTTGCTTCAGAAGGAGGCTCTGGTCATGACACATATTGTGACACTTTGTCCTAGTAGGAATTTAAGGCTTCCATCCATACCAGAGCTGTGGCTCTCAGGCTTTAGCTGCATCAGAGTCACTGAAGGACTTTTTCAAACCCAGAGTGCTGGTCCCCACTCTCAGGGTCTCTGAGACCCTAGATACAGGATGAGTCCCAAATGTGCATTTCTAACTAGGTCCCTAGTGCTGGTGCTGCTCCTGGCCCAGGGCTCACACTTCGAGAGGCATTGTCAGGGAATGTAAACTATTATTGACTGACTAAGTCTATTTTTAAACGTCTTATAGAAGAAACCCATTTTGGGGGTAAGAAACATATGTAACTGAATGTTGAAATCATTGTTTTTTCGAACAAAACTATTATTTTGTTAGCCTGTGGGCTTATTTCCTGACCAATATTTTTTTTTTTAATAGATTGACCTTAGTTTAAGCTGTGCTCTTACAGTTAAGGCTTTATTCCAGAGTAGAAGATTATTTGAGTTTCAATGGGTTTTTCTTTTTTTCTCTTGCAAAAGTAAATAAAGGCTATGACTCCAATTAAAAGACAAGTTCTGAAAATATATTGATGGGAAGATTTGAAAGCAACCCAACACTGTAACTGGCTTGTTCCTTTCTTCTCTTCACAGGGTTACATGAGTTCTTTTTCCTCCTAGTCCTAGTGTACTTTGTGATTGCTTGCATTTATGCTCAATCATTGTGGCAGGCTATTAAGAAAGGAGGACCCATGCACATGGTTTTAAAGGTTCTGACAACTGCATTGCTGTTACAAGCTGGTTCAGCTTTCGCTAATTACATTCATTTCTCCAGGTAACTCAAAACCATTAAAACTGTGTTCATCATTATGTCTAATTAATCCTAATTAGTCCACCAAAGTTATGTTTGCTTTGATTATGAATAATTTTGTTCACATTTGTAATTTATGCTAATATTCTCCTCTTCAATTCCTCAGTTACTCCAAAGATGGAATAGGGGTACCTTTTATGGGAAGTTTGGCAGAATGTGAGTATCTTACTAAGCATTTCTTTAAAACATAAACTTACTATCTGCTTCTTGTATGTTTTCCTTTTTCATCACTTATTTTCTGTCATAATACAGTTTTTTTAATCTGAGGTTGATTAGATTTGGCTCAACTAAAAATAAGATTACAGATTTAGTTTCCACATATCCTGTTTAGTTTCTGTAGGGATAGATAATGTGTTTAGCTATTCATTGTCTTTAGAGCATATTTATGCCCTTTCTGTCATTTTTATCCTCAATAAAGACTCAGTGAAGTAGATATGCTTATCCCTATTTTGCAGATAAAGAATCTGGGCTCAGTGACAGGAAATACATTTCCAAATGTCAGTCGTCTGGTAGATGGTAGAGCCAAGACTTAGACCTAATTTTCTGACCACAAAGCTAAAGATTTTTTTTTTTCCCTTTTATCATCCCCTTTTTGACTTTTTCTCTATGTTTCTAACCTGGAGCCATAGAATAAACCTATAATTGAGCTGACTTCTCAGCTTTGTTCTTTGATTTATAAGAGGAACTCTTATGAGGTAATTATTCAATTAAACATGATGGTGAAAAAATAAAATTTCCTATAATCATAACTTTTAAAAGAGAACTTAAGAGGTACATCAGGTCATATGCCATTCTCAGTTCTGAAAAACAAGTTAAGATTTGCTCTAAAAAAGCAGGTCCTGAATACACAGCCATTCTAGGATTTACTTTCCTTATATTTTCCATGTTTCTCTTCTAGTCTCCTCACTCTTTAATAGGGTGTCTTACAGTAATCTCTGTAATCATCTCAGGACCCGCTTATCCTGATGCTGCCTATTTTAAGATTCTAAAACTTCTGTAGCCTCTCCTTTTCCTTGTGAAGAGGATGTGTATACTGTTCACCTCTTGGGCATGAGCAAAAGTTGACTCTCTTTCTTTTGACACTACCAGAACCCTTCTTTGTCCCCCTGTTTTCTCTTAGATGACTCAGGATGTTTATAATAGAGTCCTAGAGTTTTAAAGCTGGACAGAACATAGAAATAATTTAGCTCATGCATTTTAGATGAGGAAATTGTGGTCCAGAGAGGCAAAGCATACAGAGGCCCATCAGTAGCAAAGCTATTACTAAAATCAAGGACTTTTGAAGTTTTGTGAGTATCTACTGTATACAAAACAGTTTCAGGTTGTCTGGCATCTTCATGGTAGGTTAAAAGCAAAAGTCTTTTTTAAAAAAACTACAGTAAATCAACATTGATCATTTTTGGTAGTTCTGACAACAGGTTTATTAAATGATAAAATTTCTTTTTAAAAAAAATTTTGGCTGCCTTACATGGCATGTGGGATCTAATTAACAGTTCCCAGACCAGGGATCAAACCTCTGCCCTTTGCAGTGGAAGTGCGGAGTCTTAACCACAGGACCACCAGAGAAGCCCCTAAAATTTCAAGATTTTTAATTAAATTCCACAGGATGGGGTTTTTGTGTGATCTGTGTACTTTGTCTATAATTAGTTACTTTTCCAAGAACAGATAAGCTGTGTTCTGCCTGTCGTCACAGTTACAGTATATTATATCAATATGTGCATTAGTTAGTACACATATAAATGAACCAGAAAATCTATGTACCCCCCCACACCCTGTATTTGTAAAAACAAATAGCAAAAGCTAAGTAGCAACTTATGTAGGTATATTCCTTTGGCTGACTTCTTTAAGTAACTGAATATGTATTTGTAAAATGTTTAATAAAAATAATTAGCATCACAGTCTAAATCTCTGGTGAAAGTAAAAAAGTTTATACTTTGTATAAAAACAGTAAAAGAAGACATCAAAGTCATACATGGCAATTGAAAGGAAGTTTTATTTTGTTAAATTGTGATCAAACATTTATTCCAAAATCCACATAGAAATATACTTTGATGAAAGGTTATATTTTTTAAAATCAAAAAATAGGACTTCCGAAAAAAATACACGTGTAAGTGGAGGTAAACGACTGATGGTTGTTTACCAGTAGCGCTGAACTGGACGCCGGGCGGTTTTGTTGTGTCCTTTCCACAGCAGCGGACCTCCCTGAAGTGTGAGTGATGGCCGCCTGGTGGCGCTTCACACCAATGCATGGAGCACTTCATCTGACTTCAGGACTCACACTAAGGCCAGCATAATTGGATGCTACAGTAGCTCTGCGTTTCTTTATTGTCATGCTATTTCTTACTAATAGTTTCAGCAACTGTTCTTCACATTGTGATTCAGCCATCAAAAAAACATTAACAACCCAGAAATATGTAGTGTTCTCCACACTGCAGAAGTTATATTTAAAATGGTTTTCGTAAGTGGTGAGTTATAGATTGTAGTTAGAAAAACTAAGAAAAATAAGGAACACAGATTTAAAGCTGGCCTTAAAAATATGTACAGGTATATATATATTTTTAAAAATAGGAGTTTTGCCATTGTGTTAGCTATTTTCAGAAATGTTTACAAATTTAATGGCAGAATTCTTTAGATTTATTATTGAATTTCTGTAGTTTCTATTTGAAAGTGCCTGTCTTTTGTGCTTAATAAGATAATTATGTTCTCAATGCAAAAAGGATAAAATTTGGGAATTCCCTGGTGGTCCTGTGGTTAGGACTCTGAGCTTTCACTGCCCAGAGCGCGGGTTCATTCTTCAGTTGGGGAACTAAGATCCCACAAACTGTGTGGCATGGCCACAAAAAAAAAAGGAGATTTGTTGTATTGCAAAAGCTCAGCTGACTTTGGTTTTCATTTCCCATTAGTTTTTGACATCGCTTCCCAAATTCAAATGCTATATCTACTTCTGAGTCTGTGCATGGGTTGGACAATAGTCAGAATGAAGAAGTCTCAGAGCAGACCTCTCCAGTGGGACTCTACTCCTGCATCTACTGGTATTGCTGTATTCATGGTCATAACACAGGTGTGTAGTGAAACCAAATATTTCTGTTCTATACTATTCAAAAATGCAGACTTGAACACATCTCCTGTCAAAATTGAACCCCAGGACCCATGAGAAATTTGTGTCGTTTTAAACTATGAGTTTAAAGTGTGATAGATCATAAGTGAAGTAAATCAGAAAGAGAAAGACAGATACTATACGGTATCACTTACATGTGGAACCTAAAATATGACACAAGTGAAATTATCTATGAAGCAGAGTTTATTCTCAGACATAGAAAACAAATTTATGGTTACCAAAGGGAAAAGAGGGTGGAGGAGGGATAAATTAGGAGCTTGGGATTAGCAGATACACACTGCTATGTATTAAATAAACAGCAAGGTCCTACTGTATAGCACTGGGAACTATATTCACAATCCTGTAATAAGCCACAATGGAAAAGAATATGAGAAAGAGTATGTATATATGTGAAACTGAATCACTTTGTTGTACATCAGAAACTAAGACAACATTGTAAATCACTTATAGTTCAATTTTTTAAAAACACAGAAAAAAAGAGTGATGGATCAAATAACCTGTTAATTTTCTGAGTGCTAGTATATGTAAATTGTAAAATTTCATTGTAATTTACCTGAATCTGAGCTTCCTATCAGCTTATTTAAGCACAGTATGTTTAATATTCAGTTAGATTCTCATTTTCTAATAGCTTTCTTTCATATTTTCTAACACTTTGTAAGTACTCAGTATTAAATCAGTCAATGAATGAAGATTCATTCATTGGCAGGAATCTACTTTATACATGAAAGAATTCAAGTGAATATCAGATTAAAGAAAAAACCAAAATGTAGAATAAAAAAGAAGGGGATCTTGTTTTTGAAATCAAATACACCCATGGCAACCCATTCCAGTGTTCTTGCCTGGAGAATCCCAGGGACGGGGGAGCCTGGTGGGCTGCCATCTGTGGGGTCACACAGAGTCGGACACGACTGAAGCGACTTAGCAGCAGCAGCAGCAGCAGCAGCACACCCAAAACAAATTTGGTCTTTTAGAAGGGTCCTCTCTGCTCTTGTTTTGTTTTCCTCTGTTGTAATATGTAGACATTCTAGACTCTCTGTGTACTTATATGCAATGGATTTATAAAAATTTAGATGAAAGATATAAACATAAAAATTTGTACTGAATTTGTGACCAGTATAAGTTACAGATGAAAATGAAATATACACTTGGGTTCTATGTAGAACATCATAATTTGTTTTAATGCATTAAATAAATGGAAAAACTCAGTAGTGGAGGGTAAAGCCTGTGCTTTATTCATCTCTGTACCTCTAGTACTTACTTAGGACTGTAAGTGCCAAGTGACGGTCTATTGAATTTACATGATTGATTTAGAAAGGGGCCATATCATAGGTATTTATATTTAAAAAGAAAATAATGCCAGGAAGGGAGAGCTAATGAGAAAGAACTGAATTGGAGGTGATTAAAATAAGGACAAGATCCTACCAACTTAACATTTCTGATCCAGGGTTTAGGGAGAATAATGTTACATCAAGTTCAAGTCTCATTTCTCAGTAGCCTTTTTTAAAAACTGAATTTTCATTATTTCACTATAATTTAAATTCATTATCATAAACATACAAATTGAGATTATAACTCTACATTAGACTTTCTGTGAACATTTGTGAAGACTGTGTTAGACATGGCACTGATCCTCAGCAACAACCAGACTAGGAGGACGAGACAGGCAAACAGAGATCATGTAAATATGTACACTGTATTCCACAGGTCACACATTAACATATGTATGTGAAAATATGGGAGTGCTGTGCTTAGTTGCTTCAGTTGTGTCTGACTCTTTGCTACCCCATGGACTGTAGCCCACCAGGCTTCTCTGTCCATGGGGATTCCAGGCAAGAATTCTGGAGTGGGTTGCCATGCCCTCCTCCAGGGCATCTTCGCAACCCAGAGATTGAACTCAGGTCTCCCACATTGCAGGCGGATTCTTTACTACCTAAGCCACCAGGAAAGCATTTGTGAACAATGTGTTAGACATGGCACTGATCCTCAACAACAACAAGACGAGGTGGATGAGACAGGCAAAGAGAGATCATGTAAATATGTACACTGTATTCCACAGATCACGCCTTAGCATACATATGTGAAAATATGGGCGTATGAATATGTAAAAATGTGAATCATGGGAAATGGTTATTTTTTTCTGCTTTGTTGGATTATAATTGAAAACCAGAAATTGTATAGATTCAAGCTACGTAAGTTGATGTTTTGGTATATATACATTTTGAAATGATCACCAAAACCTAGCCAGTTAATATCCATCACCTCATGTAGCAGGAGATAATAGTTCTATGATAGCACTTTTTTGTGGTAAAAAGTCAAGTTTAGAAATGCATGTTGAGGAATCAGATGGGTATAATTTGGTGGGGTAGAAGAATAACTTTAAGTGAAAAAAAGATCGAATATTTGGTCCAAGAAGGAAATTCATCTGTGCAAGAGGAGAACAGAGTTCACCTAGCAAGAATGTAGCAGGAGTAAAATTAGGGTGGAAGATTCAAGAATGAGGAAAGGAGGTGGTTGCTGGTAAACCCCATAAAGCCTAAAATTAGATTTAGTAATGGAGTTTTCATCTAAATCTTTTGGAAGCCACTGAAGACTCAATTCTGAGGGCTGAGTTGGTAAATGAAGGGAGAACAGAGGACCAATGACTTGTGTGATGGTAAAAATTATCATAATTTAAGTGATTGATGTTTAGTAAAGATGGAGAGTGTGTGGGCACTGATTTCTACTGAATAGCAATAAACAACAGCTTAATCAGGAACTTGCTGAGCTTTTCACTGGTGTAGTAATCATGGGGGAGAAAAGGTGAACAAACACATAAGGAAAGTAACTCTGCCCTGGGTGCCATAATGAATATTAAAAATCCACTCTCCTTGGGACTTCCTTGGTGGTCCAGTGGTTAGCACTTAACCTTCCAATGCAAGGAGTATGCCTTCAATCCCTGGTCAGAGAGCTAAGATCCCACCAGAAGCAATATTGTAACAAATTGAGTAAAGACTTTAAAAATGGTCAACATACAAAAAAAAAAAAGAAAATCTTAAAAAAATCTACTCTCCTTTAACCAGAGAGGTTAACGTGGGAAAAAAGAGTGAAATCAACAATTCAGACTTGCTAGTTTGTGGATTATAAAACATACTGAGATATTTGAAACTTTATCCTGAGATAACAGGCTTGAATACAGAACAGTTTGATTCATAGTAAGGTGTTGAAGTAAGAAAGAGATTGATTTAGAAGAAACTTTGTGCTTATTCTGTGCCTCTTTTCAACTTATTTTCATCATAAGAGATGTGTTACTTGAATTGTGGTAGCAGTAGTATTTTTTATCTCTGATACATAGTCTCATTTGATAGCAAGCCCCTTCCTCCAGCTTCGGGGTGTCAGTGAGGGGAAAAACTGCCCATACTTTATCAACACCTTATATAGTTTGATAAATCTTAGAACCTCTTAGGAATGAATGTACTGTTTAGGGGGATATATAAAAGAGTTGAATAAAGTACTTTATTGTAAGTAGATAAGACTTTTTTCTCTAAAAATATGTATTTATTATTATTATTAATTTTTTGCAGAGTGTTTTGCTACTTTGGGAACAGTTTGAAGAAACCAGTTCTCACAGCCACCATTCGCACCACAGCTTAGCAGGGATCCTTCTTATCGTTTTAAGAATTTGCCTAGCGTTGTCCTTAGGCTGTGGACTCTACCAAATCATCACAGTGGAGAGAAGTACACTCAAAAGGGAGTTCTACATCACCTTTGCCAAAGTATGGGTTTGCTTAGAAAATGACTTCTTTGCATTGTCAACTTCATTCTGCATTACTGGGAAGTTAGTATGCAACCCTACGCTTATACTTCATAAACTTTTATTATGTGCCAGGCACCACTCTTAAGCCCATTATGTGCTTCAGCTCATTTAATCTTCACAATTTATGAGCTGCAGATGATACTATCCCCATGTTACAGAGCCCATGGAACAGTAGTTTCCATGTAATCTTTGGCAGGACAGAATTGTAATTTCTCGATCAATAGGGATTTTACATTCTTTTCTATAGTATCAGAACTTTTTAATAAAAAAATAGATTACTGTTTGTATTTCTCAAAAAAGCAGTTTGTAATTGACTATGAACTGTTTACTCCCAGAATTATGCAATGTTTTATAACGAATCATGAAGAGCCATCCTTCAGCGTAAGCAGAGGGAGCCAGGAGACTGAGTATACGCTACACTTCAGCCATTTCATGGCATCCATACGAGATCGCGTTGACTTCATTCCCCCTTTCCATGTCCTTCCTATGCCAGTGAGAGCCAAAGGCAGATGGATTTTTTTTTTTTTCTGTACCCATTTAATAAAGGAAAAGATCAGGAGAGAGGTTGGGGCAGTCACATTACAGAAGCCTCCCTCCCTGGAAGGTAATACTTTTGGTATACAGGTGGAGAGAATCCATAACCTATCCTCTTGGCAACTCTAAACCGCATTCTGACAAGCTGTGTGGTCACTCACCCTAGTCCACAGTCTCAGAAGAGTGAGGCTGCTATGGACAGAGGGCCATGATTCCTTCTTTATTCCTGAGGTGGAGCTTTGGCAAGCTGCTGCCACAGGCCTCTCGTGTATCAAACAGGCAAGGATCTGCCTTTCACTTTGGAATTCTTCACAGATACAGTAATGCCTGTTGTCTGAAACGTTAGTGTATACTTCAGTTGTATGAAAACTAAATTTTTTCTTTTCAGTGTTATAAACAGTACCAAAATTTTTCTTAAAGTGAAATTTTTATATGTTTTCCTATAACTATTTGAATAGGTTCAGACATCCAGAAGCATTTAAAGAGTAGCAAACACATTCTCACCTCTCTCCCATCTATGCAGTTATCACCTCCTTACATATTCACAACTATTAATTCCTAATTTATTTTTCAGAGAATTAAAAATATATATTATTAAATATTTTATATTTCCTTTTGCATTTATACGGATAGTAACATACTAAACACATATTTATACATCTTGTTTATTTTTCTTACAACATCAAGGTACTAACCCTGTCAAGAGCTAGTAGTATTAACTTATTATTTTATTTCAAATTTAATTTTGGAAAAGGATATTTTGCCATGTTCTAGGAAAAATAGAAAATATATATTTGAAAATATAAGTGTTAAAAAGTTTCCCATTCCTACTTAACTAATTCCAGTGTCTTTTGTACTAAATCTCAAACAAGTAGCCACTGTTAATCAGTTTTTTGTGTTATTCTTATAGAATTTCTTTGTGTATCTGTATGAAACTATAAATGAATATTCTTATGTCTTTTACAGAAATATTGCACATTTGTACCTTGATTTTCTCAATTATCAATTTGTTACTTGTTTAAACATGTTCTGCTGCTGCTGCTAAGTCGCTTCAGTCGTGTCCGACTCTGTGCGACCCATAGACAGCAGCCCACCAGGCTTCCCGTCCCTGGGATTCTCCAGGCAAGAACACTGGAGTGGGTTGCCATTTCCTTCTCCAATGCATGAAAGTGAAAAGTGAAAGTGAAGTCGCTCAGTCGTGTCCGACTCTATCGACCCCATGGACTGCAGCCTACAAGGCTCCTCCATCCATGGGATTTTCTAGGCAAAAGTACTGGAGTGGGGTGCCATTGCCTTCTCCGTTAAACATGTTCATAGTGTATCAAAATGTGTATATGTGAAAGATGAAAGATTTTAAATACTCCTAAAAAACCCATTTGATTAGAAACGAAGTATCATTGTCACAACAATAGCAAACTTATTTCTATTTTTTATTGCAGTTTCTACTGTACAGGCCAATTGAGATCAATCAAGACCTCCTAAATAGGCTAGTAATGTTCTCTGTCTGGTACATTATGAAAACAGAGCTTTCACAACTGCGCTTATTCAACGTATTTTTCATTTGTTTCAGGGCTGCATCTTGTGGTTTTTGTGCCATCCAGGTCTTGCGTGCATTTCTGTCATTTTTGATGACTACCAAAGAGATAAGGTAAATAATATATGTGATCAAATAGTTTTATTTGTAGTCTTTATTGGGAAATTAAGTAGGAAAAACCTATTTATCCACTCAGTAGTTTCTTTGGATTCTGTGAAATAAAACTTGGAAACAAAATATTAAACCAGTGAGTATTTCAATTTAGTTTATAAGCAAAATGATGGAAAAATAGCTTTTGTTATTCCTATTTTAACCTATCTTATAGTACTATTTTATAAATTAACTTTTAGAATGTATAAACACAGCTTTGTTAAGAAAAAATGATTAAAAATGTTCACTACATAATGTTAAATATCAAGATTGCTTTAAAAAAAAATCAGTCTGGTTGCTTTAACACCCTGCAGACTGGAGTGCCATGCTCACGTATGTCACATTTTGGTTGCGTTGATACCTACCATTAGGTGAATGACTCCATCATTTCAAAGTGGAGTTCTGCCAGGAGCTCTTTACAAGCAATGCCATATGTGCTTAAACACAGAAGTGTGTCTTGAACCTGAGGTATTTACAGAGGGTAAATAGATAGGAAGGTAGTCTACAAAGACAGAGAAGCGACCTGAGAATTTCTGAAAGGGCTTTTAGAGTACTCGTCAAGATTCAGGTAGGGGCACTCTTTATTCCTATTACTAGATTAGCCAGGAGCCTGATTTTTCTTATTACTTTCTTATCACTTATTACTTTTGTCAGTACATGCACCCTGAGGAGAGAATGGTTTCGTAAATTATTCTTTTGTGTCTTGTGGCATCTATAAACTGCTAAAAGAATTTTACTTTTGAACAATTATAGTCCTGAACATTAGTTGTATTTTTCTATTGAAAATTTCTTTTTAAAAATTTACCCTCAGTAAAGATGGGGAAGATATAATTTTTTATTTATATATATTAAAGTATATATAAGTTTATGTATGATGTTTATGTATGTATAAAGCATATATAGGTTCATAATAAATTGAATACAATTTCTCTGTTTTTGCATGCAGTAAAGCATTCCCTTTCTTTTGTTTTCAGGTCATTACAATAGGTGTTATCCTTTGCCAGTCTGTTGCCATGGTCATTCTCTACAGACTCTTTCTATCCCATAGTCTGTACTGGGAAGTTTCTTCACTTTCCTCAGTAACACTACCACTGACCATATCATCTGGACACAAAACTCGGCCTCACTTCTGATACTTGCTTTTCTCTAAGGAAAAGTGAATTGATTCACCAGAGTGCAATAAGGATCCAAATACAGTGACTTTTTTTTCATACTTGTGGTATGAAAAATTGAACAGAGAAGGCAGAGCATGTTATATACATATAACTGCATTTAAGCAGTACCAAACTGAAAACTGAAAAAAAGGTAACAAATGTTTTGAAATATACTTAATAAACTTTCAAGAAAGAGCATTGTTATAAGGTGATTTATACAATTTCCATATGGAAATAAAGCTGAAAAGAATTGTATAATATTTTTATAAGAGACTCACCACTTACAATGCCTCATCCTACATCAGTAGTTAACTCAGGTTTGATAGTCCAAAAAAAGTGATCAGTTAAATGATTACTTACTTATATGTATCTAAACTAAGTCCAGTTATGAAATCAGTATAATACACTGGTTAAAAACTGCTTCTTTTTATGCTTTAAGGAAAATGCATTTCATATTGGAGTTTAAAGATATTGAAAATTAAGTTACTTAAGAAAATTAATATAAAATATATTTGTAGTTAAGTGAATAAGCTTTTGTTTATTTGTGGATGGGGTTATTCTCCATTTTCTTCTATTACTTTTCGCTCTCTAGTTAGGATTTAGCTTGATTAGCAAAGGGTTTTTGGCAGATAATTTATGAAAACTTAGATACATTGCAGCGGTTATACAAAGGATTTTAAAATCTGAGCACTTAGGTGAAGGGACAAGCAGGTTAACATGTTTAAAAAGAAAGAAGGAAAAAGTACTCTATGATATG
>NW_011494797.1:806321-833739 GCF_000754665.1 Bison bison bison | reverse complement strand
ATGGTTACTAAAATTTTAATCCTGATATAATTCATTTCTCTTACATTGAATCCCCAATCATAATTAAGCTGTATACACAGATTAAATTAACAGAAGCATTTCACATAAATGTTGGTTTCAGTCATCAACTACCCATGAATTCCTGCCCAAGGATACTTAATCAGGATTAAATTTTCTATGAATAATTGGAAAACAAAATACTCACTGGATTTGTTATAATCCGTGTTGGCACTGGATTCTAAGTGGTTGCCATCTTGAATCCTTTGTAATAAAGCCATATTTTTTGCGAATGATGCCCTGGTATTGAGTATTCAAATACTCTATCAAGTGCCTGTTAAAAAAATTGCTACATTGTTGTTGGTACTTGCAGTCTAAAATGACTATTCCCATTAAGAGTCACTGATCACAGATTATTCTGTCTTGCAAGTCCTTCAGGCCTTTTCATTTTTACCTCTGGCTTATTTTAAAGATTTTTCTTTTTTAATCTACTTTCAAAGGTGTTATGTTTTTAAGCAAGAAATAGTGCACTGATCTGGTAATTAACCTTTTTTAATTAAATGTAGTTAAAGTAACATAGCAGAACTTTAAAAATATCTATTTTGTCTTTGTTTTTCCTTTGCATCTAGTCTCATTGAAAGTGAATAGTATTCTGCTTCATTTTAAAGGCAAAACACATGTGTTCGTGACTAGCAAAATGGCAGAATGACAAAGTTCAACCTGCTCATTAAATCATCAACAGCTCTTTGTAAATTATTTAATAAATGAGAGCTACAGGTTGAGACTAGAAAGTCGACAATATGTTTTAGATTTATGTGATCTTCTGAGTGGTCATGACCTTTTATTTTACTACATCTCACATCTAATAACCCCAGTTATTGTCTGTTGTATTCAACTGAAGTGCAGTTAATTGAGCTGAAAAAAAAGACTGAAGCCTTTTCAAAAGTTTTGTTAACTTGCAACAATGGGAAGAGAATAATCTTTGTGTTACCTACACAAAGAACATGGAAACTGTAATCAACATGTATGAAATATATTACTGTGCTTGCATTTATGAAGCTTGAGCAATTTATTTTTTACTTTTATTTTTTAATTTATGGTTGAATTTACTGATAATTTATTTTGTTATTCAAGAGCCATTGTTAAATGAAGGAAGACAGTTTGTTAATAAATGTATAAAACAGCTGTGAATAATTAGTAATCCAAGTTCAGAATTCATAGTTTGTAAGTCATGACATGGTATCCTCTGTTTTTTCTCTTCCTGAGTGTTTACATGGAGATTTGTTACCACAGATTACAGAAAGATAACTGTATACTGCAAACTCTAATTAAAGATCAGAACTTTGCTACTTTCTTTATTTGTCAGATAATGCGTTTTGTTTTTTTCTTTAATCTGTTTTACATTTTTTCTTGGAGAAGTTGAATGGTCTTTCCACAGCTTTTTTTTTTTCCAGAAGCATTTTCTTTCTTCATGTACTAAGGTATGTGTGCTCAGATGCTCAGTTGTACCTGACTCTTTGTGACCCCATGGACTGTAGCCCGCCAGGCTCCTCTGTCCATGGGGATTCTCCAGGCAAGAATAGTGGAGTGGGTTGCCATTTCCTTCTCCTGGGGCTCTTCCTGACTTACAGATCGAAACTGTGTCTCCAGTCTCCTGCATTGGCAGGCAGATTCTTTTCCTCTAGCACCACTTGGGAAGCGCTATATAGGAAGGTATATGAAGGTGTTTTTATTGATATGTATAATCAGTACATATCACTCTAAGTGCTAGTGTGATAATCATGCTCCCCTGTAACTTGAGTATGAAACAGAGAATAAATGATTCCCCATAGTCACCTGACTTCTCTTTCACTTTTCTACTTTACCCTCATGATTTAATGAGCACCTATTATGTATTGTGTTAAATTTTAGTGAGAAAGAATGGCTAGCCATAGTTAACTTTCACTGTTGGTTTTTAACAGTAAACCTGAAATTGTGCTGAAAGTTAGAAATGAGCTTGAATATCTCTGTGTACCTCAGCTCACTTCAATATTTGAACCTTGGCTTTCAGCCAGATAGTGTTGCTAGCAGGGAGAGATAATCCAGGCAGAAGAACTTGCTTTAGGAAAAAAAATTTTCATGATCTCAAGTAAAGTAAGCCATGTCTGATGAAAATGGGAGATATACGAGTCTAAGGCCGATTCTAACATAAGGAAACTAGAATCTATATATCAGCATGAACATTGGCCCCTTCAACGTTTCCCTCAGGAGGCTGTGCATGTTCTCTGAAAATTCTTTGGAAATCTGGAATTATTTGTGAAACATTCATTTTAAATAGCTTCAGTGGTGTCAAATCTTTGAGGTTCTTTGTTTTTGAGAAGTGAAATGATACAGCCAATCAGTTTGAGACTAGATCTGAAGGGGTAGCAACTGATTTTTGTTTCAACGTGTATTTATAAATTGAGACTAAAATAATGACATTGGTTTTCCCATGAGATCTGAAAATTAGTGCATGAACTCATGCAGTGGTTTTCTAATAGTGCTGCTTCCACACTTGGGCGCCTTCTCTGCACAACTCCAAGGGCATTGTGCTATAGGAGTGATATGAGTCCCTTCAGTTGTGTTTGGCTCTGTGCGACCTTATGGACCATAGCCCGCCAGGCTCCTCTGTCCATGGGATTCTCCAGGCAAGAATACTGGAGTGGGTTGCTATGCCCTCCAGGGGATCTTTTCAACCCAGGAATCAAACCTGCATCTCTTACGACTCCTGCATTGGCAGGCGGGTTCTTTTCCACTATAGCCACCTGGAAAGTACCCTAGGGATGACAGTTACATAAGAATAGCAGGAAGCCTGGAGTTGCAGAAGGAGTGATCCTGCTCTCTACAGCCCGGTCTCCACATAGCAAAGGGAAATCAGCTGGATGATGGAATTCTTCATGCTAACTGTATGCCTTTTGTATATTTGAAATTATTTTAAAATTTAGAAATGTAAATGAGCTCAAAGTGACTGTCTTATTAAAACTCTATTTGCTTCCCATTGCACTTGGGAAAAAGTGACTCATGCTCATGACTATGTTTTACAAGGCCCCACGTAATCAGGGCCTTTTCTTTATGTCTAATCTCATTTCTAATCTCTTCTCACCATGCCCCGGCCTTATCCTCCCAAAATACCTCATTTACGTCACTGCCTCAGAGCCTTTGCATTAGCTATTTCTTCTGCCTGCAATATTCTCTTCCAAATCTTGATGTGGTTCATGGTTGAATTCTCATCATTCAAGTTCTCAGAGAAAATATCTTTCAGAGACCTCTGACCATCTGTGGTGAATTTATACGGGGCCAATATAGCTAAGCTGCTCATAGGTTCCTCTGAATTACGTCTGCATAATTCCAGAATAGTGTGGGTCAAAGAGATGTTTGGCATGAGACTTAGAGGACTAAGGGAAAGTAACCAGATCCAGATTCTTTTGATAATTGAAAGGTGCAAGCAAGGCATGCACTGTTGTTGCCCACCTGGTTTTTTGCTTATGTGCTGGTTCACCTTCTTGGTTTGAGGACCAACAGGCAGGCCCACAGAACACCAGCTCCAGGTGGGTCACCTCCTTCAGCTTCTTTAACTCCTGGGCCAGATGTGTGTATTGTTCTGTGACAAAGGGTGCTGGGTTCTGCAGGACAACCCCGTCATCGAGGTTGGAGACTTGAAGTCAATGAGACTGGCCTGGGTTCCGGTGCACCCTCATGAGTTCCACTCACTTCTTGTGGGTCTCCTCATCCTGGCAGGTCCCAGTGCATCCTTGCTTTCCCCACTTCACATCCATCTTCCCTTTTCAATTCAGTTCAGTCGCTCAGTTGTGTCCGACTTTTTGTGACCCCATGTACTGCAGCATACCAGGCTTCCCTTTCCTTTACTATCTCCCAGAGTTTGCTCAAACTCATGTCCATTGAGTCAGTGATGCCATCCAAACATCTCATCCTCTGTCGTCCCCTTCCCCTCCCACCTTCAATCTTTCCAAGCATCAGGGTCTTTTCAAATGAGTCAGTTCTTCGCATCAGGTTGCCAAAGTATTGGAGTTTCAGTTTCAGCATCAGTCCTTCCAGTGAATATTCTGGACTGATTTCCTTTAGAATGGACTGATTGGATCTCCTTGCAGTCCAAGGGACTCTGAAGAGTCTTCTCCAACACCACAGTTCAAAAGCATCAATTCTTCTCCGCTGAGCTTTCTTTATAGTCCAACTTTCACATCCATACATGACTACTGGAAAAACCACAGCCTCGACTAGACGGACATTTGTTGGCAGACTAATGTCTCTACTTTTTAATAGGCTGTCTAGGTTGGTCATAACTTTTCTTCCAAGGAGTAAGTATCTTTTAATTTCATGGTTTCAGTCACCATCTGCAGTGATTTTGAAGCCCCCCAAAATAAAGTCTCTCACTGTTTCCACTGTTTCCCCATCTATTTGCCATGAAGTGATGGGACCAGGTGCCATGATCTTCGTTTTCTGAATGTTGGGTTTTAAGCCAACTTTTTCACTCTCTCCTTTCACTTTCATTAAGAGGCTCCTTAGTTCTTTGTCGCTTTCGGGCCATAAAGGTGGTGTCATCTGCATATTTGAGGTTATTGATATTTCTCCCAGCAATCTGCATTCCAGCTTGTGCTTCATCCAGCCCAGCGTTTCTCATGATGTACTCTGCATATAAGTTAAATAAGCCGGGTGACAATATACAGCCTTGACATACTCCTTTTCCTATTTGGAACCAGTCTGTTGTTCTATGTCCAGTTCTAACTTGCTTCCTGACCTGCATACAGATTTCTCAAGAAGCCAGTCAGGTGGTCTAGTATTCCCATCTCTTCCAGAATTTTTCACAGTTTATTGTGATCCACACAGTCAAAGGCTTTGGCATAGTCAATAAAGCAGAAATAGATGTTTTTCTGGAACTTTCTTGCCTTTTCCATGATCCAGTGGATGTTGGCAATTTGATCTCTGGTTCCTCTACCTTTTCTAAAACCAGTTTGAACATCTGAAAGTTCACAGTTCACATACTGTTGAAGCCTGGCTTGGGGAATTTTGAGCATTACTTTAGTAGCATGTGAGATGAGTGCAATTGTGTGGTAGTTTGAGCATTCTTTGGCATTGCCTTTCTTTGGGATTGGGATGGCCTCCTATAAGAAAATCCCTATAATAAATACCTTATTTTGTATATTAAAAATGGAATGTGTGTGTTGGGGGGGGATGTCCTAGTGGTATTCGTTTTGTGACTAGACCCTACAGATACACCATCCTATTTAATGCTGTTCCCCATCCTAATATCTATTACATTATTTTCTTTTTATAGTACTGCTTTCTCTTTGCCATCGCCTCTCTCCTCAATTAGATTGTAAATTCTGAGGGAGTTTGGCCCATTGTATTGTTTATTGCTGTATCCCTAGGACCTAGAACATTCTTTGATTGGTGTACTCTAGATGCTCAAAAATACTTTTGAATCAATGGATAAAAGAAATTCTGAAAAAGTTTTAAACATATATTTAGCAATTGTGCTATTCTTTGAAAGTGAAAGTAAAAGCCCCTCAGTTGTGTCCAACTCTGTGACCCCATGGACTATACAGTCTATGGGCTTCTTCAGGCCAGAATACTGGAGTGGGTAGCCTATCCCTTCTCCAGCAGATCTTCCTGACCCAGGAATCGAACCAGGGTCTTCTGCATTGCAGGCAGATTCTTTACCAGCTGAGCTACCAGGGAAGCCAACATGCTATTCTTTAATAAGTTACTAAAATATGGAACTGAGAATGTGTAAAAATCTTGAGTAGTCAAGTAGTTATTAATAAAGTCTAATCTCTAAAATTCATCAATTGTAAAAGGATTTTTCAAGTTATCAGAAAACCAGTTTCTCCCTCTTTTAAATAGAGAGACCATGTGACCCGCATCTTAGTCCACCACAACTAAAAGCATCGATTTAAAAGATGTTTAAGTTAACTAGGGGAAGGAATGTTGACAGTAGTCTGAAGCATCTGGGAGAAGACAGAAAAAGTATAAATGACCCTAACACTCAAATTCCAGCAGCCTGGGGTCATTTAGTGTGGGTGAAAACAGCCCTGCATGCCTTGATAGACACTTAGAGCTTTGTTGTTCCATATAGCTCATGACAGGAATTCCCTGGTGGTCCAGTGGTTAGGACTCTGTGTTGTCACTGCCAAGGGCCTTCTCTTGATCCCTGGTCAAGGAGCTAAGATGCCACGAGTTGTGCAGCCTGGCCTATATATAAATATATATATATACATACACACATATATCATGGTAATAATCCTTAATATTCAAAGATTAAATAATGTTCAGTATTCTCATAGAAATGTTCAAGTACACTGTTAATGTTTTATCCTTGTTAGATTGGTAATACATGTACACTTATTGTACAAAAATTAAAAGTTTGAAAAGAGTAAGAAATTAAGTCCCTATGGCCACTTATTTCCCTCCCCTGGATTCAGCCTCTACTACCAGTTTCTTGTGTATTTTTCTAGAGATGGCCCCATGTATATGTAAACATATGTGAAACGTAAATTGGAGCATCCCATACAGATTGTTACGCACATTCAGCAGTTTGTTTTATATCCCTACTTACTGCATCACCCCATCTTTTCACTGATTGCTTAGAATTTCATTATATGAATGAATCTTTTTTAAGTTAGTGATTCAATTAGTGATTTTGAATTAAATGAATTTTTAAAAATAATCCTCCGTTACTGGAATCTGTTGGTTTCAAGCCTTTTGCTATTACAGGTAGCCCCCTAAACTTTTGGAATAAAAAATTTGCCTGGCACTCTTCCCCTATTCCCAGACCCTCCCTGCCCTCCCTGTCTCACTTTCCAGGATCTAAATCATTGAAATTTCCAGAGTTATAGAAGTGTTTTTGTTATTCATGGTGGAAACTGATATTTTGTGCTAATGAGATGACTCAGTATGAGGGTTGACCACACCAGAAAGGCCAAACATGTGATTAGAGGGCTGGGGCTTTGAGTCACGAAAACTTCAGCCTGATCTCCAAGGAGGGAAGAGGCAATGAGGATTAAGTTCAGCCTTGTGGCCAGTGAGCCAATCTATCATGCCCATGTAGTGAAATCCCAACAAAAACTTTGCACACTGAAGTTCAGATGAGCTTATAGATTTTTTAAAATACAGGTAGAATTAAAAGCATTTGATTAATGGTCACTGTGTTCTACCTGTGTCATAGGTAGAAAAGCCTTACCTTTTGGAGATTATGTTTAAACCCCCATATTTTCCTCTAGCAGTCTTATTTTTTTATGTTTAAAGTTTTGATCCACTTGAAATTAATTTTGCTGTGAAATATGAACTAGGGATACAACTTAGTTTTTTTCAGATGGTTGCCCACTTATTACAACATCATTTATTGTGTAATCCACCTTTTATTTATTGATTTGTAGCTAGTCTATTTTGAAACTTTTAGGCCTTTCAGTAAACTCTATTCATGGTCTAATACCACACTGTTTTAATTATTGTAGCTTTAAAATATGCCTTACTGTCTGGTTGGGATAATTTCTTGCTAGTACACTTGTTTTTCATCATTTTTTATTATTCTTGCCATTTTTTCCATATGAGCTTTAGAATCAATTTTTTTTCTGATTTTTTTCAAAAGAAAAACAAATCTGCTTTCAGTTTTTAGTGGAGTGAATTAAATTTCCATATTAATTTAGGGAGATTTGACTTACTTAACATGTTGGATGTTGATTTCACAGATGGTAGCTCGTCCTTGTGGCTCCTTAGCCAAGCATGTCATCAACTCTCTGAATTGTGGTTGCTTCCATAGTGATCCAAGAAACTGGTATGAAATACCTTTCTATTTCTTTCTAATGTGAGCATTATTTGTCATCACTTTTTAAAGCCTTTTTTATATAGAACTTGAACGTTCCTTGATAATCCCTAGATATTTTAATGTTTTCTTTCACTTTATGTTGCATATGACTGTTGTTTTATATGTGAAGACTGTTGGTTTCTATATTTTAATTTTGTTCCAATCACCCAACTGAAATCTCCTAACAGTTGTAATAACTTTTTAGTTGGCTCTCCGGTACTTTCTAGATAAACAATCATGATATCTGCAAAGAATGATCATTTAAATTCTCTTTTCCCTTTGTACCCCTCATTTTCACTCCTTATTACTAGTATCTCCAGAACAAGAATAATTAGTTTTGGTAATGTGGTGTTACTGTTCCTACATGCCACATTAGGTGGTTCCAAGAGACTTTGAAAAATTAAATATGTATACTGTAATGCCTAGAATAACAACTAAGAAAAAAACCAAGTTATATATTTTGTCAAAATGCATAGGAAAATTGAAGTAAAATAATAAAAAATGTTCCAAAAAAAAGAGAGGAAAGAGGAAACAAAGAAATTAAAGACAGAGAAAAAGAGAAAAGCAGAAAACAACAAAATGATAGACCTAAATACAGACACATCAATAATTACATTAAATGTAAATGTTTAGAATACACCAATTAAAAGAGAATAGGCTTTTTAAAAATGTCCCAACTATATGCTATCTATAAGAAATACTTCAAGTATGATACAGGTGTGTGTGTGTGCATGCTCAGTCACTTCAGTCACGTCCGACTCTTTGCAACCCCATGGATGTCACCCACCAGTCTCCTCTCTCCATGAACTTTTTCAGGCAAGAATACTGGAGTGGGTTGCCATGCCCAATAATGGGAAAGATATATACATGCAAACAACAATCAACTGAAGATTGTTACTACTGTTGTTGTTTAGTCACTGAGTTGTGTCTGATTCTTTGTGATTCCATGGACTACAGCATGTCAAGCTCCCCTGAGCGTGGAATTTTCTAGACAAGAATACTGGAGTGGGTTGCCATGCACAATAATAGAAAAGTTACACACGTGCAAGCAGCAGTCAATTGAAAACTGGAATTACTATTGTTGTTGTTGTTCAGTCGATAAGTTGTCTCTTTGCGGCCCTGTAGACTGTATTGGACTTCCCTGGTGTCCCAGACGGTAAAGCGTCTGCCTACAATGCGGGAGACCTGGCTTCAATCCCTGCGTCGGGAAGATCTCCTGGAGAAGGAAAGGGCAACCCATTCCAGTATTCTTGCCTGGAAAATCCCATGGACGGAGGAGCCTGGTAGGCTACAGTCCATGGGGTCACAAAGAGTCAGGCACGACTAAGCGACTTCATTTCAGACTGAATGCAGCTTGTCTGGCTCCCCTGTCCTCCACTATCTTCCCAAGTTTGCTCAAATTCATTCAAGTCCATTAAATTACTATATTAAGATCAAAGTAGACTTCAGAGTAATGAAAATTGCCAGGGATAAAGAAAGGATGAAAAAATAAAAGGGTCAATTCACTAAGACAACATTGCAGTCTTAAGTGTATATATCAAACAATAGATCTTCAAAATACATATTTCAAAAACTGGCAGAACTGAAAGGAGAAATAGTCAAAGCTCAATTTGGAGACTTCAACACTCTTCTCTCAGTGATCAACAGAACTAGTAAAAAAAAAATAATCAGCTAGAATATAGAAATGAACACCACCACCAATCAAGCAGATCTAGTTGATATTTATAGATCACTCAACCCAACAGCAGAAAAATATACATTCTTTTCAGGTGCACATGGACCATTCATTAAGATAGACTATATCCTGGTTCATAAACCATAACAAATCTAAAAGAATTGAATTTATACAAAATATACTCTCTGATCATAATCAGGAACAGACAGATAACTGGAAAATCTACAAACACTTGAAAACTAAATACTTTTTAAATGAACCATGGCTTACCAAATATATTTTGAATTGACAGAAAATGAAAATACAGCATATGAAAATTTGCGGGAAGAAGCAAGTGTGTTTCTTAGAAGAAAGTTTATAAAAGCTTGTGCATAAAAGAAGAAAAGTCCCAAATTAATAACTTCCGCTTCCAACTGAAGAAAATAAAAAAGAAGTGAAAAATAACCCCTCTTTTTGACCCTATGGACTGTAGCCCGCCAGGCTCCTCTATCTAAGGGATTCTCCAGGCAAGAATACTGGAGTGAGCTGCCATGCCCTCCTCCAGGGGATCTTCCTGACCCAGGGATCTAATTCACGGTCTCCTAGGTCTCCTGCATTGGCAGGCGGGTTCTTTACCCCTAGCGCCACCTGGGAATCCCATTTAGCCATTTGGGAAATATAAAGGGCACAGTGATAGAAGAATCTGCCTGCCAATGCAGGAGACGTGAGTTTGATCCCTGGGTCAGGAAGATCCCCTGTCCATGGGCATGGACAGAGGAGCCTGGAAGGCTGCAGCCCATGGGGTAACAAAGAGTCGGACACAGCTGTGCATGAGCATGCACACCAGATATGCAAATTGAAATTGTGGTGAGAAATACCACTAGATACCTATTAGAATGCTAAAATAAAAATAATGAAAATAACAAGTCCTACCAGGGATGTGGAGTGTCTGTTACTCTCCTATATTGCTGATGGAATTGCAAAATGGCACAGCCGTTCTATTGCAGTTGCTTATAATGTTGAATAAATTACTGTATCACACAGCAATCCTACCTCTGAGTATTAACCCTAGAGAAGGGAAAACATACTTGCATAAAAATCTGTACACAGACTTCCCTGGGAGTCCAGTGGTTAAAACTCCACCCTTCCACTGCAGGGAGCACAGGTTCTATCCCTGGTGAGGGAGCTAAGATCCCATATGCTATATAGCACAGCCACAAACAAACAAAAAGTCTGTACACAAATGTTGGTAGTAGCTCTATTCACAGTCACAAAAAACTGGAAACAACCCACATGCCCTGGATTTACAAAGTAGGATATATCCATGCAAAGGAATACTGTTGGTAATAAAAAGAAACAAACTGTTGATTCACACAACTTGGATGAGTCACAAAAGCATTCCAGTCTTAAAAGGTTATATACTATATGATCCCATTTAGATGGCATTTTCAAATAGGGATTCCCTAGTGGCTCAGTTGGCCAAGAATCTGCTTGTAGTCATGGAGAAAAGATCAGTGGTTGCCAGGAGTTACAGGTGGGAGAAGGGTATGACTGTGAAGGGGTAACACGACGGAGTTAATTTGGACGTGATGGAACCTTTCTGTATCCCAGTTGTGGTTGTGGCTACATCAGTCTGTACACGTGTTAAGATTCAAAGAGCTGCACACTGAAAAGGTCAATTTTACTGGGTCATAATTTAGAGACAAAAATAAATTTTACAAAGTGGATGTTGGATGTTGTCTAATGCCTTTCAGCATTTAAGAATATGATATGATTTTCTCTTTTGTTCTATTAAATAGTGAGTAGTATTAACAGATTTCCTGAAGAAGAACCGTCATTCAGTACATTTTTTAAAGTTTTACTATCCCAAACCAATGAGATTTTTAAAACTGGGATAATTAACAGGGTATAAACTTGAGCAGTTTGAAGAATGAAAATATTCAGATTCTCTTATTCTTTGAGGATGTCTTAGAAAGACAAGACTCATATGTGTTTGTTCTGAAAAGTGCATTTAAAATCAGTTGATTTATTTTGATTTTTTGCTTTATGCATCACTTATATTTCAGGGGTTTTGCCACTAGATGCTTTATAGAGCTGGTTAGTTGTAAAAGATGCCAAAATCTGTCATATTTAGAAAGTATTATTATCTACTAGAAAGAGCAGAGACTTTTTGACAAGACAGTCTGATTTCAAATCTTGGCTCTGCCAGTTTTCAATCATTTTCTTGTATGTAATCTTGTTTTGGAATGAACAGTGATTCCTTTAGTGTGGCAAAGGGGTCATACTGAACAAAGTGAGGAGTGTTCAGATGTGAGAGATGGGTTCTGATGTTACTGACTCATGGGACTGGTGTAAAGATTACGTATTGTGCTCGAACGGTGCATTGTTCTTTATTTATAGGCTTGAAGGTTGTGTGCAAAACTTTCAGTGAACCAGAGGTTCTTCCTAATCTATTCACTCACAAAGATAATATTTAAATGTCCATGAGATGAAAGTGTGTGTTTTAAATAATGGTACATATGTGGTTAGAACAGAAAGTAGGTGTGATTGGAATATATTCAAGATTCTATCTAATTCACACACGACTACATTCCAACATACACCCACACAAAATAAACTTTTAAATCTCTTGCCTAGCCTGTGAGCCTTAAAGATCTTTCAGAAGATTAGCTTTTAAGACTTACCCAGAAGTTAAAGCATTTGTGAAAGATTTGGTGGTGGAGGAGGGTAGGCAGAGAGGTGTTGAAGTGCAAAGTGGTTTATTCTCAGATATACCAATTTCTGTGACCAAAGTTCCTTATCAATTTAGTAAATTATAGTATTCTTTTGTTCCTTTTGTGAAGACATCAGGTTCTGTAGAAGTAAATGACATTCCATAGTTTGTTAAAGTTTACTATTTCCAAACTAACAATCTTGTTAAACCCCTGTAAATTCTATCTTTGTTCCCAAATGCATAGAGAGTGGTTCATACTTCATTTAAGAATTCAGGATGGAAGGCCTTCTAGATGTAGTAGAGTTAGGTTTTACGAACAGTATCAAAAGTCACGAATTACGGCTGCTATGTAGATTTCAAGGTCATAGGTATCTCACCTTTTAAAATATGAATTCCTTTCCAGAGAGCAACATTTCACTGCCTGCCCTTCAGCTTCCAAGATCCTGTCTCTCTCACTTTATCCAGTAGGACCCCTTCCTTGTGCTGAAAGAATCCCTTTGCTCTGAACCAGATGTTTTCCCCCAGGGCTCGGCTTTAAGTCGGTAAGGCAATATTTCCTGCCCTTTGTCTTCTCATTTCTTGTGCTTCTACTCTTTATCATAATGTTGTTTTGGTGTTTCTAGTTCTTGATGATACACCACTGTCAGCCCAAGCGCACGCTATGAGTTTCAACAGCTGTGACATGTCTAAACTGCATTATCTTGAAAGTGTTGGCACCAGTGAAAAATAGAAAGGAGCCAAATTAATAAAACAAAACATTTCAAAGGGTTCCTATGGATACACCCTGAAACCAGGAAGTACCCATTGGGCTGAGTTGACTCATTCCTCCTGTAATCGCCTCTCCTAGCCTTGCTGCATCATTTATGTCCACACCGTATAATGCATGCTTGAGGAAAGTCGGAGCATCTGATGATTGCAATCACATCACCAAAGGTGTGCCTCTTTGCCTATAAAATCCATTCTTAAATGGGTTATTGTGTTTGAAGTGATTGATTACAGTCTTTAGAGATAAAATATGAATACTGTACAAGGGGTGTGGAAACCAAGGTACAAAAATGGTATGCTTTATGTAAAGGAGTAATCAGAAAATAATGAGTATGCATTCTAATGAAGGTAAAGTCACCGCAGCAGATTGAAAAGACTTCCTTTTATTGCGAGTACAACCTGTGCAGAACCCGGCTCAGGCAGTAATAACGCGGTGTTACGTTCCTTTATATCTGATTTTATGAGACCTTTAAGTGTCGGTGCTACTCTCCTCTTTATGTATTCGTATTTTAGTTTTAATATATTTGCTTAGAGTTTGATTTTTTTTAATGAGTTGAAGCTTCAGGGTATAAATGTGAACGCCTCTGAGTTATGAGTGGCAGGAGAGGAGTCAGGAAAGGAAGAATATAGTCTGAAGTAAAGATCAGTTTATTTTTCATTTAAAAAGGAAATGCTTTTTATCTCCATATGTGTAGTGACTTTTTTTTTTTCTGAGTGATTTACCTATACTTGACCTTTTCTATTTAGTTCTTCATCATTCCCTTTATACTTTCTAAGAGCTTTGCCTATAATGCATATTGAAAATTTTTCCTTGTTTGTGATTTGCTTTTCCATTTAGTTTGTGATTTTTTTGGCATTTGAAAATGCAGTTTTCACATAGTTAAATATGTGAATATTTCCCTTTGATGTTTCTACCTTTAGTGTTCTTTAGTACCCTAAAGATTATATATACAGTTATTTTTTTATTCACTAATTCCATGGTTTGTTTTGTTTCGTTGCAATCAATTTCTTATCTACTTGGAATTTATCTTGATGTAAAACAATACTTCTCATCCGGGGCTGTGCATTAGAATTACGTGAGAAAAACATTTGTGTGTCTAGCTAGATGCCGTCCAGACTAATTCATTTAGACTTTCTGAGGGTGGGGTCTGGCCATTGTATTTTTCTTAGAATTTCTGCAAGTGATTTGTAATTTATAACCAGGGTCAAGAAACACTGTTTAAAGAATCAGGTATGGATGCAACGTTTTGTTTTCCATATTGTTTCAATACACATTACAAAGATGTTTTTGAAGACTATTTGCGAATATGAAAATGGTGATGATAAAATGTGCGTAAGTGAAAAAAATTGACATAAACTTTATACATGTGTGTCAAATATACCAATACCCCCTTATTCCAACTTTACACTAATGTATATAACATTATACAAAAAACTGAGAAAATACATTTAAATCTTTAAATACATCTAAATCAGAGATTTAAATCTCTGATGATTGTCTCAGAGTGGTGGAATTCAAATGTTCTTATTATTCTTTTCTGCATTTTCCAAATTCTCTACAGGGAGAATTATCATAAGAAAAATCAGTTGCAGAAGGACTTTACTTTTTTAAAAGATTAATTTCTAGTCGTTCTTTTTAAACAGTACATCGAAGAGTATGGGAGATGTTTCGGCTGTGACAGTTTATATTAGATTAGATCTGTGGCTTGTGAGATAAGGACATTGCACTTGCATACCTAGGTTTTACTGTTTGCTGCTTTTATTTTATAAACAAAAACATGTTTATTTTATAGACATATACTGATTTAAATTATAACTGATTTTAAGTTTATGAAATGTTTGCTTTTTAGCATTAATTTATCTCTGAGAATAAAACACAATTTTGGAAAGACTGATAAAAATAATCTGTAGAGTTCAGCATCTGATTTCTTTGGCCAGTAAGGAAATCACAGTGGCCAGTATGGTTTTATCTTAGCTTGTGTTAGCACATTTCCTCATTCTACAGAAGAGATTCAATTTAACTAAGATCTTGCATTCATGTAGGACTTCTGTAGACATTAGAAACTAAGAACTTTAGACCATATTCAGAATATTTAGAATATTCATCATTTAGATGAATTCATCATTTAGAATATTCATCATTTAGAATATTCATCCATTCTCCTGATGACAAAAACAATATCTTTAAAATTGAAGTGTAGTTGATTTGCAATATTATGTTAGCTGCAAGTATACAGCAAAGCGATTCAGCTTTTCAGAATCTTTTCCATTATAGGTTATGTCAAGGTATGGAATAGAGTTCCCTGTGCTATACAGAGGTCCTTGTTGTTTATGTTGACAATTGAGAAGACTGTTTGAAGGCCATTTATTTCACTGGAGCCTTACAAAAGTTCTTGTATTCGGTTGGTGGGATTTGATGGTGTGTAATTGAATCTAGGGTTTCATTGCTTTTAAGATTTACCATTAATTTTACCAAGAAGCAAATTATAACAAAATGTTTTCCAATCACATTGACTATTAAATACATTCAATTTCAGGATCTTAAAATCTGAAACACATATGCATCTTAGAATCAAAACACAACCATTTTTCTCTTTAAATGAGAATACAGGAAGATGAGGAGACTTTCTTTTCCAATAAATCCAGGATTTAAACTTTAACATTTCTATGTTCTATACCATACATACAATTAATCTGTAGATGTTATAACAGATTAGTGAACAAAGGATGTGTATGATCATTTTTTGAGGAGATGTATTTAGTCCAAGTCATAACAGTATTATTGTGGGAGGTCAACCTAAGAAGGATCAGAAGCCACGTCTTCCTACCAATCCAAGGGACACTGGATTTCTGCCATATGAAGTGTGATATCTTATGGCTAGTGAGAGTTCTTCTACACAAGTTTTCTAATTAGCTAAATGACTCAGGCCCTACTTTGCTATAGCTTTGGCATCTTCCCTAAGTGCTAGAGGGGAATGAGGGGATGCATAAGTATTTAACTAGTTAGATCTGAGCAGAGTAGCAATTACATGACTCAGTCAAATTTTACAGTTATAGTTTTGAAAAGGAATCTTAAAGATTCTCCTAAAACAGTCCCCTCATTTTGAAGAAAGGAATCTAGAGGCTCTGGACAGAGGCGAGGGGGTGTAAATAATTTGCTCAAGATCACATGGTCACATAGAGGCAGACCCAAGCCTGGAATCCAGGCCCCAGGCTCCCAGTCTTATACTCCCTTTCCACTGTTACACATTCCCCATATTCAAGGATATGAAGATGGTGTGTTTTAAGTAATTTTAAGCACACTGAATTTATAAACTATGTGCTGATTTTGGCATATTTGTTTTGTAAGTGTTTGCTTCATCTGCTTTGGGAAAATCCAAAAAGGAAACTGGCAGTGATGACTTATTTATCACTCACAGAGTTCAAGGCAGGGCCAAGTACTTTTTCTAATATAATCCTCTCAACAACCTTGAGAGGGAATGAGTTCAAACAGATAAAGTAATTTACCCAAAGTTACACTGTTACGTGACAGAAAGAGAGTGTATCAGGCTCTAAAGAGTATTAACTGCTACACTCAACTCCCTTCTTTTGATAAAGTCAAACTTCAAGTGAAGTATTTTATACTGCACAGAAGGTGGACACCCTGAGCCTCTCATATTTGCAGAGGATACTTTGACAGACTTGCCAGAACATTCATAGCCCCAGCTGGGAGAGGAGTAGGAAAGGCAGCTTCTGTTGGGAGAAAACTTTCACTGATGCTGTTGTGTTATATTTGCGGGGACGGGAAAGAAAAGGCCTTTAGATCTCCCAGATCAATCAAACTGATAAGCTGATTTTTTGTTGGTAGCATAGCATCTTTCTCATCAACCAGATTATCACTCATTTTTATTAAATAATATGGATTTGCTGAAGTGTATTAAAGAAAATAAAAATCTTTATATTTTTATTACAAGTTGTAAATTTGCTTATCCCATTATTAAGTGTAATTTTTAAGCATTTTTTATCCCTTTGCAAATATATGCCATAAAAAAGTATTAAGCATGACCTCAAAAATAGGTGTGTCCTTGGTAAGAGCTGTAAAATGCTTTTCTTCAGGAATAGTAGTAGCATTAACACATTGCTCTCTCATCACAACTTTTTCTTTAAAAAATTTTTTTAATGAAATTCTAAAATTTGAGTCCAAGTTTGTTCTCTTCACGCACATTCCTGAATTTTTTTTTCTTGGTTTATTGAGATATAATTGACATGTAGTACTGTATAAGCTTAAGGCGTACAGCATAATAATTTGACTTACATATACTGTGAAATGATTATCATTACCATAATAAGTTTAATTAACCTCCATAGATACAAAAGAAAAAAGCAAGATGGCAAATGAAAAAAATCATTTTTTGCTAATGAAAACAGCAAAATGTTGAAGAGAGCTCTTAGGAGGTACTCTCTTAACAGTTTTCAAATATAGCATAGAGCAGTGTTAACAGTGGTCATCATGTTGTATGTTATGTCTTCAGTACTTACCTGTCTTAAAACTGCAGGTTTGTATCTTTTGACATCCAATTCCCTGTCTCTCCATCCTCCACCTCTGATAACCACAAATCTGATCTCTTCTTCTGTGACTTTGGTTTGTCATGTTATTGTTTTAGATTTCACATATAAATAAAATCATACAGTGTTGGTCTTTCTCTGATTTATTTCACTTAGCATAATGCCCTCAAGGTCAATCCTTGTTTTCTGCAAATAGCAAGATTTCCTTCTTTTTTATAGCTGAATAATATATATATAGGTAGATAGATAGATGTAGAGATATATATAGATATATATATATAATCGCCATTCATCTATTGATGAACACTTAGGCTGTCTCCATGTCTTGGCTGTTATAAATTAAGCTGCTGTGAACATGGAGGCACAGAAATCTCTCCTTGAATGATTTTATGTACACTTGTCAACATAGGGTATAAGACTACTAATCTATTTAAGGGGCTTCCCAGGTGATGGTAGTGGTAAAGAATCCGCCTGCCAATGCAGGAGATGTAAGAGATGCAGATTCGATTCCTGGGTCAGGCAGATCCCCTGGAGGAGGGCATGGAAATCCACTCCGGTATTCTTGCTTAGAGAATCCCATGGATAGAGGAGCTTGGTGGGCTATAATCCATGGAGTTGCAAAGAGTCAGACATGACTGAAGTGACTTAGCTCACAATCTAAACAGACTTGTCAAGACCCTCATGACAAAGAGGGATTGTGTTGGCTATTGTTTTGTTGGCCAAAAGCTGTGTCTTGAAATGTTTTGTTTTAGAAAAATTGACTTTTTCCAAAAGTTACATTTATTAATATTAAACAATATATAATTTTAAAGGTACTGGGAGTTAGCATCCCACATGCCTCATGGCCAAAAAACCAAAACATAAAACAGAGGCAATATTGTAACAAATTTCAATGAAGATTTTAAAAATGGTACACATCAAAAATCTTTAAAAAAAAAAAAAAAAGGCAGAGGGGACTTCCCTTGTGCTTCAGGGGGCTAAGACTCCACAGTCCCAGTGCAGGGGACCTGGGTTAGATCCCTGGTCAGGAAACTAGATGCCACAACTAAAAAGTTCACCTGCCTCAACTGCTCAACTCAAGATCCCTTGTACTGAAAGGAAAGGCTTCCCAGGTGGTGCTGGTTGTAAAGAACTCGCCTAAAGAATGCAGGAGACTCCAGATACACAGCTTCGATCCCTAAGCCGGGAAGATCCCCTGGAGAAGGAAATGGCAACCCGCTCCAGTATTCTTGCCTGGGAAATCCCATGAACAGAGGAACCTGGTGGGCTATACTCCATGGGGTCATAAAGAGTCGGACACGACTGAGCGTCTGAATACATACATACTGAGACTAGAAAGATCCTGCATGCTGCAACTAAGACCCAGAGCAGCCAAATAAATAAATAAATAAAATAAAAAAAAATTTTTAAATCACAAACAAAAAGGATGTAGTCAAAATATTCTTGAAAAATAAGAATAAAATTAGACTCACATGACTTGATTTTAAGACCTATATAGTTACAGTAATCAAGATGAGATGGTTTTGGTGTGAAGATACAGATCAATGGAACAGAATATAGAACCCAAAATTGGCCCACACTTACATAATCAATGTTTTACATTGATTATTTTGATTTGATTATTTGATTAATACATTTGATTATTACATTGATTATTACAATGTTTTACAACAATCATGTCAAGGCAATTAAATGAGGAAAGGAAAGTCTTTGCAACAAATGATACCAAAATGACTGGATAGATATATGTAAATAATAATGAACTAATGAAACTTGAACCCCCTACCTCATACCAAACCTCAAAAATTAATTTGAGAGGAATAATAGGTCTAAGATATAAAAACTAAAATTACAAAACTTCTAGAAGAAAACATTGTGACTTTGGGGCAGGAAAAAAATTTCTTAAGACACAAAAAGCACTAAGCATCAGAGAGAGTGACTTCGTCAAAATCAAAACTTTTGCTTTTCAAAAGATATCATGAAAAAATGAGTGGCAGACATAGATCAGTAGAAAATATTCACAATGCATGCAGCCAAAAAAGGACTTTATCCAGACTAAAGAAGCCTTATAATCAAATAAGAAAAGCACAACCTAATTTGTAAAAATGGGCAAAAATCTTGAACACAAAAAAGATAAATGAATGATTAATAAGCCCATGGAGATATGTCCAACATCATTATCATCAGAGAAATAGTAATGCAAATCAAAGCTGAATACCACTTCACACCCACTAGAATGTCTGAAATTAATAAGGCTGTTTCCAAACAATGAGGCTGTGGAGCAGTTCAAATTCATATACATTAAATTACTATTAGGAGTATAAACTAATACACTCCCTTTGGAACATTTATTGCCAGTTTCTTATATGGTTAAACAAACATACATTGATCCTAGAACCCAGCAATTCCACTCCTAGGTCTTTATCTTGAAGAAAAAATATATGTCCACAAGACATTTGGTTTAAGTAAGAATGTTCAGAATGGCCAAATCCTGGGAACAACCCAAATATCTGTAAATAGGGGAATGAATTAATAAACAGTGCTAGCTTCGTGTAATCAAATATCACGCAGCAATAAAAGAGAATGAACTATGACATATGCAACAACATGAATGAATCACTAAAGCATTATGTTAAACAAAAGAAGCCATACATGAAGGAGTATGCCCAAATTCATACGAAGTTTTAGAGCAGGCAAAGCTAATGTACAGTGATGGAAACATAAACAGTGAGAACTGATTAGAAGGAGACAGAGAACTCTGTGGGGTACTAGACATAGCCTTGGACTTCCCAAGTGGTACAATAGTAAAGAATCCACCTGCCAATGCAGAAGACGCAGCTTCAATCCCTGGATGGGAAAGATCCCCTGGAGAAGAAAATGGAAACCCACTCCAGTATTCTTGCCTGGACAATCCCATGGACAGAGGAGCCTGGCAGGCTACAGTCCTTGGGGTCAAAAAGAGCTGGACACAGCTTAGCAACTGAGCACCAGACATATCCTTATCTTGATTGGATGTTTGTTACATGGATATGCAGGTTTATCAAAATTCACCAAATTGTACACTTAAGATCCATGCATTCTAGTCTGTATAAATTTTACCAAGAAGTATTTTTAAAAGATGCCATTGTATTCATAGCTATGAAGGTAGCTAACAGAATTGTTTCTCATAAAATAGGGGCATAGTTAAGTATACACAGGGTATAGAAGAAAAATTCTTATTGGACTGCTACTGAATATTACTAAGCAATGGAGTATATTTTACTCTGCAAAACCTATATGTACTAAATAGAAACATCACACGGAAGAGCTGGAAATGTGTTATTTGTTACTGAAACAGGTTTGATTGAATTGTAGTATTTTGAGAGGACTATGGATATATTGGGGCTTCCCAAGTGGCTCAGTGGTTACGAATGTGCCTGCCAGTTTAGGAGACATAGGAAATGCAGGTTTAATCCCTGGACTGGGAAGATCCCCTGAAATAGGAAATGGCAACCCACTCCAGTATTCTTGCCTGGAGAATTCCATGATCAGAGGAGCCTGGTGGGACAGTTCCTTGGGGTTAAGAGTCAGACACAAACTAAGTGACTGAGCAGCAGCATGTATGTATTGAAGAGGATAGAAGACAAAGCAAGGTGAAATAGATTCTTTGAGAAAATGTGAAATGAGTGAGAGTTACAGGATTCAAAAAATGGCAGAAAGGGATCTTTAAAAAGCAAACAAAAATGTGAATAAAGGAGCATGTGGAAGAAATACCTCTTTTTATTTCACAGCTGACATTATATGTAATAATTCAAAACTATCATAAGAGCAATTTAGTTTAGACTTTTAGAAAGAAATTCATGATTGAACAAGCTCACACCAGCCAAAGGTCAGACACTGGAGCCTTGAAAGTTCAGTGTTGGTGCTGCCTGCAAGCTCATGGAGAACTACCAGCAAGTGGAGAGCCCCTCTTGCCCCTAAACTGGAGAACTCAGGACATCTGGGCTCAGTCAAAGGAAACCCCTAAGCCAGTACACATCCTCATTCATTTCAGTTCTCATGAACTATGGAATAAAGGAAGATGTTTGTTAACATTTTTCATTAAGAAGAATCCCCCAACTTTTGATCTTTGGGATTCAGCCAAAACATCAGCTCCTATGATGTCAACTTCCCTATGGGAAGCCTCTCTGGTTCACCCTTCTCCCAGGCTGTATTAGATGTTCCCCCTTTATGCTCATGCTTATGGGTTCTCACCATAGTATACTGTATCGAATTTTCTAGTTCTCCCATTAGCATGAAGTTACTGGCCTAAAAACAACATATATTTATCATGTCAGTTTCCGTGGGTTGGCAGACCAGGTGTGACCTAGCTACGTCCTTTGCCCAGAGTCTTATAAAGCTACAGTTAGAAATCAGCTGGCTTGTCTTCCTTCCTGCAGCCCAAAGTCTTACAAACTCAGGTGGCTGCAGGCAGTCCCTTGCATCTGAAGACTAACTTGCATCCCCACTCCCTTGCTGGCCAGGGGTCACTCTCGTCTCCTACAGGCCATCTGCACGTGGTCCTCCCACAGGTCCTCTCCCAAAATAGGAACTTCCTTCTTCAGAGCTAGCAGGAGAACCTCTCTGACTTTTAGACCTCTTTTAAAGGGCTCACCTGATTCAGTCAAGTCCATTCAGTTTCATCTCTCTCTTTTTTTTTTTTTTTTCTTCCATCTCTCTTTTGATGAAGCCAAGGTAAACGAATTAGGGGCTTTAATTACATCTGCAAAATCCCTTCACCTTTGTCATTCAGTGTGACATAGCCCCGGGAGGGCTGTCCTACCATTCTCATAGGTCTCGCCCACAGTGTGGGGGGTTATTGGGGTGTCCTTAAGGCAATGGCACCCCACTCCAGTATTCTTGCCTGGAAAATCGCATGGACAGAGGAGCCTGGTAGGCTGCAGTCCATGGGGCCGCCAAGAGTCGGACACGACTGAGCGACTTCACTTTCACTTTTCACTTTGTTGCACTGGAGAAGGAAATGGCAACCCACTCCAGTGTTCTTGCCTGGAGAATCCCAGGGACGGGGCAGCCTGGTGGGCTGCCGTCTCTGGGGTCACACAGAGTCAGACACGACTGAGGTGACTTAGCAGCAGCAGTAGGGTTCTGTCTACCACTGATAATGTGTCATGAGTTGAAATAGAAAATACATGAAGATGGGCAGTTTTTATTGGTGTTAAATATTGAGTTTAATATTGGAGGGGTTGAGTTTGAAATGCCTGTGTTACCTGGGTATAGAATATTGTGTTTGGTGACATTCCCCACAGTGCCTATGTGCTTTGGTAACCATTCCACTCCAGCACAAATACTACCAAATCATCTTCTGAATAACTGTATCCATTCAATGGGACAGAGGGCTTCCCTGGTGGCTCAGATGGTAAAGAATCCGCCTGCAATGCAGGAGATGTAGGACTCTGCAGGTTCGACCCCTAGGTTGGGAAGATCCCCTGGAGGACGGCATGGCAACCCACTCCAGTATTCTTGCCTGGAGAATCCCCGTGGACAGAGGAGCCTGGTGGGCTACAGTCCCTGGAGTCACAGAGTTGGATACGATTGAGCAACTAAGCACAGTATACAGTAATGGGACAGAAGTAGTACTTGCACGAATGATAAGAACACCTTAAAATTTCTTTTGACTGTGTCATTACCACCTTGATGTAAATTTTCAATTTTATACACTTTATGGTTTTGTGCACATGTGTTTGCACACACATATCTTGAAATAACGTAAGTTCTTTCCCATGATATATGTGCTTCCAAGCAGTGTGAGATATATTCCTATGAAAGATGGCTACACAAACCACCTGTTTCATGTATTCCATCAACAGTATACATTTATTTTCTAATATTTCCTAGGTTCTCTGGCTTTAGGATAGAAACTAAAACACATTCTCTCTTGAGCTTTGAATTCTAAGAAGAAGCATCCTTATAATGATATGTTATTATGTCCTTCTGCAGAGTGTGATCTCATGCAATAAAATGTAGTTTATGTGATACCTGATATTACACAGTTGATGTCCATGAATATTGTTGTATTTTGCACTTACAGCGTGTGGGTTGGCATTTTATGGGAGAGTCTGCATTACAGCTGCACAGTGGCCCCACAAAGGTTGAAACAGCTGCCAACTGAGAGTAGGCACCGCCCGAGGCCTTTCAGAGCTCCTTTTAACTACAAGCACAACATCAAACAAGATGGCGGATGGCTTCATTAGCAGCCTGTTTGAAAAGCGCTTTCTCACTTTGAGATAAAAATGTTCTGAAGAGTTTGTTTCGGTCTACTAGTGAACATTTCATCCCCAGTGGAGGGAACACACCGGGGAATGCGATGCAAACAACCCTACCATGAACTCACCCACACTTCGTGTTCAAGTGGTGTGGGTATCTGGAGAGGAGCGCTGACTCTTTTCCAACGTGGTTTTCCTGCCGTTTGGTTTGATTCGCTATGTGAAACAACTGAGTTCTCACTTGCAGTCTCCAAGTGTGGTACATATGTGAGACATTAAATGAGAGCAATATTTGTTTAGTAAATATCTAATTTCAGGGTTTTAAAACCCTCCCTCCTAAAGATTTTTATTAGGGTGAAACTTCACATGGAATATAAAATTAAAATGTTTACCAATAAGCATGTTTTGCTGTCTTGCATGATGACTTTAATTTTTGAGTTAAAAAAAAAAAATCTTTGAAGTGTATCAGCCCTTACATGTTCACGAGATCTGGAGGATGAGGCCCTTCATTTGCATTTTTGTATTTTCTTTAGCTCAAAATAGATTTGATTAAAAAACAAAATTTGGCACAAGATTAATCCATAATAGGATTTTATTGCTTCTGTTATTTAAAAGAAACAAACAAACAGTGTTACTCTTTGAGGTGTGATTAGCACATAAGTACAGCTGCTACTTTTTGGATATGTCTCATTTCATTTTATTCTGTATTCACTCACTGGATTCCACATTTGTGGAATGCCGTGTTAGAAGCATACAGTTTAGTTCACTTTCCTTACATCCACCAAGAGACACAAAATATAATACCATTTGCTTTTCCCTGGTTGTAACAAATGAGTATTCACATTTACTAGGTGTGAGGTCTAATTTATTGCAAAAACTAATAGGTTTGCCAGGGCTTCACAGTTGGCGCCAGTGGTAAAACCTCACCTGCCAATGCAGAAGATAAAGAGACGCAGGTTCCATCCCTCAGTTGGGAAGATCCTCTGGAGGAGGGCATGAGAATCCACTCCAGTATTCTTGTCTGGAGAATCACATGGACAGAGGAGCCTGATGGGCTATGGGCTATAGTCTCCCGGGTTTCAAAGAGGCAGACACTCTGAACTGACTTAGCACAGCACACACAGCACAGTAGGTTTGCCTAGAAGTAGATTTTTTTTTTTAATTTAAAAAAATGTAGATTTTTGAATTCTGAGAAATTTAAAGTTATGGTTGAAAGGCTAAAATGAAATTGCCCCACCCTACCTCAGGGGCCAGATTTTGCACCATTAAACATCTGCATGGGTAAGGGTTTCAGAAATCAGTACACTTCCTGTAGTGTAATCTACTTGGAGCATTGTTCTTTTTTCTTATAGTCTATTTTGGTTAGGAAAGTTAAGATCACAATGACTGCTGCTTTTCCATAAATGGCCAGTTTACTTTCTTTCTAGACATGAACATGACCTTTGATTTTGAATTGTTAACTTTGTTTCCTGTAACATTATGATCATAATTTATTCTTTCTTGAGCACAAGCTGAGAATTAAACAAGGTTCAAGACTGGAGGGTAAACTTGGTTCTTGGATTTATGATCTAACTTAGGCATATACTTCAAAGACAAGCTGTTAAAGTATGTAGTTAACATAAAAAACTCATTACCTGAAGAGGTGACTCAGCTTGTGCTTCAGGTTGGCCCAATGACACTTGATTTCACAAGTTTTGCTGGCAGTTTGGGGGGAAAAGGAGTTTTACCGTTGTTGTTCGTTTTTCTGTCTTGTTTTGTTTTTACTTTAGGGCTTCTGAGCTAATAGTGTATATGCTTAGAGGCTCTGAAGGCTACTACATGGATTAGACCTGCCTGAGAGTGAATCCAACACAGAAGATAGTAGAAGCAATGGAGGAAGAGGTTGATGTCCAGCTCCTGCCCATGCCAGAAACCAGTTAAATTCCCCTGCTTCTTCAGTGATAAACCAGTGAGTAACAGGCTTCACCCTTCACCCCCAGTCCTGACTTACAGATGACTTAATCAAGAAGTGTTGATTACCCACCCATGCTAGGTTTAAAGATGCAGCAATGAACATGCTCCATAAATGTTTGCTTATTTTGATTTTTATTTGAATGACCTTGGGATTGGACAGTTACAATTTTAGCCTCTAATGATCTTTAATGTAGATACCTATAAATGAACAGTTGCCAGCTTCCCCCAAAACAGTCAAATATTCATTCAATACGTTACAAATGGGCTTCCCTGGTGGCTCAGATGGTAAAGAATCTGCCTGAAATGCAGGAGACCAGGGTTCAGTCTCTGGGTTGGGAAGATCCCCTGGAGGAGGGCATGGCAACCCACTCCAATATTCTTGCCTGGAGAATCCCCATGGACAGAGGAGCCTGGTGGGCTATAGTCCATAGGGTTGCAAAGAGTCAGACACGACTGAAGCAACTTAGCGTGCACGCATACACACTACGAATAGCAAACCAACACATTGATATTCTGGTACAGAATGTAAAGAAGAGACCGTCTCTACTGTGGAGTCGTTCACTGGGTCATCTGATAGAAAAGAGAACATTATCACAGGGAAAGCCCTCGAGCTCCTAAAACCAACAATGTGTACAAGCAAGACATGTAGTTCAGAGACAGGAGAGGCTGGCCTAGGTCCTAAGAAGGGTCTGGACTAAGTGAATGCTCACATCCAGGTTCAGTGGTAAGAGACTGGGAGCAGGTACCAATTTTGTGGAGCCTGAAACTTACCTAATTTGGTAGAGAGGGAGTCTTCTTTAAGAAACACAGGCAAAATTAGGTGTAAGTTCTTAGAAATGACCCATGAGATAGGTCCTGAGGTCTAGGCTTCATCAGATTGATGGTGAATTTGTGCAGGAGGGGTGTGTGTACATGTGAAAATCGAAGTCCTGGTTCGAGGAAGAGCAAACTGGTTTATCCAAGTATGGTCTAGCAGATAGAAGAAGTTGCATTACTGAATGACTGAAAAGGCCACATACCTTTGGGGGGCCTCAAAGTTCAGGACATGAAATTTCAGGGTAATATCATTGGGACCTAGAGCTCACTTCTGAGAAGGGAAGTTGCATGTTTAGGTAGATCTTTCTTGCCACTGGAATTAGGATGAATTAATTAATAAATAAAAAGGGGCTCTGGGGCTCCCAGAGATGTTTCTGGCAAGAAATTATGATTTTGTAAACCAGGATGAAGACTGCAGAAACTGAAAGGAAGGAAATGAAGCCAAGTCCAAGTGTTATTGAAAAAATAAGTCTAGACATTTGGGAGAAACCCAGACTTAAAATAAGTCCAAGCTTTCAAGGCTAAAGTGCAAGGAGGTTGGCAGTGGGTTATCTTGTTTTTGGCCACGCCGTGTGGCATGCAGGGTCTTACCTCTCCCACCAGGGGCTGAACCTGTGCCCCCTGCATCAGGAGCACGGAGTCTTAGCCATAGGACCACCAGGTAAGTCCCAAAGGATTCATTTTGTGATGTCACTATTTCCTAATGTCATAAGCTTCCTGTGAGTCAAGCCTTAGGGTTTTAGAATTATTTTGCGCTGCCTTTGGTAGATGCGTTTTTAGCAAAGATCTAAAATTCTTCTTCTTCCACGTTCCACCGCTGTGCTCTAAATATTTGTGTGCCCCTCCTGCCAACCCCGACAAATTCATATGTTGAAATCCCAATGCCCCCCCAC
>NW_011494797.1:790675-806221 GCF_000754665.1 Bison bison bison | reverse complement strand
CTTTGCGGGGTGGTCGGCTCTGTCCTCATGAATGGGACTAGTTTCCTCAAAGAGACTCGAGGTCTCCCTCCCCTTCCACCCTGTAAGGACACAGCGAGTCTGAGTCAGCAGTCTGAAGAGGGCCTTTGCCAGAACACAACCATGGAGGGTGATGAGTAAATTTCTGCTGTTTCTAAGGCACCAGCCTGAAGTATTTTGTTGTAGCAGCCTGAACAGACTGGAACACCCAGTCATGTAAGAAATCTTGATACTCTCCCCATCTAAGCCGTCCAGGGCGATGCTATAGAGCCTCTTCCACAATCAGTGGATGTGCTAGATTCCATTTCTATCTGGTCTGTAAAAGCAGCAGGACTGGGAACACAGCTGAGGGAAGGGAACCGGCACTCAGGGGAGTAGGGTGTCTCCTTTTCTCAGTGTTTAAGGCTTGAAATGTTCGGCTGGCCTCAACTCGGGGAAAGCAGGCTTCCTGTGTAGGCAGAACCTAGAAGGAAGCCGCGGAGGGTGTCATCTCACATTCAAACACTGAAGGAAGGAGGATTCTTTGTGTAGAGTCAAGAAAAGGATTGAACACTGGATGGCAACGGTGACCAGACACTTTCTGAGTGGTTACACTTGAGAGACAGGGTTCTTTCATCATATAAAAGTAATTCTGTCCTAAAGGATTGAAATAATCCAGTTTGGGCCAAACCTTCTTGAAAGAAAGGTGCAGGCCATTTCCATGATTTACTCCTCTTCCCTTCAGAAACCCAAATCCAGTATTTTGAGTGCATCACACCCCTGGTCTATTCCTTGATTTCAGCGAGGGGAATTGTAAACACCAGAGCTCTCAGGTTATTTGTCAGTTTTGAGAAAATCCTTGAAAAAGAAAGCTGGCTTTATGGTAGGATTTAGTCCCATCAGTTTTTGAGAAATGAGGCTCTGTCTGAGCATAGGAAAGGAGGACTTCAGGGAAAGCTCATCTCAACTCTAAATAGTCTGACTTTGTTTGTTTGTTTTTTTCTTCCAGTTTCTTTGCTATGAGCCTATAAACACACCAAGTGGGCAGTTTTGAAAAGGAGAGTGTTCATAAATCACAGGAACAGGAAACGGACCACTAGGGGGGATTGTTAGGCCATTTTGTGCAAAAAAGAATGACTCGTAACTTTTGAAAATGACTGCAGTTTCTTGCTTTTAAATTGTCTTTAGTCAACTTTAAGCAGGCGCCGCACACCAAAACTGGAATTCAATCTCAGGAAGCAAACTCATATCTCCCCCCATCCCACAACCACCACCCCCGAAAGCGATCGAATGCCTGTGAACATCCCTTTCTTGTTTAATTGCAAAAGGATTAATGCAGGCTTTGAAGAAATAGCTGTCCCCAGTACCTGCTTGCAGAAGCAGCTGTTCCCACAGCATCTCGGCAGGTGCAGCCCAGAAGCTGGCCCTGCCCTTATCATGTGGCAGAAGGTATATTTGCAGAGTCCAATGTGCGTTCAGCTCTGAATTAGTCAACTTTGTTATCTAAATTCTCCTAAACCCAAAGCCTAACAAGAAAATAGCAGAGAATAATTCCCCCACAATGATTACAGAGGGATGGGGATCAGAGAGGTATGGAAGAGGCTGGACTGAAGAAAGCATTTTTCAGACAAAGAGGCAAAATTCTAGATGAGAGAGAGAGAAATGGAGAGAGAAAGAGAGAGAAAGGCAAAAACACACATGTGGGGATTGTTTATAGGAAGTATCGTGTTTTTAGAATTACTTTCCCATAGGATAGGATATCTTGCTTGCAGTGTGTTAATAATCATTTTCAAATCGGTAGCTGGAAGTGGCTCTCGGCGGGTGGCAAGTCCCGGGTTTGGTGTCAGTGCAGAGTCGCTGGGAAGATATTTTGGAAGAGAGCGAATTAGGTAAAGGTGCCAGAAGGCGCCAAGGGACACGAAGGGGTACATGCAAAAGACTCACGATTGTTTCAGTCATTAAACACTGATATTTAATTTCAGTTTAGTAATCCAGGGCACTATTATTTGGACTCAAGCAAAAAAAACGGGGGTGGGGGGGGTAGGAGAAAAGAAAATTAAATAAGTATAAGAAAAGATTGAGGAGGGGCCAACCTGCTTTGGGCCAAGAAGGGCAATAAAGGAGTCTTTATAAGCGCCGGATGGTGGAATACGCTTTTCTCCCCGCCACCCCACCAAGCAGAATGTCAAATTCTGTCCCCCTTTTTTTCCCCTCTCAAAGCATGCTAAAAGGAAAATTCTTCACAGAATCTTAAAGAACTTTTTTGACACAACAGCTGCAAAATCTATTTTCTAAACAAAGATTTATACATATTTATATGAGCTTAATCCAGATTTTTTTTAATAAATCATCCTCAGAACTGCAGAGGTAAACTATATGTAAATACCTCAAGTAATAGGCTTGTAGTGTAAATCACATCATTTTATCTTCAATTTTGCATTCGTTTTTCTGGCTTAAAGGTGCATCAGAGATATGCATTTTAGCATATTCAGAACACGGGGCGTGAAATTAAATGTTTGACAGAGTGAGAAAAATATACAGACTTTGGAGATGCCTTAAAAATAGTAATTTATGCAGATCTAGAGGAGTGAAATCATTTGCAATGGAGTGACCTCTCTCCAGGAATTTTGTGCTCAGTGTTCTTCCCTAATCTCCCGCTGTATCTTCATTTTTCATTGAACTAGCCAGTTTTCTGCGAAGCCGTCTTGTAGATAAGGGGAGTGCTAAAGAAGAAGAAAGAGGACGCTCGGTGGGTCCGTTTCCATTGCACTTTTACCCAAGGCAATGGGCAGAATTTAACGGATTCCTTCCAACATATGTTTTTGCCAGATAAGTAAACAGTGTGTGTCGGAAATGAAAAAGCATTTGCAATTTAATGACATTACAGCTCTCAGCTTAGGCTGGCGTGCTGCGAGGCGAAAAGCAGAAAAAGAGAGGAGAGTAGAAAGAGAAAAAGAACAAAGTTCATCTTCCCTTTTGTGCATTTTTATCAAGGAAAATATTACTTCTTTCCCCCTCTTGTTCTCTTTTTTCTTTTTCGTCTTTTGGCTTTTTTGTCTCACTCATTTACATTTTTTTTCTTTTCTGCCTTTCTGTCCTCTGTTCACTTCTGCCTTTTTCTCATATTGCCATGGACTCATTTCTTTTTTTCCTCTCCATTGTGTGTCCTTATTCATCTATTTTGACCATTCAGTTTTACCTTCTAAGAAGCTGTTTATCCTACAATGTATCTTTTTTCCTGTGTTGTACTCCTAGCGCTATAGCTCATAGTCAACAGGATTGTCAGAGGGATTATAACGTTTCATTTCAAAGCACTACAAATCTGCTCTCTTGCCTTCAGTCTCTGCCCCTGTTTCCTCTGATACTTGTCATTTTATTTCACATTCATTTCAGTCTTTAGTTTCACCCCCAGACGTCACAGCACCCCAATGTCTAACCACTGATGCTCACTGTCTTTGCACTGTATGTTAGTATCGCAAGGTTCTAGAACCTTCCCCTTGAAATGGCGGAGCCCTTCTCTCACACCCTCGCTCAGGTTCAGAAAGGTGCAGACGGTGAACGTGTGGTCAGAATGGGTCCTCCCAGAGGCTGGTGGCCATGACAAGGCATCCTGCGGTCTATGCTTGTAATGAGCCATCTTCCAATAGAAAATGAGTCCCACCGGGTCCTGCAGCTACGTTTGCTGCTACTTTTCCTTTGTGTGAGGGCAATTACTGAAATATGTGTAGATCTGAGTTCTGTGATTATGTAATCAGGTGTGTACGTGTGTGTTCATATGTGTGTTTGAAACCTGACTGTGATAAGCATGTACAGATTGTTTAAGGCAGTACACTGTAAGTCTTTGAATACAGACATATAGAAAGACATGACTAATATTTCACATCTGATTCTACCTTAAATTCCAGCAGTAAAAGTTGAGTGCAGAAAACAATATTTTCTCCCCACTCAGGTCCACAGCACTTTTATTTCTAGGGTTATTTTGACTGCCCCTTTTACAAGGAGGAGTAAAATTTGGCACCTGGTTTCATTTTTGTAACAGACTAACTATTTAAAGGACCAAGCCACCCTATTTAAGAGAAGGAATGTGTCTGAGTCACTGTTGCCCCTTTGAGTTGTCAGTCTGTCAATCTAAGCAATTCCTGAAGAAACAACTTTTAACATTAAGATTAGTATTCAGGGTTGCTTTATGTTTTTGCAAAACAAGTTCACATTATTTTAGATACTGTTATCACAGCATTTGAATATTAGTACCCCCAATGTTTAACATAGATTCCATTCCAAGAATACACTTGAAAGTCACCGATTAACCTGCAGGTTGAGCGTAATTGAAAGACTCCGTAATCAAATTGTAAGCTCTATCACAGAAATACTCTACAGACTTTAAAAAGATGCTTAAATAAAATGCTCTTGTCTAAAGACATGTGTATGTTTTTACCATAAAATTACATCTTCAGCATCTTCTAGATCCAGCACTTGGTAAGTAAAAAAGAAAATCTATTTGGACAGAAGGATGTAAAGTAGCTGGAGGTGGTAATTTAATCAACCAAGGATATATTTCAATGTTTTTCTGGTCTTCTAGGCATTAGCACTTTAAATTCATTATGTCGGTTTGACAGATATATGCAGCCTTAAGGATCTAAAAATGAAATCCTAGAAGTATAGCCTGCTAGAGGATATATATTGAACTTAAGAGATTAAAATGGTATAACCATTGCAACAGAATGGAACATATCACGTTTCTCATTTTTCCCCCACTAAGCATGAGTCTTTTGCAGATGTAAAATGCAGTCTTGTCTAATTATAAAACCTGGCTGAAGAGCTGCAGCTTTCTAACTTTTATACTGATGAAGTGGATATTAGAAAGAAAATGTTGGCTTCACATACAGTCTGAAGAAGTCCTCCGTTTGGGATTTCCCATATCAATAATTTATTAAGGAAAAATGACACAGGTAGTTACATGCAGCCCGCTGTTAAAAGGCTCACTTGCATGCTTTCCCTATTTAAGGCAAATAACAAAAGAGCCAAATTATCAAGCAGGTCTTAACATAACTGGGACGTTAAATCTACTATGTCATTATGCCAATTTAGTAACATTAATGATCTGTAATATTAATTCATCATCCTGGAAAATAGGGAAGGTTTGCCATAATTAACTATATTAAGCCACAATTAAAAAGTCATCCAAGCTGTTGTAAAGATTCGAGTGATGATAAGGGTGTTCGTTATATTGCAAACCTTTCTGACCATGGACATTTTGAACATAAGACTTTGTTACCAACAGCCCCCCAACCCTGCTTCAAATTCAGATGCGTCAAAAGAGCAGCCACCCACGGAGGTGGTGACAGCAACCAGACGCCTTATCAGCCATTTCCATCGCCTTCTGTGGTTTAACACTTTCTTACAGGGAGAATCAGCTTTGAAAGAGGTACAACCTTTTAGCATATCTACTTTAATTCCTCACGGGGGAGCAAAAATGGGCTGTCTAGCGAAATTCACATCTGTGGGACAGACTATCTACTCCCCTGAGATTAGGGTCATCTTTGAAATTCACATTTCAAACTGCACAAAATGAACATTTTGATGTTTTAAAATGAAGATCCTGTAACGTCTAAGCCTAAATCTGAGTCGCCTATCACCAGATGTCTACAAGCTCCTAATTCTCCTCCCCACCTATTTGAAGTCTTTATCGTGGATGGGAGTCTTTGAGTCATAGACAATATTGGGAAAGATAAATGGGACCAGGAAAGGGGTGAGCTGCCGCCCAGACAATGACTGATGTAACCGTCCAGCCCAAAGGACTTCCTTTATCAGTGACCCCCAACCTTTCTGGCACCAGGGACTGGTTTTGTGGAAGACAGTTTCTTCAGGGACCGGGGATGGGCAGGGGTATGGTTCCAGGATAATTCAAGCACATCACATTTATTGTGCACTTTATTTCTATTATCATTACATCAGTTCCTCCTTCAGATCATCAGGTGTGTGTTAGATCCCGGGGGTTGGGGGCCCCTGATGGGGCAAACCAGTGGATGCTAAAGGACTATTTCCTCCCACACCCCAACTTTTCTTTATACCCACTGTTATTAGCCTTGCCATTAGTGGTCATGAATTCTTCCTCCCTAAAGCAACATTTAGGATGCTGCTATCTGTGTACGAACACCCCCCCCCCTTCAGTTGCATTTATAATCACTGTCACTGCTGTGGAAAGCTGAGGCAGGAAGGAAGTGTAAATGGTAACTTGCACACATGTGTAACTGAAAGTAATTTAGGACAACCGAAGGAGGAGGCACATTGCCAACTTGGTCTGAAGGAAGGACTGGGGTTGGTGTTTGCAGAGATTCATAAAGGACTCCTGTGTATCTCGGTGTGGCTGTTCTTTTTCCAGTGAAGCCTAGAGCCGCATCAGAAATCCAAAAGCCTGCCTGACAGAGGATTGCTCAACATCTAATCAAGATTTTCAAGGAGAAGAAACTGCATTGAGTCCCCTTACACCATGTGCCTTTCTTTCTTTCTTTCTTTTTTTTTTTCAGTTTCTGGAGGTACTGCAATACTAGGTCGATGCATGGAGTGGACAGAGCAAGCTCCTATTCCAACTTCCTGCTCCAAAAATCCATAGAGTACATTGTCCTCAGTTAGAAGATGTATCAGATATTAAACAGATAAGAACAGATACTACACTTGATCTTAGCCAAAAGACCAGGAAGTGATACACCATGTACCTATCCATCCACATTATGGTGTGTGCTTTTGTGAAGATACACGTATGCTCACCACTCTGATTTCTGCAACTCTGATTTGTGTCATATGCCAGAGAAGTCCTGACAGTGGTATTGATGCTCTATCTCGGTGACAGGGGACAATTCACTTGACAATCTTAGTCTTACTGGTTTGAGTAGTGACATTCCGTTCCCGTGTTCTCACTCAGCAGGAACCAGTAACTCGTTCTCAGAAAGAAAAAGAAAATCTCTGTTCCATGCTTGTAAACCAAGAAGCCAGTCTAAACTTCCAGCCAAAGAAGATTCATATCCCTTCATGGAATGCTGGAAGCTTTGTCACTGTTGGCTTAAAAGTGTGGTACTAGATAGGAAAACAGCAGCTACTGCTTCCGATATGAGAGCGCTCCAAAGAACCTGTCTTCCAGTAGACATTGCCAAATGGAAAGCAGGGCTCTCACATTACCTCTCTGAAAATTCCAAGAAATTCACCACACCAAACCTAACTTCACTCCTACTTCTCTGTAGTAATTGCCACCAAGAAGCCTGATTTGTCCTTCCTCGGCAAACGATGTTAAGGGATATAAAGGTGAAAAGACACAGTTTCCTGGACAATTTTACAAAAACCCTAGCCACGATGTTGGAAAGACATTCTTGCCAAGCCTTCATCCATAGATATTCCTGGTTTCCATTCTCTTCTGTGTGTTTTGAAGAAGTGTTCAAAGATTCAAGTGGGAGCCAGATTTGCAGTACTTTTCTGAGGCTCTCAAGACACTTTCCAGTCAATATGGATTGGAATCCTTGTGGAAACCAGTTGAAGTGGTGTCTCAGCTAAGGTTGCCAACAGTGTGTTCATGGTCACAAAAACATGCATGTGTTAACAACTACTCTATAGAATCCTGGTTCCGAAAAGACAAAAGTAAGTCTCTCAACCTCGCCATCAGGCGTTTCTGAATCATCCTGGTGAAGGTGACTGGTGTCCCCAGACATGACCACTCTATAGATCGGCCCTTCCTCTGCACTTACGTGGACAATTCTTAATGTGCCCATGATCCTTTTAGTTCTCGGATATTTTTGCCTGTTAAGCCTTCTACATAGGTCAACCCACCTGTCACAGGCAAAGCCCTCAGCTCCCATTTCCCCTGTAGGACTGTCCACAGAGTAACTTCCAGTGCTGATAAGTGGAGAGGAAGCTACTAAGAGACGAGAGGAGCACCTTGCCATGCTGACAAGTAAGAGTTCCTCTAAATTTCTCATTTCCTGTTATCAGTGCCTTGATATTTCCAGGACCCCATCCTTTCACTGTGAGTGGGAGTGAATGTAGCATTTATTGGCAGGTAAGAGTTGAATCAGTGGAGCATACAGAGTGCAGACAGCATGAATTAGGGACTGAGGGTCTCACCTTGGAGCACTGGAAAGAACTACTTCCTGTCCTGTCTCAGGAATGATGGGTGTATCTCACCAGGTCATTCAGTGTGCAGTGGTGACGGATACATTAGTCTGGGAAGGAATTTAAGGATCATTTGCCCAACCCTCTTGAGGATGCTGGGACTAATAAATGCTACAATCATCGTTCCATATCCAAGGGGGATTGGTTCCAGCTCACCCTGCCCCCTCCACCCTCACAGATACCAATATCCGTGGATGCCCAAGTCCCTTATAGAAAATGTACAGAGTTTGCTCATAACCTATGCACATCTTCCAATACACTTTAAATCCTCTCTAGATTATTTATAAAACTGAATACAATATAAATACTGTGTAGATAGTTACTGGCAAGTGGCAAATTCAAGTTTTTCTTTTTGCAACTTTTCTGAAATTTTTTTCCCCTGAGTATTTTCTATCCATGGTTGGTTGAACTCACAGATACAAGAGCTGCTGTAGTTATCTTCCTAAAGCTACCAGTCGGGGATTTCCTTGGTGGTCCAGTGGACAAGACTCCACACTCCCAATGCAGGGGGCCCAAGTTCCATCCCTGGGCAGAGAACTAGATGCCATGTGCTGCAACTGTGAGTTCATAGGCCACAACCTAAGATCCCACATGCTGCAATGAGGACAAAGATCCTGGCTGCGGCAACTGAGACCTGGCGCTGCCAAATACAAATGAATAAATATTAAAAATAGCAAAGCTACCGGCTGTCTGAGGAGACTGTGCCCGAAAAGCAGAACTCTGACTTTGCCTGGGTCTCTTTTCACCAGCTGACTAGGCAATCTGTATTTATAAGGAATCATGACTTATCAAAATCAGACCTTACTAGTAGCTTTCTAAATCAATCTTTTTGAAGCTTTTGATAATTTATTTTTGGTCATTGGGTCAGGAAAATGAGTTGCAATCATCTCCCGCCCAGCTCTCTGATCTAACAGCATCTTGTGGTGTGGCACTTGCCTTCCTGTCACTGTCTAGATTAAGAGGCTTTTGCATTCAAACATCCACTGTTCATGAATCAAAATTGAAGCTGAGGAAACCATACCAGCTTATCATGGTTTCCTTTTTTGAAACCCAAAAGTATTTGGATGGTTGTCCAGTACCTCTTAATCCGAGTTGGATTGTGTTCCCCAAAAAGATGCTAAAGTCTAGTCCCCAGAATCTGTGAATGTAGCCTTATTTGGAAATAGGTTCTTTGCAGATAATCAAGATGAGGTCATTAGGGTGGGCTCTATTCCTTTTTTTCTTTGCTTCATATGCAACTATTCCCTATTGTTGTTTAGCCCCCAAGTCGTGTCCAACTCTTTTGTGACTGCATGGACTGTAGCCAGCCAGGCTTCTCTGTCCATGGGATTTTCCAGGCAAGAACACTGGAGTGTCCTTATAAAAGGGGGAACTTTGGGCAGGAAGAGGGTGTGAGGACAGAAGGAGGCTGCCAAGTTAAGACAGAGGATGGGCATGATGCATCTACAAGCCAAGGAAAGCCAGTGATGTCTGGCAAACCACCAGAAGTCAGGGGGTCAAGCCTGGGGCAGATTCTCCCTCACAGCCTCAGAGGAACAAACCTGCCGACAACTCGATCTCAGGCTTCCAGCCTCCAGACTGTGAGACAATATATTTCTATTGTTCGAGTCACCCAGTCTGTAACTCTGTTGCTGCAGCTTTAGGAAGTTAATATATCTCCCAAAAGAAATATGAAATGCAGATTTCTTTTTGTGGGTTACTTCCTATGTGTTTGGTCTTTTCTTTTGCTGAAGGCAGTCTTGAGGTTACTGGCCTTAAATGTATTTGCAGAAAGGCACCCTAGACACCCTTGGTGTGATGTGAAAGTACGGATGTGAGAGTTGGACCATGAAGAAGGCTGAGCGCCAAAAAATTGATGCTTTTGAGTTGTGGCACTCTTAGAGAAGACTCATGAGAGTCCTAGAGATAGCAAGGAAATTAAACCAATCAATGCTAAAGGAAATCAACCATGAATACTCATTGGAAGGACTGCTGCTGATTCTGGAGCTCCAATACTTTGGCCACCTGATTCGAAGACCTGACTCATTGGAAAGCACCCTGATGCTGGGGAAAATTGAAGACAAAAGAAGAAGGGGGTGGCAGAAGATGAGATGGTCAGATAGCTTCACTGTCTCAATGGGCATGAATGTGAGCAAACTCCGGGAGATAGTGAAGGACAGGGGAGCCTAGCATGCTGCAGTCCATGGGATGGAAAAGAGTCAGACACTTAGATGCTGAACAACAATCCTTGGTGATCTTAAAAGGAAATGAGATTTGTAACCCTTAGTTTGTAACTATTTAAACTCTATTCTTCAGGGATTCTTTGACTTTCCAGTATTATTTCCTTTTTATTTCTAAATAGGATTCATTAAGTACTCCTAGGATTTGTCACTGTGCTGGGTTTTTAACTTGATAGACCCTCAATGCCTGATTTACTTAATACACTTAATAAGGCTCTATTTGACCTTCCGTGTTAAAGTGCTAGAAAACACTTTGTGTAGCACACAGGAAGCTTATCTAATACTAAGTCAGTGAATTACGGAAGAGGCATACATGCACACGTAGGACAGGCCAGGAGACTTTGTGGCGGCTAGATCTGACATCACTGTGTTTTAATTCTTTAACGAGTAGAGACCGTTTTGTTCTTTGCAGAGTTTTCTGTTATTTTCTAGAATATTTCAGGGTTGAGGCAAAGACTTTGTGATATTATTTAATTATATATGGAGAAAAGCTACCCGCTAAATATTAATAAATTGGGAACATATGATCAACTTTTTGACATTCATACATGCTTTTAGGGGAGTGAGGGAAAGATAGCAGTGGAGGTTGTATAGTGATGTAATTCCTAACACCAGGTAGAAAATTGTAAAACAGAAGCTAGCGTGTTTACTTGACTCAGAAATCTAAGAAGACCAAATTACATCTGCTACTCAGAGAGGTTTATGGAAGACTACCTAAAGGGACTGAAATTGACAGCATTTAACAGGCAAGAGTTGAATCACGTGCCTCCACGGGATACCTCGCTGGCCAGTGCAATAGGTTTCCCCCGGAGAGGATCTTTCAGGACCCCCTGCATGTGCCATGACAGGCCCGGCCGATTCAGGCTGAAATAACCAAGAGGAAAGCAGAGATTGAACATACACAGGCTTTATCCGCCAAAGCCTTATTTAAGCTTGTCTTTCAAAAAAAATAAGCAAATCTTTCTGGAATTAACAGCTCATATATTTCCTGAGAATCTTTCTTGGGTTGTTTTTTTTTTTAATAGTAATTGAAAAATGATATTACATTGAAATTTAGCCTCTGGTTAGTGTACTGCAAAAACTTTGCTTTAGGCAAGATAGAAGGCATGAAATATGATACCTACAGGTCATGCAGGGGCCTGGGGCTCTTGGCTCTCCTATCTCAACTCATCCACTGCCCTTCCATCGCCTCCTGTCAGCCACCTGACCCCGTCCTCCTGAGAGGTGACAGCCTGGCCCGTCTCAAGGCCTTCCCACACGCTTTGGGCTCAGGCCCCACCTGGGATTGCCAGATAAGAGACCCAGTCAAATTCAGATTTCAGAGAAACAACAAATACTTTCTTTGTGGAAATGTGTTCCAAGTATTGCGAACTTCTACTACAAAAATTACTTGTTTATTGAAAGCCTAACCCACTTCACTCATCACCTGGCTGCCTCAGGTTCATCCTTCAGGTGATTTAAATGTCACTCTCTCAAAGATACCCACTCCAGGCACCAGATAAAGTAGGTTATTCTATTATTCTCCTCCAGACAACAGAATTAGCCCTCACCTCATCTACATTCCTTCGTAACTAGATTCTTATTTTTGTGTTTATTTGATTCAAGTCTGTCTTCGCCATGAAGGCAGGGATTTATGCCTCTTGTCTGCTGAAATAATGTCCAGTGCCTGGCCCTTATTAGACAATAAATATTGAATCATTGAATGGATGAGTGGATAGATGAATGGGGAAGGGAAAGTTAAACTGAGACAATGCCCTTGTCTTGCCTTCCTTCTAATCTGTTTAATAGCATAGCTAATGGTTTAAACAGGTTTGCAGAAAAAAATGAGATTCTTCAGGAAGTAAATGTAATTTTCACAGGGTATGTTGAAAGTAGTGTTGAAGCAGATCATGTCGTGTGTAATTACATGTTAGAAAGTAGATGTTCAAAGTATTATATATGAACCAGGGCTTCATCTCATTCATATAATTTTGCTAATAGATCTGCTGTTTGTTCTAAGATAGAATTCTGAATAGAAAGGTTATTAGCTCCAATTCAGTTGTTAAAATGGTCAAATTGAAACCATCACCATTTCTATCCATTCATTGGAGAGTGAGCTGCAAATAGCTCGTTCAGTTGGACATGTAAACCCATCTAGTAAGTGGCAAAATGTGTCTTATACAAGACTTTTTGAAAAAGAAAATAGTCATAATGTTTCATGGAAAATGTCAGCTTCTCCTCAGCTACAAGAACTAAGTAACCAAAATGGCTCATGCTTTTAGAGGAAATAGCTTCAAAATCACGTACACAGAAAAACAGCAAAGATTTTTCTCCTACTGCCGATAGCTCTAGCAAGATGCAGATTTTCTAATTAAGAGTCCAAGATCAAGTTCTGACTGTTTTGTGGGGTTTTTTCCTTCTTAATGACTCGTTACTAAATATTGGATTGCGGTTGTTGCTTGAAGAACAGTTTCAGAACTGACAGGTTAGGGTTGGATCAACTCAGAGGAAATGAAGAGAATGGTTGGACCAACAGTTTTGATGGAATATTGGCATGAGTTTAATTTACTGGAGGATGGTTCAATTTCACTTCTTCTTAGCTTTGTAGTCATGTGACTAGGACTGTAAATTGGATATCATTCAACAGTTGCCATTTACATATTCCCCCTTTTTTAAATAATACCACAACCAGCTGTCAGTTAAATAAAAATCTCTTATTTTAATCCATTTTTACAGGATAATGACTTCATCACTGACTCTACCTATTTTATAGTTTTTTGATAATATCACAAACGTATACAGTAAAAGATAGAAATGCATGTATCTAAAGTTTCCAAACACATTTGCTTTACCTTTTTTAAAGCTGTCAGCCTCTATTCAGTGTAATTCTTGAAGGAAATAGGAGTAAGGAAAAATTATGAACATATGTCACAAATAATTGCTGAATGTTTTTATATAGTGTTATATATATACATATATATATATACATACAACACACACATATACAAAAGATAGCACTTATACTTGGCATACAACATATATGGTATATGGCACATAAGGTATACCAAAAAGTACTAATAAGATTGGATTATGAACTGATTCACTTTGCTGTACAGCATAAACTAACATAACATTGTAAATCAACTATATACCAATAAAAATTAATTTTAAAAAAGGAAAAAGTTAGATCATGTTTAAGCCACAATCTGTGATCCGTCTAGTCAAAATATGCAGAATCCCAAACATGTATTTTTATTTTCTATTCAGTTCATTTCAGTTGCTCAGCCATGTCCAACTCTTTGCAACCCCATGGACTGCAGCATGCCAGGCCTCCCTTGTCCATCGCCAACTCCCAGAGTTTACTCAAACTCATCGCCATGGAGTTGGTGATGTCATCCAACCATCTCATCCTCTGTCGTCCCCTTCTCCTCCTGCCTTCAATCTTTCCCAGCATCAGGGTCTTTTCCAATGAGTCAGCTCTCCACATCAGGTGGCCAAAGTATTGGAGTTTCAGCTTCAGCATCAGTCCTTCCAATGAATATTCAGGACTGATTTTCTTTAGGATTTTCTATTATTATGCTTTAAATAGGGCAGAATTGCATTTTTTCCAAATATTCATCCAAAATGCATTGACATTGATATGGTGGTTCTGTGTTTCTTAATTCACTTGAACAAGCTGGTCCAAAATTCCAAAATGAACTTGAAAAAATTGCACCCACTTGCGGGAGAAGGCGATGGCACCCCACTCCAGTACTCTTGCCTGGAGAATCCCATGGACAGAGGAGCCTGGTGGGCTACAGTCCATGGGGTCGCAAAAGAATCAGACATCACAATGAGCAAGCAACAGCAAAGTGGTCTGTAGACAGAAAAAATTAAATCACACATAGAGGCAGAAGGCCTTCAGGACTACACGATATTTTTCACATTTTTAAAACCAGACAGTTCAACTGTTTAGAAAATGACCTCAAAGCAAATCATCATACTTTTAGGGCTGTGATGGAAGTCGTTACCCTGTCTGCCACCCTGAACACACTGACGGTGGCCTGGTATCACAGGAACATTGATAAGGTCAGCCTGGCATTTCTGGGTTCCCGTCTTTGTCACCACAGTAAGCGGCTTTGGGCTCAGGATTCCACGCGTCTTTTCTCTCCAAGTTGCAGGAGATAAATGGAAGTCTTCTTTCAGCATTGTGGCAACCTGAAGGACATGTTCTTTGAGCTTTGCTTTGTAACTTTTAACATCCATTTACTTTTTAGTTAGTAAGTCCAAGGACCAAATTAGGTGAAGTACTTGGTAGTGCTTGTTCAAGGAAGTTGAGGACCATTGACATAAGTGTTTTCTGAAAAATCAATAGTTGAGATGTGTCTCCACATAAGATGTAAGCAACTCGGAGGAGGGGAGTGTGTGTGTCTTTGTGATTGAGATGAAGTTTCTATGTATGCCATCTATGTTCAGCAGACAAGTACTTTCACACAGAGAAAATTCTTTAACCTCATGACGAGGACACATTTTTCTTTGCAAATTAGCAAATAGATTTAATGTGAAAAGTGTTACTGTTTTTGCTGAAATGACACAGCTGCTTGCAAAATGAATAGATGCTGACTTTTAAAAATCTTTTTTAGTGATTAACAATACATTCATATGGTTTGAAAACAAATAACATAGTATATAATGAAAGGCCTCCTTTCTGTCCCCGTGCACCCTATTCTCACCCACTCATCCATGCCTGTTGTGTTTTTCTTCCTGAGTTTTGAAAGTGTTCCTTATATTTGAAAAATATATCAGCACTTTTGAAAATATGTTAGTCTCTCAGTCGTATCCGACTGCGACCCCATAGACTGTAGCCCATCAGGCTCCTCTGTCCACGGGATTTTCCAGACAAGAATACTGAAGTGGGTTGCCATCCCCTCCTCCAGGGGATCTTCCCCGCCCAGGGGATCGAACCCTGGTCTCCTGCATTGCAGGCTTTGAAAATATGTGAAATCTTAAATTGTGATAAAAAGTATTGGTTGGATTTTTAAATTTCCTGACTCGGTATTTTGACTTCTAAGTTATAATTCTTTGTTAAAATATTTAAAATTATGTACCTGTGTGAACTTAAAGTAATCCTTTTCAAAGGGAAGTGAAATGAATCAAGTTGGGCTTGTTTTATTTGGAAAGTATTGAAGTGGGATTTCCACTAGGTGGCACT
>NW_011494797.1:773889-790575 GCF_000754665.1 Bison bison bison | reverse complement strand
CCCCCCCCCCCCCAACCCCCGCCCCATCTTCAGACACAGTCTGCTAATTAGCACAGTTACTATGGAGACTTCCAAGGTCACACAGAGGGAAAGCCCTCCTTATTTTTTCCCCTCTAAAGAATGAGTGTCCTGCTCATATTTCTGCTCTATGCGCTATGGATGACCTTCCAAGTGGAGTGAAATTGTTGTGGTCTTCTGTTCACACTGGGAGGTTATATTATATGAAGTTTGTACACAGATTAGACAGGATCATGACAACTGTTACTTTGATCTGGGAAAAAACCCTGGGTGAGTTGAATTTTTTTATAGAGAAATTCCCTATAGAACAAAAATGATCTGGAACGTGACTGGTAGGTCTCTCAGGATCTTAATGTCCATCCAATAACCAAAAGCTTTTAAACACGCTTTACTGATATTATCTCTCTTAAGCATTGGTATAGCCTCTCTGCTATGGAGGGATCAAAGTGCATGAGGCATTCTGATTTCACACCCTCCATGAGTCAAGTAGAGCATTATAGATGTGTGTATAATAGTAATCTGGGCATTTCCATTTGCCACTCAACCCTGTCACAAAGTCAAAAAGATGAGCAGCAGGCAATAGGAGAAGGAAAAAAGAAACTTATGCTGAGATAGAAGAAAGCTAGAAATACACTCACTAACTTTTAAAAAATATTTATTTATTTGGCTAACCTGGGTCTTAGTTCCTGTGTGTGAGATCTTTAGTTGGGACGTGCAAGCTCTTAGTTGTGGCATGTGGGATCTAGTTCCCTGACCAGGGATAGAACCTGGGCCCCCAACAGTGGTAGCAGAGAGTCTTAGCCACTCGACCACCAGGGACGTCCTACACTAGTTAACTTTTTATTAGATGTATTTGATCCTGCAATTAAGTAGTTTCTTGTGCATTAATTTATCAGCCATTTGTTGCCCATTTATTGTGCCTGGCACTGTGCTGGTTGCCATGCACATAAAGCTAGATTAGATTAAAACTGTGTTTCAAGCCTGATGAGAAAGTGAACTTTCATCCAGAATCCTTTCTTAATCAAACTCCTGTCTTCCTTACAGGGATTACTCTGACTCAGCCATGTATCATTTTATACACCTCTCTCTTCCACTTTCTCTCATCTGCATCAAAATCTCACTCAAATTTACCTCTTTTAAGACACCGTCTAGGAATCCACCTGCAATGCAAGAGACATGGGTTCCATCCCTGCATTGGGAAGATCTCTTGGAGGAGGGCATGGCAACCCACTCCAGTATTCTTGCCTGGAGAATCTCCATGGACAGAGAAGCCTGGAGGGGTGGGCGAGGCGGCTAGAGTCCTTGGGGTCACAAAGAGTTGGACATGACTGAGCAACTAAGCACAGCACAAGACACCTTCTAACACAGAATACTTCCTTAAGCCACATACTCTATTGCATTTGTCATTTGTAAAAGTGTTTACATGTCACCTAAACCTGGAGATAGGTCACGTGAGTGTCAGTTCACCTGCTCAGAATGATTTCAAGCTCTTGAAAACGATGTCTTCTGGGTCTCTTGCACACATAGTATGACCTCAGGTCTCATTGACTGAAATACCATTTTTGATGATTTATTAGGAGAAACAAACAAAAGCCCGCATGGTAAGACCCTTTGGGGAATGAGACTAGTGAGTCAGAGGGCATCATCTCATCCTTGGGGGCTCCTTCCAGTGACAGCTGTCCAGTGGGACGCGGATGACATAGGAAGGCTTCAGGCTAGTGCCCAGGTCATGCCAACTGTAGAGGTGATCATTTGCGCCTCTGGCTTTTAGAAGTAATGATAATGCTCAAGTGGCCCAGATTCCTGTTTCCCAGTGAAATGTGTTTAAAGAGAAGTAAGAGGGTTGGGGAGATAGAAAAAGGAAAAGAAAAAGAAGACCCAACATCCTCAACTATCTGCTACTGCTTTCCTTATGAAGTTGTTGGGGGTTTTTTGTTTGTTTGTTTGATGGTTCTTCCCCCAAAGTGGGAGGAAAGTGAGAGAAGACAGGTAAGAGGCATTCTCTTCTCAAATGACTCTAAGGAAAATTTTCCCTCCCGTGATGCTGGCAAGTGAGTTCTGAGTGCCCGTTCTCGGGACTCCACGGAGTCAAGGAGAGCTCTTCATCCCTAGGGGATACCATGAGTCAAGGTGAAGCATTGGAGGGAAAAGCCCTTGAGATGAAATGCACTCCTGGCTGCAGAGAACAGGGAAGATACTATAGGGTTGTTTTCTTTAAAAGCACCAAAGCCTCTTCATACTGTTCATGGGGTTCTCAAGGCAAGAACATTCATTGGAAGGACTGATGCTGATGCTGAAGCTGAAGCTCCAATACTTTGGTCACCTGATGTGAAGAGCTGACTCATTGGAAAAGATCCTGATGCTGGGAAAGATTGGAGGCAAAAAGAGAAGGGAGAGACAGAGGATGAGATGGTTGGATGGCATCACTGACTCAATGGACATGAGTTTGAGCAAACCCTGGGAGATGGTGAAGGGCAGGGAAGCCTGGCATGCCGCAATCCATGGGGTTGCAAAGACTCGGACATGACTTAGCGACTGAACAACAACAAAGCCTCTTCAGGACAAGCTATCAATATTGTCATCCAAGCTAAAATGTAAGAGAAAATCCAAAGAACTACCTGATGCTTCTCCATGCCTGGTGGACTGTGCCTTCCTCGGGCGAGTGTAGCAAAGAAGGGGCAGAGATATACAGTTCTGAACACGATTGTGCCTGCTTCTGCTTCAACCTCTTCCATTCTTCAACTATGCACGAGGGTCTCCTGCATTGTATTCTTTAGTCCTCATAGGTGGAGAAGAGTGCAGTCTTTCCTTGCAAATGATTTCCCCAGCATTTCTTTTCCCTTATTATATCTCTGTGGGCTTGGTTGAATTTAACCAAGCACTCGTCCACACCAAGTGAATTCCTTTTATAATCTGATATGCCAGGCATGCATAGGGATTGATCACAATGGATACACTATAACAGTTATTTCCTTTGGCCATCAAACTGCAAATATCTTAAAACCAAATCCCATCATAATTGGTGTTTACTGGGGATGACAGGCAGTAAGTGGTGGTGTGATTCTAATGAATGAAGTGAAAGTCACTCAGTCGTGTCCGACTCTTTGTGAACTCATGGACTATACAGACCATGGAATTCTCCAGGCCAGAATACTGAAGTGGGTAGCTGTTCCCTTCTCCAGGAGATCTTCCCGACCCAGGAATCGAACCCAAGTCTCTCGCATTGCAGGCAGATTCTTTACCAGCTGAGCCACAAGTGAAACCCAATTCTAATGAGAGGGAGATGTAAACATGCATCTGGAACTATCCCTGCTCTTAAGACACATATTGTCAAAGTAGGGGGCTTCCCAGATGGCTCAGTTCTAAAGAGTCTGCCTGCCAATATAGAAGATGCAGGGGACGCAGGTTCGATCCCTGGGTCGGGAAGATCCCCTGGAGAAGGAAATGGCAACCCACTCCAGTTTTCTTGCCTGGAAAACCCCATGGACAAAAGAGCCTGGCAAGCTACAGTCCATGGAGTCTCAAAGAGTTGGACACAGCTGAGCATGCACACAGTCAAAGTAGAACTAAATAATGCCTTGTGGTAGGCTGTGACTCGAGACACTGTGTATTCTAGAAATTTTGAGGAAGACTTAGTTACCCAGGTAAGAAACCTCACAAAAGGCAGGAGAACTTGGCCTGAGCCTCAAAAAATGAACACAGATCTCAGTGACAGGCTGGAAAAATCATTCCAGGTGGATGAATGGTGTGACTAGACTGGTTTTAGTGGCGTCTACAAAGACTGTGGGGAAATAGTGGGCAAGAAACTGGAAACGTGGATTGAGGCCAGATAGTGGAAGGAAACTAAGGCGCTTGGACTTTATCCTGGTGGTAATGAAGAGATAATGAAGATTTTTAATTAAGGGTTTGGCATGATTAAATGGTGTTTTAGGAAGATTACTGTGGCAGCGGTGAATTGAAGGGGGAGAAACAAGTAGGCGATTAGTTAGGAGGCTATTATAATCACCCAAGCTTGAAGCAGCAGGGGTCTGGAGGCAATGGGAATTGAAAGAAAGGGTGGAGTGTGAGAGATAGTGCAAGGGAATGTCCAACGTGCCTTGAGGACTCATGAGTCTTCAGGACAAAAGGAAGGAAGGTGGCTGTGAGCACCAAATCAGGGAATCAGGAGGGGGAGTCATTTAGTAGAAGAGGGGAGGTTGGAGCACTGAGTTAGCCGAGCCTGGGGCTATCTACAAACGTCCAAGTTCAGGTGTCCAGCAGGTGGGTGGAGATGCAACACAGTGTGGCTCAGGAGAGCGGCCAGGCTGGGGACCTGCGTTTTCTCTTTTATTGATTCAATCTGACTTCTTTCTCCAGAGAGCACTGAAATTCAATGCCTAAGCAATTAGGATAGACAGTGTGTCTTATAGGATGTGTGCCTACATATCAATAGGAAGGAAGAATTAGGTCATTCTTTGAATATTTTAAACTTCTGGGAAAGCACTTTTTAAATAAATCACCCAAATATTTCAAATGAATGTTTTTTTTAAAGCTAAATTTCCCAGATAATATTCCCAAATGTTCACAGTTCTTCCTTCAGGGAGGCTCAACCTTTAACGTCTAATAGAGTTCAATTACAGAGTAATTTCCATGTTGAACATGGTGGCGATTGCGCTATCTGCGTGGAGCTGTGTAGCAGCTCTGTGATGCCAGATGAACGGCACAAGGGGCCCGTAAGCCTCGTAGGCCCTCTGCCTAATTCTCTAATGCAAATTATAGAGAAGAGAGGTTCCCAGGTTTCATTTATCAGGAAAGTGCGTCCTTCTAGCAAAAGGAATCAGAGGGAAGAGGCACGCCTGTCCTTTAAGGCGTGCTGTGCAACCTGCGCAGCTGGCCGCCCAGAGCTCCAGCAGACCAAATGCCAGCCAGCCCTTTCCTTCAACAAGTAGGACGTTCTGGATAAAAATGTGACCAGGGCGTGGTCCAGGGGTTAAGAACCACCTGTCTGAGCAGGGGCCACAGGTTTGATCCCTAGTCTGGGAAGATTCCACATGCCTGCAGACAACTATGACTGTGCCCCGCTACTAGAGAAAGCCCGCTGGCCATAACAAAGACCCAGGGCAGTCAAAAATAAAAATTTTAAATTAAAAAAAAAATGTGACCAGGGCGGAAATAAAACAGCTTTGGACTTCATCCTTGGGTATGTGGACTCAGCTGCCAAAATCCTCCCCATACAACTCAGACCTTAGTGGTCATTGTTTGAGTTTTGCTATGAAATTCAAGGCACTGAACAAGTCAATCAAATCAGTCACTCTCTGTAAATCAAGGGAAAAAGTTTTTAAAACCTGGTAAGTGGTAAACAATTGGCTTTCAAATCCAGAAGAATGGCTCCTCTTAGTTCACAAATGCATCTGAATAGCACTTGCACGAGACTTCATGAGACTTACAAGGGGTAATTTGAAGGCTCTGCTGCCATCTGTGAGCCCCTGGTGTTTTTAAGATGGGGGCGCTCATGAGTGGGATCCCTGAGTTGTAACTCCATGGAGTTATAATCACCATGTCTGGTTGTCATCTGTCCACAAAGAGCTTAAACTCCTGTCCACTGCCTTGATTCCACCATCGGAGCTCGTTCCTGCCCTCGTGCAGAGGTATGCTCCACTGATGTGCTGGGAGACTTTGCCAGCATTTTGAATCATTTCTAGTTAGACCACGGCAGTGATGACATGAATTTTTAACTGAAGCCCAAGCAGCTGCCCAGGACCTGCCGGAAACCTGGCAGAGGATATTGAGATTTCTTGGGTATCACCATTTCCTCACCCCTACTCCTCCTTACTCAAGAAGCATCTGACTTTAGCAGACACTCAGATTTCTCTGGCATCCCGTCTCATCACTTCATGGCAAATAGATGGGAAGAAAATGGAAACTGACAGATTTTATTTTCTTGGGCTCCAAAATCACCGCAGATGGTGACTGCAGCCATGAAATTAAAAGATGCTTTCTCCTTGGAAGATAAGCTATGACAAACCTAGACAGCATATTAAAAAGCAGAGACATCACTTTGTTGACACAGGTCTGTATATTCAAAGCTATGGTTTTTCCTGTAGTCATGTGCAGATGAGAGAGTGAGTGAGTGAGTGAGTGAAGTCCCTCAGTCGTGTCTGACTCTTTGGGACCCCATGGACTGTAGCCTACCAGGCTCCTCCATCCATGGGATTTTCCAGGCAAGAATACTGGAGTGGGGTGCCATTTCCTTCTCCAGCAGTTGAGAGAGTCAGACTATAAAGAAGGCTGAGTGCTGAAGACTTGATGCTTTCGAACTCTGGTCCTGGAAAAGACTCTTGAGAGTCCCTTGGATAGCAAGAACATCAAAACAGTCAATCTTAAATCAGTCCTGAATATTCATTGCAAGGACTGATGCTGAAGCCAAAGCTCCAATACTTTGGCCACCTGATGTGAAGAGCCAACTCATTGGAAAAGACCCTGATGCTAGGAAAGACTGAAGGCAGGAGGAGAAGGGAGTGACAGAGGATCGGATGGTGGGATGGCATCACCAACTCAATGGACCTGAGTCTGAGCAAACTCTGGCAGATAGTGAAGGACACGGAAGCCTGGCATGCTACAGTCCATGTGGTCACAAAGAGTCAGACACGACTGAGTGACTGGACAACAGATTTCTCAATCTTAGGTATTGTTCAGCAATTAACAAGGGATTCCATCTAGGCATTCTGCTTTATTTGTGGTCAAACCTTTTCACTGGCAGATAATAGATAATATTAAGTAATCAAGAAGTTTACCACACACCCCAGACAGACTGGGTCAGTTCAAGAGGCACTCCTTCCTTCTCCACCCTCATAAGATAATGCATTATCAGTAGAGCCATGTTTTAAATACAAGGTGGTGAGATTAGATGACTTTAAGGGCCTTTCCAACGCTGAGATCTTCTGTTGTCTTTTGATTAAGATGAATGTAGTTGCACATTGTGCATGATTCCATGGATCTCTACTCAACTCAACATCGCCTTTGACCTTCCCAGTAATGACCTCAGTCCTTGATTTGGGGAAGCCCTTATCAGTAAATGTCTGCTGGTTACTACAACTTTCAACCAAATAGGGGAGGCACATACATGAACACACACATTTAATTTAAATTTTAGCTCAGTTGATCCCAAATTTTCTGATATCCCTAAGATTTATTGTTCTCCATATTTAAACAATGACTTTTATATTCCAGTATTAAAGTACATACACCTGTATATGTCTTTGCTTGCTAACAATCATTCCTAAGCATTCCTAATCATTCCTAAGAAGACATTATGTAAAGAAATCTAATCGTGGTTAATTCAAGTTTGCTAAGGTTGATAGTTTGGTCTTAGTTCCCCTTCAGCAAAAAAAAAAAAAAAGACAAAGGTCAAAAAAATAATCTTTTTTACAGTAGTTCTTAGTTGTGTCAACTACAAATGAAAATAAATTCTGAATTTCTCTTTTATTAATATGTTGCCCTTTTTTGTGTGTCAGAAATAGAAACGGGAGAGGGCTGGAATGTGATCTTGATATATGGGTTTACTGCTCTTTCTACCAACTGCTGAATTATTATCATTTCACAGAAATTACATCTGAAAGGGAGGCATGTGTCTTTAAATCGAAAGATTCCTAATGAATAACCTTTGCTAAAACGATTAGTAATTTCTCCAAGCGGTGAGCTTATAAATACTCAGTTCCAAGGATCTATATAACCCTTTCATTCTTCTTTAGTACTGTCGCACGCTGAACAGAAAACACAGGGGGGATGTCTACAATGCAGGAAACACATTCTGTTTTACTAGGGATCAAGAAAAAGAAAAGGGGGGGAAAAACCAACCAACTAGTTACTGGGGGGTGAGGGGAGAAGAGTGGAGGGTGGGGGTGGGATGGAGCTACTGTTAAGTCCTTAAATTAACAAAAATGAATTCCCCAGTGGTGCCCCTATCCATTAACTCTATCAGAAAGCTGCTCCGCAGGCAAATTTAACTTCAGGAAGTGACTTAGGACTGGGAAGAATAGGCCACAATATTTCATCAAATGCAGCAAAAACAAATTACCTCAGACTCAGGAACCCTGAGACCACTCTCTGGGAGTGTGTGTGCTTGAAGGGGAAGGAAACTGCTTTCTCAAGGAGCGGTGGCTGGCTTCCCAGCTCCCTTACACTCACCTTGGGAGGGGACCTCATAAATCCCAAACTGGCAGCCACTGGGCGTGCCCCGCTGGCTCCCGAAGGCGACTCAGATACTCCTGCTGGGAAGTGGACCTGGCTTGCTTTGAGTCTGATGAAGATGAGGGTGATTTTCGTGTCTGCTCGGAATCCCTGGGAAACCTTGATGAGCAGGTTCGTCAGAGTCAGCTGCAGGCTTTAAAGTTCCAGCAGGATAGGAGTGGATTGCAAATGGCTCTGGAAGTTCCCCCACTGTTCCACTTTCTAGTATTTAAGGGGGATTCCCTTCTGGCTCAGACCATAAAGAGGTAGAGAATATGCCTGCAATGAGACCTGTGTTCAATCCCTGGGTCGGGAAGATCTCCTGGAGAAGGGAATGGCTACCCGCTCCAGTATTTAAGAGACTCCTCTAGGTTGTTTTATCGCCTTGTATTCCAGGAAGGGTCTCCCCTGGACCCAAGACAGAAGAGCCATCCTGCATCCTCCTGCCCTCCCAGTCTCTAATGATAACCAGGTCATCGCCTGCTGCTGCTGCTGCTGCTGCTAAGTCACTTCAGTCGCGTCCGACTCTGTGCGACCCCATAGACGGCAGCCTACCAGGCTCCCCCGTCCCTGGGATTCTCCAGGCAAGAACACTGGAGTGGGTTGCCATTTCCTTTCTTCGATGCATGAAAGTGAAAAGTGAAAGTGAAGTCGCTCAGTTGTGTCTGACTCTTAGTGACCTCATGGACTGCAGCCTGCCAGGCTCCTCCGTCCATGGGATTTTCCAGGCAATAGTACTGGAGTGGGTTGCCATTGCCTTCTCCGGTCAGCACCTAGTGGGTGGAGAAAAGCAGGATGTTACGGTGGTTAAGGTCATGGACCCTGAAGACTGCCTGTCTGGGCTCTAACCCTGGCTCTATGACTTAAGAGTCATGGCACCTTGGCCTCGGGACTTAACCCTGTGCTTTGGTTTTCCCATCTGTAAAAGAGATACATTCATTCATTCATTTATTCATTTTTCTAAGTGTTTGTTCAATATTCTTCCCTGGTGGTTCAGATGATAAAGAGTCTTCCTGCAATGCAGGAGACCAGGTTTGATCCCTGGATCAGGAAGATCCCTTAAAGGGGAATGGCTACCCATTCCGGTTTTGTTGTCTAGGAAATCCCATGGACAGATGAGCCTGGCAGCTTATAGTCCATGGAGTTGCAAAGTGTCAGACACAACTGAGCAATTAACACTAACTTCAATATTCTAGGCACAGGGGTAAATAAAACGTATGAAGTCTTTGCTCTCATGGAGTTTGCATTATTGTAGGGAGAAAGGCAATAAACAAATAAATGAAGATGTATCAGATAGTAATAAGTGCATCGAAGAGAATTAAAATAGGTTTATGAGGTAGAGTGTCACATGGCTGCTTAGCAAAATCCTCTCTGAAGAGACGACCAGAGTGAGAAGTCAACCACGAGAAGATCATGGGGAAGAGCTCTCCAGGCAGTGGAAACAGCAACCACTAATTCTGATGCAGGATGAGCTTGGTGTGTCCAAGTTAGAGAAGGGCCAGTGCTCCTGGAGCATGTGGGCAAGCAGGAGAGACAAGGAAGTCAGGCCAGAGAACAGGATGCTAGTGGCTGGCAGAGCAGGGCATGTGAATGAATATGACATGATATTTCTATCTGAATATGGTAGAAACCATGATCTGATCTTCACTGACTGTGCTGTCTGCAGGACAAGAGTGGAAGCAGAGAGCCTAGTCCGGACACTGCAGCAGTGACTTAGGTAAGAGGGGAGAGGAGCTGGAGAGAAGTGGGGAGATGCTGGGTATGTTTGGGGAAAAGAGGCTGGAGAAGTTAGGGGTTTGGAGCTAGAGACTGAAAGACAGGGTGCCTTCTAGGACTCGGGGCTTGAGCAACCAGGGACTGTAGGTGGTAGTGTCTTTCATTGCGATGAGAAGGACTGGAGGGAAAAGCAGGTCAAGGTGGGAGAGGATCAAAAATTTGGTTGGAACATGATGCTTGAGATGCCTATTAGATGTGCAAAGAGAGAGAAATACCGGGCAGAACACTGGATAAAACAAGTCTGAGTTCTGGGGACTTATCTGGGCTGCTGCCTTGAGGACCGCAAGAGTCTGTGTGGATTCCTGCAGCTTGGGACCGGACGAGGTCATCTGAACAGGGACTGCAGAGGGAGGAGATAAGAAGGTAGAGGTGGGAGGGAGGAGGAGAAGCAGCCTGGAGACGGATGGAAAGGCAGGGTGGGAAGAAAAAAGAAGGGTCTGGAGTCTGAAAGCCCAGAGGAGAGAGCGGGCAGCGGTGTAAAATGCCACCGAGGGCTGAGCAGCACGGGGACTGGGAGCTGACCTTTGCTTGGGTGTGCCACATTGAGGTTGTGGGTGATTCCTGGCGAAGCATCAGTGGAGGGGGGAGGGCACCTGCTAGTGTGCAGTGGACTGGGGCAGCAGAGGATCGGGTCTAATTATAAGCAAGTCTGCAGCCAGTGGGGAAAGGCAGAACATGGTGTTGGTAAAGATCACTGTGGGAACTGAGGCTCTACAACGGGGTTCTTTTCATGAAAAATCATACAGGGCTTCTCTGGTGGCTCAGTGGTAAAGAATCTGCCTGCCAATGCAGGAGACACGGGTTTGATCCCTGATCCGGGAAGATCCCACATGCCAAAGGGCAGCAAAGCCCATGCGTGCCACGACTATGAGCCTGTGCTCTTGAGCCCCGGAACTGCAACTACTGAAGCCCATGTACCGAGAGCCCGTGTTCTGCAACAACAGAAACCACTGCAATGAGAAGCCCGCGCCCTGCCACCAAGACGAGAGAAGGCCCACGCAGCAGTGAAACCCGGAGCGCCATAAACAGAAATCAATAAGTCTTTTCAAAAAAGAAAAATCACACAGAGTTAATACAAAGGAGGTGTGACTGTAACTATCTATTTAGAATGAGAAATCATAAGTTATAAACTTGAAAAGTCTGACAAATCCCATATACAACAAAATACAGACAAATAACATTTTTATAAACACCAGATGCACCTCTATATTTTGCCTTCTTTTTTGGTCTAGATACACTTGTTTATATGATAATGATTTTTATATAGAATATACACATACACATACATACAAGTCAACCTCTTCACTTACCCTCTATCAATACATATTTCATAGTGGCTAGAGTTCACTAAAGTCACTGGTGGATTATTTTTCTTTTAATTTTACTGGTGGGATTTTGAGTACTATTTGTTAATAGGAGTATAAAAATCTGTTCTCCACTATCACCTGGGGCCTCAACTACAGAAGTTGAGTCAAAGAGGTCAACCAAAGCCTTCAAAATACGCTGCAAATCACAGCTCGGGAGAGTCCTCTTTGATACCCTATTACACCAGGGTTTCTCAGCCTTACAGTCCTGACAGTGGGGGCCAGATAGCGCTTCGCTGTCGGAAGCTGTCTTGTGCATTGCAGGATGTTCAGTGAGTCCTGTTTTCTACCCACTAGATGCCAGTAGATGACCAAAAATGTCTCCAGACATTGCCAAAAGAAAGCCACTGTGTCACACTGATTGTGTGTGGTCCTGGGCTGATCTTTCCCTGTTGTGAACGTGTGGCCCAGGATTATCTGGCTGAGGCTTGGCCTTTATCTCTAGGAGAAGTTGCGTAGGGATGACGATGCCATGGCACCTCTCTGCCCTCTTGGCATCTCAGAAAATGCAAAGCCAGAGCACATAGCACACAGAAAAACTCAGATTTCTTGGTAGACAAACCCTAGAGTGACATATATTATAGCCACAGAACCTTGACGAGTAAGGCGTTGAGTGTAAAAACCCTCAGCTAATGGATGATTAGGACTAAGGTATAACTGGTGAAAGCTGAACTAATTCTTTTTTTTTAAATAACAAAAGCAAACATTATTTTAGGCAGAGAGTGCATTTAACAAACTTGTTACTCTAAGAAGTGTGTGCAAGTTTAAAACAAATTACTTCTAAGAACTGTTTAACAAATGTATGACTAGTGTTAAGATAAAGAGGTTGATATGGAAGGCAATGGTACCCCACTCCAGTACTCTTGCCTGGAAAATCCCATGGATGGAGGAGCCTGGTAGGCTGCAATCCATGGGGTCTCAAAGAGTCGGACACGACTGAGCGACTTCACTTTCACTTTTCACTTTTCACTTTCATGCATTGGAGAAGGAAATGGCAGCCCACTCCAGTGTTCTTGCCTGGAGAATCCCAGGGATGGGGGAGCCTGGTGGGCTGCTGTCTATGGGATCGCACAGAATCGGAAACGACTGAAGTGACTTAGCATGGACATTTGAAGGGAGTATCTTAAAACTTCCTGACTTAGAAGAGACAACCAAATCAAATGTCATACGTACCATTTCACACTCACTAGAATTGCAAGAGAGCTTCCCTGGTGGCTCAGACAGTAAAGAATCTGTCTGCAATGCAGGAGACCCAGGTTCTATCGCTGGGTCAGAAAGATCCCTTAGAGAGGGAAATGGCAACCCACTCCAGTATTCTTACCTGGGGAATCCTATTGACAGGGAAGCCTGGCGGGCTACAGTCCATGGGGCTGCAAAGAGTCAGACACGACTGAGCAACTAACACTTTCACTTTTTTCAACATAGCAAGAATCAAAGAAACTGAAAATAACAAAGTGTTGACAAGGCTGTGGAGAAATTGGAACCTTCATACACTGATGGCAAGAATGCAAAATGATGCAGTCACTGCAGAAAGCAGTTTGGAAGTTCCTCAAATGGTTAAACACATAGTTACCCTAGCACTCATCGATTCCATTCTGGATACCCAAGATAATTAAAACATAAGTTCATGCAAAAACTTGTACATACATGCTCATACAAGCGTTATTCATAATAGCTTGAAAGTGGAAACAGGCCAGATGTCCATCAACAGATGAGTGGGTAGATAAAATACATACATATGGTCGGTTATTATTGAGCCATAAAAAGGAAAATGTGACAGGGATAAACCTCGAAAGCATTATGCTGGATGGAGTAAGCCAGACACAAAAGGCTACATATTGCATGATTTCATTTATATAAAATGGACATAAGAAACAAATCCAGAGAAATAGAAAGTGGATTAATGGTACCCAGGGCATGGAAGGATAAGGGAATTGAGATCAACTGCTAATAAGTATGAGTTTTCGTGAGATGATGGGAATGTTCTGGAATTAGATAGTGGTGATGGGTGCACAACTCTATGAATATACAAAATACCGCTGAATTATATGCTTTAATTGATGAATTCTATGTCATGAAGGTTATATTTCAATTTTTTAAAAAGACGCAACAACTAAAACCTAGAATCATGCACAAATGTCATGTTTTTTACTTGAGAAATCTTGAGGGTATTGTCTAAGAAAGTGGATTTCTACTTACTTAGAACCCATTGAGACTTGAAAAGGACAAAAAAAGTGTTAGTCACTCAGTTGTGTCCGATTTTCTGTGACCCCATGGACTGTAGCCCCCCAGGTTCCACTGGCCATGGAATTCTCCAGGCAAGAATACTGAAGTGGGTTGCCATTCACTTCTCCAGGGTATCTTCCTGCCCCAAGGATCAAACCTGGTTCTCCCACATTGCAGACAGATTCTTTACAATCTGAGCCACCAGGTAAAAGCAGAATGATGCCCAGAACAGGGTCATAGAGGCCACCTCTGGAGATCCATCATTTAAATAAATGAATATTTATTGAGGGCCTACTATGTACCAGACACTTTCCCCGGTGCTGGGGCTGCATCATGAATTTAACAGGCAAAAAGAGTCCTGCCTCCATGGAACTTAGCTTCTAATGTAAGTCTTTCCTCGACAGCACATCTTAGAAGCTATGTCGTCAAACCCTGTGCACGTTTGGAAGTCAAAAACAGTTTTCATAAGGAATGGTTGAATGAACTGAGCGTTTTCACCTTTAGAAAGAGAAGATTCAGGGAGAACATGATAACTGCTTCAAAAGCCGTTTGGAGGAGAGAGCCGTTTCATTCTCCACTGCTCCCTGAAGCAGCACTCGGCTCAGAGGTAAATATTACAGGGAGGTGGATTTGGGCTCTCAGAGAGGAAGGGAGAAAGCTCCCTTAGGTTCACCTCCTGAGCAGCAGGCATTCCGCTGGGTATTTCACCCGTGTTATCTCATTTAATCCCTACTACAAGGTGCAGTGATTAGCACCACTTAAAGAAGTGGAAATGGAGGCTTAGCAAGGTTGTATAAAGCCCGCAAGGTCACACAGCTGGTCAACGGCTGAGGCTATGGTCAGACCTTTCCCTGGCTGTCTCCACACTCTTGCCACTTGCCAGGCTGTCTTCCCAACAGTTAATGCTTTTAAAAACATGCACATTTGTGGAGGGGAGGCCTCCTAGGATGCAGGGGTGAACCGAATGACCCCTCACGACATACTCTCATACTATTTCATTTGGCTCGCTCTATGAAGAGGGTTGGGCTTCCCAGGTGGCGCTAGTGGTAAAGAACCTGCCTGCCAATGCAGGAGACATAAAAGATGTGGGTTTGATCCCTGGGTCGGGAAGATACCCTAGAGACGGAAATGGCAACCCACTCCAGTATTCTTGCCTGGAGAATTCCATGAAAAGAGGAACCTGGCAGGCTACAGTCCATACTGTCACAGAGTCGGATACGACTGAAGTGACTTAGCCCGCAGCACGCGTGAGGAAGGTTAAAGTGGTAAGATGAAATGAATGATAATCCACAGGTGTGCAGGTCATTTGAAATAATGTACTTGCAGTCTAGCACGGCGACATCAGCATTGTTGTTGTTTAGTTGCTAAGTCGTGTCCAACTCTTGCAACCCCATGGACTGTAGCCCACCAGGCTCCTCTGTCCATGGGATTCTCCAGGCAAGAATACCAGAGTCGTTTGCCAATTTCCTTCTCCAGGGAATCTTCCTGACCCAGAGATCAAACCCTTGAGTCTTGTGTCTCCTGCACTGGCAGGCAGGTTCTTTACCACCGAGCCAGCTGAGAAGCTCACATCGACATGATGCACCCAGAATTTTCTGTGAATTTGCTTTATGCCAGGTCCTCTGCTGTGACATCAGTCTGATCTTCATGGAGATGACTGTTTTGTCTGACAGAGGGCACACCCTGGGATGTAAGATCCAAGCCTTTTTTCCTAGCCGCCAACCCTCTATGCAGGGCAGGCTGCTCTCCTCATTTTATACTCCAGTATTCAGTCAACTGGAAAATTTTACTGGGTGATGTCTGTGTGTCAGGCACTGTTGTAGCCATTGGAGATAAAGCAGTGAGCAAAATGGACTGAAAAAAAAAAAAAAACCTCTATTTTATGGGGCTTGCTTTGGTGCGTTCCATAAACAAATATAAATAAAATATGTACTACATTCAAAGGTGAAAAGTGCTGTGAAGAAAAATAAAGTTTGGAAGGGGATTAAGGGAGTCCTGGGGAATTTGGAGGCTGCAGTTTTAAATAGGGGGTCAGGAGGGACCTCACTAAGTTTGAGTCTCGGCACTGACATTCAAGAGAGGAAGGGTGAGCTACGCAGCTATTGCAGGAAAGAGAACTTGGGGCGGAGGAAGGCCCAGGGCAATTGTCTGTAACGGGGAGCCTGCTGGGTGTGAGAGAGACAGGGCAGGAAGGTAATGGGGATGCAAACTGTATAGGGCAGGTGGGGCAGGTGAAAATGTGGATTTGCTCTCAGTGAGACGGGACGTCCTGGCAGCTCTGTCCGCTGGGCTGTAGACAGGCTGGATGGGCACAAAGGTGTGAAGCAGGAAGCTGAGGAGCCAAGGCAGGTAGGAGGAGCCCGCCACATTCACGCCCTAATCCCTGGAACGTGAGAATCTGTTATATTACATGGCTGAAGGAACTCGGCAGATGCAATTAAGGTTACAGACTCTAAAATAGGAAGATTATGAGACTTCCCTGTTGGTCCTATGATTAAGAATCCACCTTGCAATGCAGAGGACTCAGATTCAGTCCCTAGTCCGGAAACAGATCCTACAGGTCTCGGAGCAACTAAGCCTACGCACTGCACCTCCTGAGACCTTGTGCCTCAAGAGAGTCCATGCACCTCAATGAAGGATACTGCACGATGAAATGAAGATTCCAAGCACCGCAACTAAGACCCGACACAGCCAAATAAATGGGAGATGGGTCCTGGATTGTCCAGATGGGTCCAGTCTAAACACATGAACCTTTAAAAGCAGAGTTTTCTTAAGTGGGAGTCAGAGAAATGCAACAGAGAGGTCAGGGAGATACAGCGCATGAGAGGGACTTGATCTGTTGCTGATGGGAAACCTGGGCTTCCCTTGTAGCTCAGTCAGTAAAAAAATCTGCCTGCAATGCAGGAGACCCAGGTTCGATTCCTGGGTCAGGAAGATTCCCTGGAGAAGGAAATGCCACTCCAGTATTCTTGCCTAGAGAATCCCATGGACAGAGGAGCCTGGCTGGCTACAGTCCATGGGGTCGCAAGAGTCGGACATGACTGAGCGACTAAACCACCACCATGAGAAGCAACTGAATCCTACAAGAGTCTTA
>NW_011494797.1:766914-773789 GCF_000754665.1 Bison bison bison | reverse complement strand
CTTAAGGAAGCTGGAAGATGAGAGCCCAAGCCAGGTGACACCTTGATTCCAGCCTCTTGGGACCCTGAACAGAGAACCCAGCCAAACCCTGAAAACTCTGACCTACTAGACCTAGAACTGACTAGAACTCTGACCTAGAACTGTGAGATAATAAGTGCATGTTGTCTTAAGTTGCTACATTTGTGGTGATATGATAGGGAAGCATTAAAGCAGGGGTTGTTGCCATAATTCACCTCAGAGATGCTGATGGCTTGGACCTTTTATCAGGGAGCAGGGTTTAAATATTTATTTGACTGTGTCACACCTTAGTTGCAGGCCATTGCAGCATGTGGGATCACAGTTCCCCCACCAGGGATTGAACCTGTGTCTCCTGTATCGGAAGGTGGATTCTTAACCACTAGACCACCAGGGAAGTCCTTGGTTTAGACCTTTGCTAAATCCAGAAGATTTCCCAATAGGTGAAATGAAGGGCACTAGAAAAAGGAAGGAATCGAACCCAGGCCCCCTGCATTGGAGCTCAGAGTTTTAGCTACTGAACCATAACATAAGTCCCCATCAATACTGTTTTTCTAAAAAAAAAAAAAAAAAAAAAAACTTTTGAATTGAATTGCATATTGAAAAGCAGAGACATTACTTTGCCAACAAAGGTCTGTCTAGTCAAGGCTATGGTTTTTCCAGTGGTCATGTCAGAGTTGGACTGTGAAGAAAGCTGAGCACCAAAGAATTGATGCTTTTGAACTGTGGTGTTAGAGAAGACTCCTGAGAGTCCCTTGGACTGCAAGGAGATCAAACCAGTCAATCCTAAAGGAAATCAACCCTGAATATTTATTGAAAGGACTGATGCTGAAGCTGAAACTCCAGTACTTTGGCCATCTCATGCAAAGAGTTGACTCATTAGAAAAGATTCTGATGCTGGGAGGGATTGGGGGCAGGAGAAGGGGACAACAGAGGATGAAATGGCTGGATGGCATCACCAAGTCAATGACATGAGTCTGAGTGAACTCCGGGAGTTGGTGATGGACAGGGAGGCCTGGCGTGCTGCGATTCATGGGATCACAAAGAGTCGGACATGACTGAGCAACTGAACTGAACTGAATTGAATTGAGAGGCAAGATATTTGGGGTTCTGTTTATTTATTTGCCAAGACAAATTTATAGACGTTTACTCCAGTATAGAACGTTACAATGATCTGACTCTGGGTCTTAACTGACACTCCTTTCTCAAGTCTGAACAGTCATTTTCAATCCTGGGTGTACACTAGATCACCAAGGGAAAATTTTAGAGATATATATGCCTCAGCTCTAGTTCTGGGAAGTTCTAACTCAGCAGATCTTCATGTATGGATGTGACCATTGGACCATAAAGTAGGCTGAGCACCAAAGAATTGATGCTTTTGAATTGTGGTGCTGGAGAAGACTCTTGAGAGTCCCTTGGACTGCAAGGAGATCAAACCAGTCAATCCTAAAGGAAATCAACCCTGAATATTTATTGCAAGGACTGATGCTGAAGCTGAAGCTCCAATACTTTGGCCACCTGATGTGAAGAGCTGACTCACTGGAAAAGAGCCTGATGCTGGGAATGATTGGAGGCAGAAGGGGATGACAGAGGATGAGATGGTTGGATGGCATCACCAACTCAATGGACATGAGTTTGAGGAAGCTCTAGGAGTTGGTGAAGGACAGGGAAGCCTGGTGTGCTGCAGTCCATGGGGTCGCAAAGAGTCGGACATGACTGAGTGACTGAACAACAAGATCTTCAGATAGCCTTGAGTGCCCCTAATGGTTCAAAAGCTCACATCAATTCTGATGCTCTGCTAGGACAGAGAGACATTCTTCTACAATATTTCTTGGTGGTGCAGTGGTAAAGAATCCATCTGCCAATGCCAAGACACAAGAGATGCAGTTTCGATCCTTGGGTCAGGAAGATCCCCTGAAGAAGGAAATGGCAACCCACTCCAATATTCTTGCCTGGGAAATCCCATGGACAGAGGAGACTTGAGATTTTCGGGCTGTAGTCCATGAGGTCACAAAAGAGTCAGACACAACTAACCAACCCAGCATTAGTCTCAAGGAGAGAAGACTATCAGATGGATCTCTGCCTAGTTATTTATTTATTTTTTCCCTAGAGAGTGAGTGAATTATGAGTTTTGTAGGAAATAGACAGATGTAGGTATGTAGGTGCTCAGTTGTATCTGACTCTTTGTGACCTTCTGACTGTAGCCTGCCAGGCTCCACTGTCCATATGATTTTCCAGGCAAGAGTACTGGAGCGGGTTGTCATTTCTTCCTCCAGGGGATTTTCCCAACCCAGGGATCAAACCTGCATCTCTGGCATCCTCCGCTCTGGCAGGTGGATTCTTTTCCACTGAGCCACCTGGGCAGCTCCAGGATTAATTGTTGTGGGGGAACTCACCAAACCTTCTGTGTATGGATTTGTATCTGTCTGTTCAGAAAAGTGCTGGAGCAGTGTCTGGATATTGTAAAGTGAAGAAATGACTTCCTCCATCCTTTGGAAGAAACAAGTTAGATGTTTACCAACCTTCTTTTCTTTGTTTTAGCACAGCAATAATTTATATATACAAGCATTCTTTATAATCAGGTTGACACACTGGCTATGGAAATAGGGGCTAAGAATGGCCATTGGTCCCAGGAATGGTTGTATATCCCCTGCAAGAGCCATGGTCTGTGGTTGTCAATCAGCTAAATGCAGAGAATCTAGAAGACTCTTAGGTGATGGTTCTGAGACATTACTTAGAGTGGGGCCCCACGTCTTGCCTTGGACTGTGACACATATGAAAAATAAACTTTTTTTGTGTTAAGCCATTGAGATTTGGGGGTTGTTGGATATAACAGCTCACAATAAACTTCTGTTGTGGTAAGACATTGAGATGAAGGATTTATATGTTGTTTCAGCCTACTGTTGCTCACGTGTGTGTGTGTGTGTGCGCTAGTCGCTCAGTTTTATCTGACTCTTTGTGATCCCATGGACTATAGCCCACCAGGCTCCTCTGTCTGTGGAATTCTCCAGGCAAGAATCCTGGAGTGAATAGCCATTTCCTTTTCTAGGGGATCTTCCCAACCCAGGGATCAAACCTGGGTCTCCTGCATTGCAGGCAGATTCTTTATCGTCTGAGCCACCAGGGATAAATATACTCTTGCTCACAATGACTGATAAATCTATATTGTCAGTTAAGAAGATATATAACTGACATCCTAATGGTCTTCTACTGAAACTATTACAGAATATCAGAAGACAATTGCAGTTTGTTGGAAGATTGAAGAATGTCTTAATCAGGTGCAGCTGCTATAACAAAATATCATACCCTGGGTGGCTTATAAATAACAAATTTATTTCTCACAGATCTGGTGGCTGGGGATCCCTGGCATTCCAGTTGTCAAGGCTCTGCAATTCCAATGCAGGGGCAAGGGTTCGATCCCTGGTTGGAGAACTAAGATCCCACATGTCACATGGCAAAAACAAAAGCAAACAAGCAAAAACAAGAGAAGTTCTGGAGTCTGCAAAGTCTAAGATCAAGGTGCCAGCAGATTCTGTATCTGCTGAGACTCCACTTCCTGATTCACTGAGAGCCAACTTCTGGCTGTGTCCTTACATGGCAGTAAGGGAGCTCTCTGAAATCTCTTGGCACTTAATCATATTCATGGGACTCCACCCTCATGACCTAATCACTTCTCAGTGGGCATCAGGATTTAACCTATGAATCTGAAAGAAAAGTGAAAGTGAAAGGCGCTCAGTCATATCTGACTCTTTGAAACCCCATAGACTATACAGTCCATGGAACTCTCCAGGCCAGAATACTGGAGTGGGTAGCCTTTCCCTTCTCCAGGGCATCTTCCCAATCTAGGGATCGAACCCAGGTCTCTCGCATTGCAGGATTTTTTCTACCAGCTAACCCACCAGGGAAACCCAGATATTAAACTGGGAGGGACACAACATTCAGTCTACAGCAGAAAATATGACTGTGTTCCTATCTTTCCTAACAAAACTTGATTAAGAGGTTAGAGAGATGTAGAACTAAGGAGGGGAAATGGCAGAGCATCCAGTGAGGAAGTAGGAAACCCAGATGAGTGTGGTACCTTTGTGGCCAAGTAGCTTTTAGGAGGAGAGAGTGACCAGTTCTGTCAAATGCTGTATATCAAGGTAGATGAGAACTGATCGATCAATTCAGGAAGCACTGGGGACCTGGATAAGAGCAGATTTTGGTGGAGTGGTGTTGGCAGAGGGGGACAAACTCCCAACTAGAGGGGGTTTAAGAGAAAGGAGGAAACAGGGAATTAGAGATAAGGAAGAGAGATATCTTTTGTTTTTTAATGAATTCACTGTAAAGAGGAGCAGCGAAGTGGTAGCTGGAGGAAAAATGAAGTTTGTTTTTTTTTTTTTTAATGGGAGAATAGGATTTTTTTGTACTGACAAGAATGATTTAGTAAAGAAAGAAATTTTTGACAAGAGAAAAGGGGAGAGATTTTCTGGAGCCATATCTAGTATTTTCACCTGGTGTATTAGTCACATTATGCTGCATAACAAATCATCCCCAAACCTAATGGCTTAAAATTATACGCGCTGATTATCTCATGATTTCTGTGGGTTAAGGTTCCAGGAGCGCCTTGTTGAAAGTTTCTGGCTCCCAAGGCCACAGTCACCCTGTCAATGGGGCTGCTGTCATCTCAAGGCTCAATTGAGTGAGGGTCCATTTCCATGTCACTCAACTCTACAGGTGGCAGATTTCAGGACTCCTTTGGATTCTGGCCAGAGACATCAGTTCCGCCCCTACCCACCAGCCTCTCCTTGCAGCGGCTCACAAAATGGCAGCTGGCTTCCCACAGAACAAGAGCTGAGAGGAAGAAAGAAGGGGAAGTCATTGTTCTGTAACTTAACCAGGAAGTGCCATCCTATCACTTTGCCATATTTTATTTGTTAGGAGCAAGTCACTAGCTCTGGCCGCTTCAAGAGGGAGAGGTTTACACAAAGGCATGAATTCCAGGAAGTGGGGACTGCCGCGGGCATTTGAGAGTCTGCCTACCAGAGAGGGGAGGGAATGTGTGTGAGTAGAGAAGCCGGCCCTAGTCGGGAATGGGGACTGTTCACCCCCAGTCACAGGAGGACAGGCAGCGTCCGAGGGCACACAGAGGCTAGTAAGTAGGCCGCTGTGTGAGGGTGGAGTATTTGCCCATTAGCCCCGAGACCTTGGAGAACGGCAGGAGATAACCTGAGAAACCAGGGCTCATTTCCTTTGTTCCTCTGTTGGATCCTCCCGCAAAGCCGGAAGGAGTCTAAATCCGGCACAACACAGCTCTCACCCCTCTGACACCGTTAACAAGGAAGCATTTAAAGCATCACACCAGGACTTGCGAACAGTTTTACTTACCTGGACTTAGAAAACCCACAAGGAACTATAAGCAGGAGAAGGAAACAAGAAAGTGGGGAGAAAAGAAAAGGTGAGGCATCGCCTGAGGAATCTGCTCCTCAGTTGGGTTTTCATGCATGGGTTTCTCTCACTTTTCAAAAGTCATATTAAACCAGAAGTCTTTGTCATTGAACATTCGTGGTTCGAGGGAAAAGGCTTTTTGATGATTTGTTTTGTTAAAGCAGAAAAGTGAGACAAACATATTCTTTTCAGTAACAGCATCCCCAGACCCAGCTGCCTGCAGTCATGATAGAGTGGATTTCTTCTTGGAGAGTGGAATACACCAGAAAGAGCAAATTATCAAGGGACTTCAGTTGTGATTTTCCAGGCCGTCAGGGAAGGAAAACTGATTGCTGCTAAGATTGTGGAAGTTTGCTTCCTTAGTGGGTAGCAGCAAGGTGAATGAATGAGTTTGGGCTTTGGGGCCAGCAAATACAGTCTAGAACCCCACTTAACCTTGGGAAAGCCCTACTCCCCCTTCTGTAAATAGGAAGTTCTTATCTGGAAAGTCAGAGAGAAACGGGGCAAATGGCTTCCAGGGGGCGCCATTCACACAGAAGACGGTGCTTCCTGGCCTAGGGCAGCTGAGAGGCTCAGGGACACAAACCAGGAGATTAGGAAGAGCAGTGGTTACTAGTGGTTACTGTGTCTGCTCAGTCGTGTCCGACTCTTTGTGACCCTATAGACTGTAGCCCACCAGGCTTCTCTGTCCATGGGATCCCTAGGCAAAAATATTGGAGTGGGTTGCCATTTCCTTCTCCAGGGAATCTTGCTGACCAGGGATCAAAACCATGTCTTTTGCGTCTCCTGGTTACTAGGTTACTAAATTTGAGTAAACTCTAGGAGTTGGTGATGGACAGGGTGGCCTGGTGTGCTGCAGTCCATGGGGTCGCAAAGAGTCGAACACGACTGAGCGACTGAATTGAACCGAACTGAGGGGCCCATTGCCATCCCTGAACGATTTAGGGTTCTCTGCCTTGCTATAATACAGTCGAAACTTACCCAGATGTGCTCTGCCCATCTTTTAGGCCAGGATCTCAAGGGCCTTATCGCCCACTCCACACCCTCTCCTGAGATTTTCCAAGTGGGGAGCATTCCTTAGCCAATAGAACCATCCAGAATACCCTAGACCTCCTCCAAGTCTTGCTGTGCCTCCTAGAACTACCAGCCCCTGTTCCTCCTTTAGAAAAGGAGCTTCCGGTCGCGGACTAGAGCAGCCTTTTACATCCACTTTACTGATGAACATGGCCAGGACCTAGTCTGAGGTGAGCAGTGACTAGATGTCCCAAGGCCTTCAGTTCAGTTCAGTCACTCAGTCGTGTCCGACTCTTTGCGACCCCATGAATCGCAGCACGCCAGGCCTTCCTGTCCATCACCAACTCCCGGAGTTCACTCAAACTCATGTCCATCGAGTCAGTGATGCCATCCAGCCATCTCATCCTCTGTCGTCCCCT
>NW_011494797.1:756143-766814 GCF_000754665.1 Bison bison bison | reverse complement strand
CCAGCCATCTCATCCTCTGTCGTCCCCTTCTCCTCCTGCCCCAAATCCCTCCCAGCATCAGTCTTTTCCAGTGAGTCAACTCTTCACATGAGGTGGCCAAAGTACTGGAGTTTCAGCTTTAGCATCATTCCTTCCAAAGAACACCCAGGACTGATCTCCTTTAGAATGGACTGGTTGGATCTCCTCACAGTCCAAGGGACTCTCAAGAGTCTTCTCCAACACCACAGTTCAAAAGCATCAATTCTTCGGCACTCAGCTTTCTTCACAGTCCAACTCTCACATCCATACATGACCACTGAAAAAAGCCTTAGCAGTGGACAACTCAATATTTTCAGGGAACACTTTTCAAAAAAGTTTCCGGCCTTGCCATCGAGTCGGAACTGGGGCTTAATGTCCCCAAAGTTTTATCAGGATGATCCGGACCTCATACTCTTGAACTCGGACAAGCTCTAGGGGAAAAAGACTACTAGGAGCGCCCTCGTCCTGGCGAGAACTCATCCCACCCACGGAAACCACCTGCGCATCCTTGTCCTGCAAAGTGCGCTTCTCGCCCTCCAGCACTTCTCTGCGCCCTGCAGCGACACAGTCAGAGCTCGTGGCCATGGGGGGTGCGGAAGTCAATTTTGCGTTGCTTACACACGGAGTCGGGGCGAAGCTGGCAGCCTGGGTGAGACGTGGGGCGCTGGAGTGTCCGCCGCTGCGCTAGCCTGAGACTGGAGGACGGTCTCAGGCCCATCGAGGCCTGGATTCAGCTAAATTACGGGGCGCTGGGTCAGGGGCACGCCCAACCTCCACCGCCCCCTAAACGCGCGGGCTGCAGGCGCTGATTCGGACCCGGCCCAGGCCTGTGGCCCGGTGCGTGCAGGGCATGAATTTGGGGCCAGGGGCTTCGAGGCCTAGACTCTGCTCCATCACTTATAGTTGCCCAAGGCAAGACACACTGGATACAGGGAAACAAAGAGGCCAAGGGCGACTTTTCCGAGAGGGAGGTGGCGGGGCTTTGGAAGTGCACTGAGTAGGCCATTATCCCCTAAGGCCAGAAATCCAGTGTCTTCGGCGACTGGTCCCCTCCCTCGAATCCGCAGCTCGACGTTTTCCTTCCTGCAGGCGGGTCACGGCCTCCCTCCGGAGCCCTCGAGGGCGAGTCCCGGGTCCCCCAGTTTTTCTCAGAGACTCGCGTTGGGTAACGCCCTAAGCGTGAGGACTGAGGCGAGCCTTCTTCACACCTCCCACCTCCAGGTTCCCAAAGCGTGCGCCTCTTTAACAGAAGTCGAAGCAGCTTTCTAGAAAGAAAGGGAACCGTATCCAAAGACACCCCTACCCCCCAAGGAGTGGGTGCGCGCAGAGCCTTGCCATCCGCAGTGCACCGGGCGCCCGGGCGGGGGTGGAGGGTTCCGAACCGGGCGTGGGGGCGCAGAATGATGGTTGGCTCCGCCGACCTCGGTCACATTTCTGGATCAGAAACGCCAGTTTCGCCTGTTCCGGCTCCGCGCGCCCCGAGAAGCGAGCGTGAGCCGGTGGGCGCTGCCGCCGCAGCCGCGGGCTCATGTTTATTCACTCGGCCATAAACATTCCGTTTGAATACTTACTAATCGGCCGCTCTAACTACTTACTCTAGTCTAGGTTTGCAGGAGAAAAAAGAGTCCCTGGAAAGAAGGAATATAGCAAGTTGGGATCCAGAAGAGCAAGGAAGCCTTGGTCTGGGGCAGGGCAGTCGGCGCCTGTGTCCCGCCGACACGCGGGAGTGGGGCGCGAGCTGAGGCGGGGATGGGGCGATTAGCTAAAGGCCTCATTTCTGCCCCTGGCTCTCGTTTCACTGCTGGAACTGGGAACGAGCTAGCTCCCCTGGCAGTTCTGAGAGTCTATCGGGGCAGATTTCCCGGGAAGAAAAAGGAGCTTCAGTTTCACAGTCCCTCGCTGGCACCGACCCCTCTTCTAAAGTCCTACCCTAATTGTGATGCAATTTTCTTAAGTAAGTTTCAGGCTGCACAAAACTTGTTTTCCACGTTGGGTTTGGGCTTCCCTCGTGGTTCAGACGGTTAAGAATCCGCCTGCGATGAGGGAGACCCGGGTTCGATCCCTGGGTTTGGAAGATCCCCTGGAGACAGGAACGGGCTACCCACTCCGGTATTCTTGCCTGGAGAATCCCATGGGCAGAGGAGCCTGACTACAGTTCATAGGGTCACAAAGAGTCGGACACGACTGGGCGACTTTCACTTGCAGGAGTTAATATGATGCGGGGAGAGGCCAGCCGCACTTTTAAAGACTCTCACGTGGCTCCAGCTGCAAGAGGAGTCCCCGAGTCCAGAGGACTTTCAGGATCCTCCCCCCCGTTTCCGGAACCCTCGGTGGTGCGGATCCTTCCAGAGCCCGCGCGATCATCGCCTCCCGTAGCGTTCCCTTCCCGACAGGGCAGTCTCTGGTCTTAGTTGGGGTGAACCAGCGGTGGGGGGTGGGGGCGAATGTGCGGAGGAGTTAGGGTTGGAGCACGCTGAGGTCTGCGGTCCTTCACCTCCTCCGCGGTGCAGCTTGTCTCGTGGCACATCAGCCCTGGCAGTACCCTCCCCAGGTGTTGAACCTGAGGGCAAGAGGGAGTGTCAGTAGGAAGGCGGTTCTTTTTCTCGTCCTGATTTTTTTTCCGCCCCCCTTCATCCTCTCTTCCTTCCTGCCTTCTCTCCCGAAACGCACTTTTCCTGTGCTTCCCTGAGTGGTCTTCTGTGTCCTCTCCCGGGCTCTGTGTACGCTGTCAGTCCTCGTCAACTAGCGGGTCCATGCAGGCAGAGGGAGGCCGTCGAGGCCATTTAGATGGTCCAGTTCAAAACATACCATAACCCAAACTTCAGCCAAGTGGGAGAGAGCGTGGGAGACCGGGTGCGCAAACGTTTGCTGGGCAGAATTCGCCTGTGTTTGTGCGCGATTATAACCCCACCAAATTTTCCCCGACTTCTGATGTCCGCGTAGATCTCAAGTCTGTCGGACACTACTCTCAACCTCGGGGGTTAGCATTTGATGACACATAAACCGAGGTCCGCTCCCAACCGTGTGTGCTGGTGTTCTTGTTCCCATGTGCCCGTAATGAACTCCTGAATCCAGTGGCAGTACCTGTGCGGGACTCCACGGAGGACAGGCTGGGCTCCCTGCGGAGTCGCGGTGATGACATTGTAGGAAGCCCTCCCACCGCCTGGGAGCCCTTTTAAACGTATTTCCTCTTCTGCAAACATACTTCTCTCCACTCCTGACCTTATGAAAAGATGGCCCCCGTGGAGCATCCGATCTGAAAAGCCTCACTTGGTCTCTGTTATCCTAGGCTGCTCCTCTCCTTTCGGGATTTCAAGCTTTCTGCGAGTGGCTAATTACCTTGGGGTGATCCCGAAGTAAAACGGTGGGATGAGATGTGTAGGGAGGAGGGTGCTCGAGTGAAATTGACAACCCAGTAATATCGTTCCACGAAGAGAGTCTGAAAACGTCCTCGTAATTTCCCCTAAGAAATCTGGTTTTACTGGTCGATCTTAGTAGGAGAATTCTTTGCCTAGAGGCTTGAAATGAGTAATAGGCCATGAGTCTCCAAGTCCTCATGTATAATAATAAATACATTCAAGGAGAGCAACCGGGTGTTTACAATTAGCACCTCAACTTCTTCTGTTTGTCAAAAAGTCCCTAAATAACCCCTCCCCCAATCAAGCGAGGAGCCCAAAGGAGGTAGAAATCAGGTGGAGAAATCTTCAAAAGGAATTAAAAAGCCAAAGCCGATTTTATTTCCTTCAGTCGAGTGTGAATGATGGGGCTGCCTCAGCAAGGGTGATGGCGCCTACCTGACAAAGCGTGCAGTGAGGGGCTAGGCGGAGGAGGAAGGGGTCACAAAAAGGAAGGCATTAAAGCTATTGCCTTGTGGGTACCACTTCTCTGCTCTGCGCCTGGGTGGTTGGCAAAGGCCCGGTGGCCACCTTGAACCTGGAAACCCAATCCAACAGGTCACTGCCTCCACCAATACCCATCACCCCATCACTGTGAGTTTTATCGCCTCAAAGTGACTCCCAACCGGTTTATCCGAATAGAACGCTTCGAAAGTTTTTCTTTTTTCTTTCTTTCTTTTGTTTTTTTTTTCCCCCCAGGTTTGTCAGTTTCTAGGAACTTGCATGTTTTAAATGAAGCTGAAACCGCGAAAGCTTGGGTTACACTTTAAAATATGCGAGACTTCCCAGAGGCCCCCGTCACTTGGAAAGGCTAACTAGCTTTTTAAAAAGAAGGGGGTGGGGGAGAACACTGCTTTTAAAGCTCGGGACACCTCCGCTTTTATCCCAACAATTCAGAAGCAGTTGTCATCTCTTCTCAAAACCCAGCTTCCCGGCCGCCGTCGGGGAGGTCGGAGCGCTGGTGCTGAGTGCCCTCTGAGCCTCCGCTTGTTGGCAGGGACTTGTCAGCCCGGCCGTCTACACTTTGTCTTGTTCATTTAAGTTAGGGCAGGGTTGAAAGCCGCTGGAAGGTTCGACGGCTGGGTGGCCCAGAAGCCGGGCCGGCCTCCTGGGGAGGCCGTGGGGGGAGGGGCGGGGGGCAACGCCGGGAGCCCGAGGACAGCCGAGATCTCCGCGGGTTCGCGCCCTGCCTCCGCCAGCAATTTAGGCAGGAGGTCCTCTGTCCCGTGGGGTTCAGTTAAAGGCTTAGAGGGGAAAGGGGAACGGAGGCCAAAGGGAGAGATCCGCGAGAAAGAGCTAAGCTTTAAGTGTATTCTAATCCTTTCAGGAAGTGTTAGTCGCTTAGTCGTGTCTGGCTCTGCCATCCCCTGGACTGTATAGCCTGCCAGGCTCCTCTGTTCGTGGAATTCTCCAGGCAAGAAATACTGGAGGGGTAGCCATTCCCTTCACTAAGGGGATCTTCTAGACCCAGGGATCGAACCCATGTCTCCGGCATTGCAGGCAGATTCTTTACCGTCTGAGCCACAGGGAAGCCCAATTCTTTAAGGGGCTACGTAAAATGTTCTTCGCTCTTAGGGATGGATTTGGGGACAGAGAAGGAATGGGGGAGGCAGTAGTTGCCCGTCGCTTGTTTGGTCTCCCCATTTTTTCCAGCGGCCCAGATAGGCTGAAGACAAAAGCCTCAAAAAGCTTGTGGCGACCTTTCCTCTTGGACGGCTCCCCTAAAAAAGTGAAGGTGGGGGCGGTGAAACTCGAAAGCGCTCCTTGGTATTCCCCTCCCCCACATCCGCGAGAAGGCTAGGGTTCCTCCATTTAATTTACGTGCCTTCATTCATTCCATAACTATTCATTCGACACCTACCACGTACCAGACGCTGTATTAGACTCTCAAAATGCAGTATAAAAGGAATGCAGGCCCCAAACCCAGAGTCTAAGGATCGGCTCCCTGGAATGTTCTAAAATCAGCATGCATCTTGGAATGGCCACACTCGCAGATCCACGGATTCCAACGCTGGGCAAATGGACACGAGGAAACATAACTTCTGCATAACTTTGACTTCTCCTTTCCTTTATTCTTTTTTTTTTTTTCAAGTAGCAAAGGACCATTAATTAGAAGAATAATTACTGCTACCCGACATTATCCCAACCTGTTCAATTTCTATCTGTTGCAGACAATGCTAATAATGGCAATTATTGCTTCTATAAACACCCCGAGGCAGCACTCTCCTCCCCGCAGTGTGTGTGTGTGTTTAAAGAATATATATAAAAAGTTCCCCCGCTCATTTGCATAGCTTCATCTTTACCTTTTCCCATTCAGCCCTTGCAAAAAAAGCATATCTATTCAAAGCCCTTGCAAAAAGCATATCTATTCAAAGGGCATTTAGTCCATTTCTTTCTTGGCCGGTAAACCTATTCATCAATTGTTCTGCCTTGTAGATCGCATTCTAATGCTAATCTAGCGTGTTAAATATCTTTTTGTTCCCCTTTCACCGTTTTGTCATTCAGTTTATCCAGTTTTGGTCACCCATTTTATTTATTTATGCGCCTGCTCCTATTCAGGGGCTCATGTATTTTTTATTATGTTGTTTCACTGTCACGCAGTGTCAACTTAGTCTATTCAATGGGGGCTACTTGAAGGCCGGAGGGACAAAGCGTGTACACATTGCGCCGCTATTCATTCCGGCCAGCTGGATCGGCTGAAAAAAAAACCTTGTGAAAAGAAACGCCTCACAATGGACACAGAAGAAGTGCACAATGCTAACAGTTTTCCAAATACCACTGATTGGTTTCTTCACAATGAGGAGAAAGCCGCCGCTTTTTCTTAGCTCCACTTCAACAAACAACACTCTCACAAAACCTCCCAACCCTGCGTTTTGTTCCCGGACAAAACCTCCTCGACTGTCTAAACGCTCCCACTGAAGGACAAAAAAAAGGATAAAAAAAAAAAAAAGCTTTCTTTTCACTATCCCCCCCCCTTTTTTTTTCTTGCAAGAGAGGAAAAAAGAATGGGGGGGTGGAGGGATTGTCAGTGAATTAATAATATCAGTCTTTTAAAAGAAGAGCGCTGACCTTTGAGATGCACTGGGCTGAGGGAGAAAGAACGGGGAGAGATTAATAAAGTTTGGTTGGCGCGCTCTCTCTGCCTCCGCGGGGCTGCGGGCGCAAGAAAGACAAGGACTCTTGCGGCGGGCGAGATGCGGGAACTTCACTCTCCGGGAGGGTGCGGCCGAGCGGCGCTCTGATTGGCTGGCGCGCGCGGGTCCCTATCTGCTGGGGGAAGACGGTCAAATCTTCTCTCCGTCTTCTGAGCCCCTCGCCTAAGGCTACGCAGAGCCCGGCGGTGAGAGAAGATCCACGCTGTTTTGTTCTACTTTCTTGCGGGGGCGGGGGAGGGGGGGACGGGTAGGGGAGAAAGGGAGGAGGAAATTGTCAAATGAAGTGACAACAGCGGCCAGCCCCATGGCTCCCTGGAAGGCGTCCCTCCCCTCCGCACTGCAGCATCCCCCCACACTTCACCCCCCAGCTAAGTCCTTACGGTTCCACAGAACAATTCCACCTGTTTGCTCAAAGCCTGAGGGCAACACCCCTGGCCCCTTGGGTGTGAGGCTTGTTTAAAGCCCTTAGGCAGCCGTGACTACCTAAGGAATGGCGTCGCTTTTTTAAACCTTAAACGAAAGTGTTAAAAGAGCAAAAAGAAGGAAGGAAAGCAGGAGAGGAGAGAAGAGAGGAAAGAGACACAGATGGTTAGAGAGAGCGCGAGAGATCTGGAGCAGGCAGCAGCTCTTTGCCTAGTCCCAGGGCTCTATGTATGGGTCACTTTCTAACTCACACACGCACACCCGGCCTTTTCTGCACGCCCTCTTGCCCTTTAGTCGCACCCCCTTTCTTCTGCACAGTCTAATTCAGAGAGAGACTTTCTCTAGGCGCAACTAGTTAGCAAGAACACTGGAGTCAGAGGGGTGATAAACCAGTCACCCCCGTGGACCTATGGACTACTCAAACAGCCGCACAATCTGTTGGCGGTGTGACCCTGTGCGCTCACCCCCAGCATCCTTCCCCCCACCCCACAACGCATCTCTCTAGTCCTATTCTCATTCATCAACACTCTGGAGCGCTGCTCCCAGAAAACGCAGATCATTAGAGAAAGGGGAGGGGGCGGGAGCGGGCGGGGAACTCTTCGGGCCGGAGGGGCCGAGCTGGAAGGCTCAGGGAGGTAACTAAGATTTAGGGCTGGGGTGATTTCCAGCGAGCCGCAGGAAGTTCCGTGTTGAGAAGTGATGGGCTGCTACAATAGGGAAAGACGGAGCCTTGAAAGGATTTAATTAACCGTGTCAGGGATAATTACCCCTGGACAGTCCAAATTAGTTTTGCATAATCGCTCAGAACCATATGAATTAACTTATAATATTGCAAAGAGCTCGGGGAATAACAGGAGAAGGATCGTTTTAATTAGTGAATCAGGGTCAAACCAGCAGAGCCTATTTCTCACATTTCCAAACTTTTCATGGTTCTTAAAATATTATTCCGTAGGAGGAAAACAATGACTTTAAAGAGTTGGGTAGCTTATAAAAACGTGGAGCTCCAGAGACTGTCTCTGTTGGGGAAACTAGTTTAGGACTAGTTGAGTCTTGTATCTTTAGAATTTCTATCTTGGTGGGGCGAAAATAAAGATCTCCCTCTAGGTTTTTTTTTTTTTTTTCCCCTCCTGATAGTCTTCCTGGCATCTTCTAATTTCTTTTCTGAAATTAAAACCTGGTATGATTTCAAACCTTTCTCCAGTGTAAACTTGTGCAGCCTTGGAAATTCAACCCTTTCCATTAGAATTTGTTGTTTCTATTTTAATGCCATTAGCATGACAGAATAAAGCCTTAAAGAGGTCAAAAGTTGTACAAAGTCTTAATTCAGCGATCATCCTTACAAATAAAATCTTAAGGTGTAAATAAGGAATATACCAAAGATACAAGAACAAATTACACTGATTTAAGCAGTGGGGCTCTCCTGCTAACAAGATAAAGTGGTCAGGCAACTTTCTCCTCTTAAAATGTTACTGGAAACTAGTGAAATGCTTTAAACGGTCTGGATGTTTTCAATGGGCTCTGTTCTACTGGTTCATGAATGCCTTTTTTTCCCCCCAAGATAATACAACTACTTGGTTTTTTTTATCTTCTTTCCTATTCACGATTAAAAATGTGATAAATCAGGTTTTTGGCTCTGAATAACAATGGCTTGATTTAGATTTCCTAGTAAATCTATTCAAAAGTGAAACAAAGACTGCCTTTGGAGGATACCTTACACTTCACCTGGACCAGGCACGTAAGGGCAATTCAGATAAAAATCTTGTTAGGAACTCAACAAGAAATAGAGGATTTTCTCTTTTCCCTGGTTCAGGCTTTATTTAAACTCTTTGTTCAAAAAAAATGAACAGAGTGATAGTCGGGTTCTAATTTACAGATATAGTTTAGATGTCTAATATTAAATTAGAAGATCACACAAGAAAAACCATTTACACATAAAGGTTAAAACCAATACTTAAACTTTTAAAAACTTTATATTACATAAAGCCAAAATGAAACTAAATACATGTTAGCCAACTTCATTCACAAACAGTAGTCAAAATATATACACTTAAAAAGAAAAAAGCTACAAATGAGGTTCTTTTCTCTAAAATGTGTTTTATCATCATTTGCAAATGAATTGCAGGTGATCTAAAAAATAAGCTAATTAGGGAGGGAACTCCAAAACACATTTAAGCGGTTTGAGTTGGTGGAGAAATGCTAGCTGAAAGAAGAGACATCTGTCAAAACAATTCTGGTTTTTGTTTTGTTTTGCTAAATAATAAATATATAATTACCACTCAGACAAAAAAGTCTGATTTAATCTTAGATAAAATTGCGGGTCTGAAATAGTCCCGCAATTTTTAAAGTTAACTTTGACATTTGTTCAAAATGTTTGAGAGTCGCAAACTGACTCAAATTTAGGGCAACGCAAATAACACATTTTCAGACTCAATGCTTTCACGGACATATACACATTTACAATCATCTGAAGGTGAAACTCAGCCATAATGAAAAAATAGGAACAATGCCTTTTTCTGTGTAAACTGTGTCAAAAATTCTAGCAAGTGGACTCAGGGAGACTTGTAGTAGATTTTTTTTTTTTAAGGGAGAAAATCCAATTGACAACTTTTCATTTCACACACATTTCTTGTTTGCGGTCCTTGCTCTTGAGAAAGAGCTCTTGGTCTGATTTGCATATGGCAGGATAAACAAAAGAAACCGTGATCGTCTCACACACAAAAGGCCAGATTCGAGCCGGTCACTGGTCAAGAATGGATCCGGTCTAGGGGTTCTGCTTGAGAGAACAGATATTTGCAAAGTTCAAATAGTACAAATAGGGAGCAAGGCTGCTCGGAGCCATCCCGTTCCGAGAAACTAATGACACAGATCAGCTTTTCCCTTGTGCCAACCATTTCAGACCTAACGTTTGAACAGAGTGCATGCAACACAGACCGGGAGAAAAGAATAATAAAAGAAAAACAATGGGCAACAAAAGCAAAACCGACAGTAAACTTCCCACAGAGAAAGCTGGAAAGCCCAACAAGTCAAAAAAAGTTACTCCTCCACCTCTGTGGGCCAAAACGCAACAGGTTCCGAAGTGCAAAGCAAACAGCCACCGCTGCCGGATACAACTGCCCTCTTGAAAGTTGTCTGCGGGGTGCAGGTCTGAAAGGGTCCTGTCGAATTCACACGCACACTCGCCCGCGCACTCGCGCGCTCGGCCACTCGCGCCCTGACTGGCAACTATACACCTTATGTACACACACACCGGGGGGCCTCCGTCGCGGGAGGGCGCGTGGGGAGGCCGCAGAGCTCGTACCTATACATATGTACACGTGGGCACATCGGTCCCGGCGAGGCCGCCCCTCGGGGGTCATAGCGCGGCGGCGTAGGCCGCGGGTAGGGGTCTAGCTGGGGCTTGCCCATGCCAGGCAGCAGGATGTAGGCGAGCGGCGGCTGCAGCCCGGGGCTGGGCCACGCGCTGCAGTTGCACGGGATCATGTATCCCGGGTTGCCCGGGCTGGGGTGCGAGTGCGTGTGCCCCCCGGCGGCCGCGGCCGCCGCTGCAGCCGCCGCCGCCGCGCCGTGGAAGGCGCCGGCGCCCGCGGTCGGGTAGCCCAGCGACGACGCGTATGGGAGGCCGGACGAGGACGACGAGATCTCTGCCATCTTGGAGCCCAGGTCAAGCAGCGAGTAGGGGC
>NW_011494797.1:754685-755800 GCF_000754665.1 Bison bison bison | reverse complement strand
CTCGGCGCCCAAGCGCTTGCTGATCTCCGAGTTGTGCATCTTGGGGTTCTCCTGAGCCATCTTGCGCCGCTGAGCCCGCGACCACACCATGAAGGCGTTCATGGGCCGCTTGACGTGGTCCACCGGCTTGGACATGCTGTCGCCCTGCCGCGGCTGCAGCCCGCCGCCGCCGCCCGGGCCGTCGCTCTCGGCCCGGAGGAAATCAATGTTGGCTGTTGGCGGGGACCCCTTCGGCCCGCTGTGCCCCACTTTTCACCCCGGCGTCGCTCCCGCCGGGAGGAGGGGGCCGGGGGACCAGCCCCGGGCCGCGTCGCGCCTCCTGGATGTCCTGCTGTCTTCGGCCGGCCAGGCGCTCGTGGGTGGGGGTGGGAAACAAAATCCTCCCCGGGGCACGAGAACTTCTCGGCGGTGTTCCCACCCCCACTGTGGCAGTTTGCCCTTTGCTTTCTTTGTGTCCTTCCTGTCCGGTGGTGTCCGCTCGCGAACTCCCCGCAGGTGGCCGCCACCCAGCAGCGCGGTCCCCCTCCTCGGTCTTTCCCCTGTTAAATGCACAGCAGCCCCGAAAGTTGCGTCGCGGAGGCGCCACCAAGTTGAGCGGAGGAGTCAGCCGCCGCGTGCTGCCAAGTGCCAAAGGGGGCTCTCGGCGGCTGGAGTGTTTGGGTTCTCCTCGGTGACTTTCTCATTTGACAGTGGCAGATGGGGGTGGGGGAGGAGAGGGGCGGCCGGGAGGAGGAAGAGGAGGGGGGTCCGGGCCCACCGAGGGAACGCAGAGCGCCGCAATGGATATAAATACAAATACCGCAGCACCGGCCGGTCTTCCTCGCTCGCAGCAGGCGGGGTGCTGATGGGAACCCCCCTGGTGGGCTGGGGTTTAGGGCGGGGTGGGGGACCTTCCCGCCCCCCAGCACCTGCCTCTTGGGTCTTCCTCTCCGGCTGCGGGTCGGGGCAGGAGGTTGGCTGAGGATTCAGAAAGCCTGGGATCGATCGCCGGGCCTCAAAGGAAATCCTCCCGGCTCGCCGGGGCGGCGCGTCTCGCTGTCCATCGGGCCATGCCGGCTCGGCTCTCTCCAAGCCCCTCCTGGCGCGTCGGCCGACTCGGGCACCCGGAGCGCGCC